>NC_137718.1:4201200-4767617 GCF_964034855.1 Anser brachyrhynchus
TCTGGAAGGTTACCTTTTTTCTCCTTTTCCTTCTTATGGTTAAACTGAAGAAAACAAAGGATAAAAATAACCCCCAAACCAAAACCAAGCATTTTAATTGTTACGTATCTGAACTATTTCATGTAAAATACAGCAGAACTAGAGAAAAATAGGCCACTTTTATGAAGTGCCTTGACAGAAAATATTTGATGCAAACCAGCCCTGGCTTTAAAAGAATTTTAGAGTCTCACAAGAAGTGTTAACCCTGATATCCTGCCAGATAGCAACTCACTCAATTATGTCTTGCTTCTTTGAATTCCCCCTGGAGCACCAAATGGGCACACTGCTTCTTTGCTCTTTCCCTATGTTTTCTTAGAGCAGTGTTGTACTAAAGAGCTCTCGGCCCTCTCCTAGAAGTAAATTCACACCACCAACAGTTCTTGCTTTCATCTGGTGTTTTGTTGACTGCTTC
The DNA here is from genome assembly GCF_964034855.1 of Anser brachyrhynchus. Taxonomy (NCBI): domain Eukaryota; kingdom Metazoa; phylum Chordata; class Aves; order Anseriformes; family Anatidae; genus Anser; species Anser brachyrhynchus. The sequence continues at coordinate 4,201,652 of NC_137718.1, forward strand.
TAGAGTCCTCTCATGAAGAAAAATCAATTACATTAATTATCAATTATTTGAAGTTGTCTTTGGGAGAACAGCCTCCTCTTGAGCTAAATAAACCAAGAATAATTACCTGCATTCCTTCATAATCCAATGAAGGAAAAGATGAAATCCACATGGCAAAATCCTGTACAGAACCCCTGTTCACAGCTACATATTTTCTTTTTGTACTTCAGTCCTGAGCCAAGGATTTTTGTTAAGTGCTGTAAAAATGTGGGGCAAAATTCTTGCCCCACCAAGCTTCTAACCTAAGAACACCATGAGGCAAATAAAGACAACAGAAAAAGACATGAGAAAACCAGGAGATAGTAAGTATGTTCAATATTGGTAACCTCAAATTTGGGAAATACCCAGAGATGGAGCAGAAATAAGAGGAGTTGAATTTTTTTTTTTTTTGCTTAAAACAGCCTCCCTTGCTTTTTACTGGTTCCAGGCAGAAGCATTCTATCACAACAAAAGCTTCCCAGTAACCTCACTGGGATGAGTGCTGGTTTTTATAACAGCACAGCAGTTCTTGGCTTTGCTGGAGTGTAATGTTGCAAGGTTTTAAGAAGGGCCTCGAGGATGTGTGACAAGGCACTGTGCAGGTTGCCCGTGCTCTTACAGCAGGAGAAAAAGCAAGTCTCAGAAGTCAATCAGTATACAAGCACAGCCCCAGGCCAACCCGCCACTGCCAAATGCTGCAGAGCAGCTTCCATTTCATCAAGGATTTTCAAGCTGGGATTCTGGTGGATACCTAGGCAAGCGCATGCTGTCAGACCCAATCGCTCATGCCAACAAGCACTACAGGGATTTGCACCATAACCTTTCCCAGCACAGTGAGACAATCAGGTCTTGGTGTTCAGTGCAGCAACTGCGTTCCCCTGGGACAGCACTGTAAGAGAACCATTGACCTCAGCTTACAGAGCAGAGCTCGGCTACATCCACACAGAAGGTACTTTTGCCATTACAGCTGCATCCACTCCAGCAGAATCACTTCTGCACAATACACCAGTTCTTATACACTGAGCACATCAGACTACCATAAGGCAGACTAAATATGCAAGTCAGAGCCACCAGGTACACCTGCATCCATCAGCCTCGGTACAGCACATACATCTCCCTATATCACACATCACTGTACCCTGCTTTTGCCTTTTCCCAAGGACACCATATGCAGAGGTAGTTAAGACTTGGCTCCCAAGGCATCTGGGCTTGGTCTTGGAGGTCAGAATTCTTTACGTCCTGCTGGCTAGTCAGATTTAAAGAAACCACGAAAACATCTTTGCAGGTACTGAGGTTGAAGCGAACTGCGAAGGTCTGAAAGCAGACTTGACCATTTCTCCGTGCAAAAAGAACTCCTGTGGGCAAGCAGCTGCCCGCTGCTCACGAAGCAAGATCTAAGCAATTAGGGCACTGAGATGAGCAACCCCTAATGCTGTAAGGCAAAGGTTCAGTGTCAGCAGCAGGACACCAGAAAGCTGGATGGCTGCATTGGTTTGGCACGTCTACTCCTTTGGATCTCGAACCCACCAGTTTCTGAAGGGCAAAGCACATGCACCAGCCAAAAAGAGAAGACAATCTAATACCAGAGTAGAAGCAGGCATACAAATATTACACACAAACATATTTGATTACAAGAAAATGAAATTTCCTTTTACTTTAGTAGAAGGTTCATTAAAAATATTCAAAATTGACTTGGACTAGGAGATGGGAAAAGGTAAAGGAGATTTCCAGAGCCTGAAAATTTAAACCAATTAAGCAAAACATATGAAAAAAATATTTACTAATTATTTTTTACTGTCTGAGAAATAAACACTCCATAGTGAAGAATCAGGAATTTCCCTTGGAAACTTCCATTTTCATCTTTAAAATTATAGTTTGTTATATTTCAAGCTCAAAACGAGATTTTGACCAGCCACGGACCAAGATGAGAATCAGACATCACAACTACATGTAGGCAAAAATTGGCATGCATCACCATCCTCTCCACACTCCTTCCTGCTTCATTCACCTAGCCTTTGCTACAAAAGCATGGTCTTGCTCTTGGCCACGTTCAGGAAAGTCTTGTCATGTTTTAACAGCCTCCTTTAGTCATTGGCTCCTGTTTGCTGCCTCCTCACACAGCTGTTCACTTGCCCCAGAGATAAACAGTGCAAAAGACAAGGACTGCATACACGTACCATTAACAATAATCAAAACCCAGAAGAGGCAACCTTCAAGGTTTACGTGGCTTCTCTAAACACTTCTTCCCACACTACTCCTTCACTTTAACAGTGAGAAAAAGCAAGCCGCCACTGGCACTTCTACACCCTTCTGCTATACAGGAGCAATTAGACGTTCTCAAGCAAGCAAATCAGACCGCCCAGTCTCCTTGTTTTCTCTCCAGCAGGAGCCCTGAACAGGGACTACCATGATTCCTCTTCCCTAGAACATGCTTCTAATGTTGATAAGTAAAGCTCGACTGGGAGCAGAAAGATCAAGCTGTCTGTTGACAAGACAGGTACGGCAAAAGCAAGTCTAGGGGCAGGTCAATGACAAGGAGAAAAAACATTCTTGATTGTGCTGTGAGCTCTAGGAAGACACTTATCCTCCCCTTGCCACAGCTGGGACAACTCCCACAGGGGCTGAGGACCTCAGTTCATGGGTAAATGCATAAGCTCTTCAGGGCAGGAATTGTCATTTCTTTTGGGCTTATGCATTACAAGCATTACAGAGATCCCTTGATTCCAAAGAAATGGGAACGGTTAAAGCCCATTACACTCCACAGATAAAACTAGTGATAGTCACCCAAAGGATAGTTGTATTGTCATTACAGCCAAACGCACTTTTTCTGTGGCAACAGCTTATCCCTTTTGTTCCAAGCCTTCATCATGGGGGCTCTGTGAGAAGATACACCCTCTGAAGAGGGTTGGTGGATCAAAGACTGACGTTATCCATCCTCCTTAATGAGGTAGGCAACCTTGCCTTCCGTTTCTTAATTTTTAGAACCACTTATTAGCCATTTCTGCACAGCAGACTCAGCCCATGCACCTCTAACAGAAGCCCAGGTGTTCATCCAGTTCTTGGTGCCTCATCTCAGTCTTCTTTAAGCACCACCACATGGAGACAAATTGCCAAGGTAAATGTGCAGATGTGGGGGGGGCAAACTGCTGCCTGCATTCCCCTATGGATTCTTCACCATGTTCAAGTTCCCTCATTCCTACAGATAAAGCCTTTGCTAACAATAATTCCCAGAGCAAAAACCTTTTCCATAATATATTCAGCAGCTCTACAGATGCTGCCTTTCTTTTGGACATCTGTAAAGCTGGATAGTTCATGTCCCACGCCTGTGAGACTAGAACAGGTTGGTATTGTACAGCGTTACTTTTTAGGAGCCTATCTAAATCCTGTTTTAACTGTGTCCACCCACATCAGTCCCTCACCATGTGGGGCACAACTCTTCCATGGGAATCAAAGACCTGACCCCTTCCACACCTGTACGCAGGTTTCTGGAGGGACAGAAGGACCCAGGAATCACAGCCCTCATTCAACCACACCAGATCTCAGAGCTGTCTGCTTGTCAGCACTACCTTGTGAGCAGAATGGAGACAGAAGCTCACTCATCACGTTACAGTGCCTCTGGAGATACAGATACCCAGGCTGCTTCTTAGTCACTCTTGTAGGCAAGCCCCCCTGAAAGACCTCAGGGCTGCAAACCCTTTCTCCATAGGCTACGGATTTAACAAACCTCGCTTTTCAGCCCTTCTACCTTCGCTCCCCCCCTTCTTTTACTGTTCCCTCTCCTGTTTTCTTCTCCTTCACTCCTATTCAACAGGAAATCTCTACCTATTTTCTTTCCTTTCTTTCAGCAGCCCCTTTCCCTCCCTGTTTCGTGCTGTCTCTTGTTTTTCCCCCCTTTCTCCCTTCTCCCATCCTTTTCCCCCTGAACTCCTCCCTCTTGCACTTCAACACATCTGTTTTTAATCTGAGGCATCAATTGGAAACAATAACCCCTTTTCATTTTAAAAATCTGAATGTTAAAGGCTCGAGCAAAGCAAAACAGTTTAACAAATTTGACACTATGCTTGGAACAAAGACATTTTGTTCACTTTGTTTTGTCAAAGAGGTTCAAGCCCCTTACTAGTACATTGTCTAAAAGCGCTGCCCTTTTCAAACAAAAACACACATTCCTAAAGGAGTCTGTTTGACCACCACTTCTAAAAAACGATTCCAGATATTAAAAGGTCTCTGGCCATCAACCTGCTAATAACCAAAGCAGCGAGAAAAGCACCAAACGACACTGAAATTGGAGTTTTCCGTAAAAGTTTTTTCTTTGCAAACCCGTTTAGCTCATCAGAAATGAATTTCAGTCGCGCAGAGAGGGCGCGTGGAAGTTACATTAAACACCGAACACCAAAACGCCAACCTACCTAAAAAGAGGATGGAAAGTGCAGACATTCCGTCTCCAGGCAAGAGGGGGACTTTTCCTCCCTTTTTCTTCCTTTCTCCCAGGAACAGCAGGCAGACCTGCACAGGATTCAAAGGAACGCCTCTGGAATGCACCGAGTGTAATTGCATCCATGTGCCAGAAAAATAACCAACTTCACTCTTTCTTCCCTTCTGCTATTCATCTCCTTGTCCATATTCCATCCAGATTCAGCGAGAGCTTTTAGATTTGCGGCTGGTAATTCAGGCCCTTGAGTTTGCGGACGAGGAGAGAGGCAGTGCAGCAAGGAGTTCACATCTCCAGCAGCATAGAACAATTTTGCATGTCTGAAAAGAAAAGGAGAGAAGCAGGGGAAAACACTGTGCTCAATGTTCACCACATGGCTGCCTCCCAGAAGAGCCCCTCCCTACCATCAGCTGGGATTAATAGTGAAGACCAGTCATGTGGGTGAGGTAAAGCTAACTTCTAGCAGTAACATATATATTTACCTTTGGGGGAGAAACAACAGGATTTCTCTAGTGTCAAAACAGTTAAGTTTGGAGGCAGTAAAATCCAGCATGGAAAAAAGAATCCGATTCGTCACTCAAGGGCTGGAGACAGACTCCCTCGGAAAAAGCACACATGCTCTGCGGAGTTATAAACACTCACGTATATACATTTTATGTACACTATCTTTGTAGATAGTAAGCTACAGAATTAAAGCTTTTAGTCTTACTGGAAGGATTTCTTCTGTCTGGTTTATTATTTTCTCTTTGAATAAATCTGAGTTTCTAGGAAAGAAAAATCCTAAAAACTCATTTAATCACACATTTTGTCGGTTCTCTCCCAACTAGAGAAAGGGCCAAATCAAGCAGACATTATATATCTACATTTAGTGACCCCTCTGGATAAATTCATAAGGATACCCTCAAAGGCATTTTAAACCCGAGCAGCCTCCCTTCAAGCCTCACACTAGTGCAGTCAGTAAGCAAGCTTAAAAAGCTAGCTTAAATATACCATATTTTCTGCCATTGCAGCAGTTCAGACAAAATTCTCACTTTCCGTAAGAAGGATCAAATTTAATAGAGTCAAGTTCACAGATGGCTTTGACCATCTACAGAGCTGAAACAGCCAGAACAGAACTTTTTAAATGCCTCGCTAACATTTCTAAATCTTCCTGCTCACAGCGAGGCCATGGAAGCAGTGTTTGACATGTGCACATATGTACCACTGCTCTGATCTACAGCACTTCACACATACAGGTCGTGCTTACACCTTTACTTCCACATACCCTGGGATACATCTGCTTTTCCGAAAAGCAAAGCACTTTCAGCTTGCCCACCTGCATATCAACAGAGTAACACAAACACCACGGGGGCTGTAAAACCAACCAAGTGTCTGAGTAAGCATTCGGGTGGCTGTCTTGTGCTGACCTGTGCCGCCACAACACTGCAAATCCCAGGACCCTAACTAGATGATTTAAACACGCTGAGGTGCATCTATACAAGCAGCAACTGTACGTTTTCTAAGCACAGGCACACTCACACAGCATCGTCCAAAATGCACAGCTGCTTGCAAAGCAAGTTGACCCACCTTGTGCAACATGGGACTGAAGGAAAGCTTTGAAGATAAAAATCCTCTGCTTCAGGAGCACTTACGAACATATCTCTGAGAGGACAAGCAGGCCATATGCAAGGTTGCCAGCTTGGAGCTTGCAAGCTCTGACTTCAGTCCCAGGCTCTCTCAGTAGCTCCCTGGGCAAGACCATCTACATTTAGTTTCTAAATGGATATCCCTGTAAAATCAGGGACAGCATGCTGCTCTCCCTCTCCAGGGATGAGAGCATTGTTATTAAGTCCACAGTGAAGGCACTACGTTTAGAAGCTCTATGGGACCTCATCATCTTGGCTCTTCATTACCATACAAGCTTTTCAAGCATTTACTGGAAGACGGGAAACATTGCCACCTCAGACAAAGTGGGGCTTGAGATTCAGGTAAATACCATTAGAGAGAAATAACATGGATAAAATTTATCTTTCTACATCCTCTTTCATTAAACAGCATCCTTTGACCCTCTCTGCCTCACAGATAGAAACAAACACCCAACTCCTCTCCAAAACAGCTGTTATCTATAACAGTGAGAAAATATTTTAGACAGCATATTTAACTAATACAGGTGAACGTAACAGCTTCTACAGAGCATCTTTATCTGCATCTTCTGCCATAGCATTGGAGCTGGATTCCTTCAGAGCATCTCCCACACCCTTGACCAAACAAGCTGCTTGCTTTCAAACAGTTGACTGGCTCTGAGAGAGCATCATCGATTTTCAGTGCAGAACACAAATCAATGGAGGAAAGTGCATTTAATCCTTTCCTCCGCTTTCCAGAAGCCAAGCAACACCGAGCTTGTCTCTCTGCATTACAGGTCTGACAGAAGATGTCCCAAGCTATGCTGTGAATACCCAGCACGCCGCTTTGCTTTAATTGAATCAATGCAGCACGAACCAAGACAGAGAGAAGTGGTGACACCCTACACTTGCTGCCCAGCCTCCACAGAAACACAGAGCTGGGATGTTTGGAATATGCCCACAGAAGGGGAGGAGGATGCTGAGGATCAGAGAGGAGACCATGCATGCCAAATCTCCTCCATCTTCTCAGAGGAGCCACTCCACAGCCTGTTCTCTCATTACATTCAGTCCCTTCTGGAAGCTACTCAAGAAAAAAAATATGTTTTGGGGTTCAGGGGGGATTCTCCCTCTGGTGTTCGTACCCCTTACAGCAAGGTATCTCGCTTGTCTGTGTAACAGCTCCAGTGACAGGCTAGCAAGGGCTGGTGTAGGTACATACAAGGAAAACCATACCTCTCACACCAGCACAGCCTCTCTCAAGACTTTGCTGACTGCCTGGAGGTTACATAGGTCTTATCTATAACAGGTACTTTTTTTTTTTAATCCCCAGAAGGCAGTAATTCTTCTAGAAGGCTCATGAATGACTTCACCTGTTCCTATACAGTGCTAGCACAGCATGGAAGATACCTATCATATGCTTCTCAGCAGGGAGAAAGAACAGGGGAGTAGAGAAACTGCTGTTTGTTGTCATAAGCATTAAGGAAAAACACTCAGTAAACAGAGTTGTTTCCAGGGTTCCCGTACTGCTGTTAACAAGCCGCAGCTTTTAAGTCTGGGGTAGGTCCAGCTTAAAATAGCTGTACACAAAACACTTGTAGAAACCCTACAAGCCCCACACCAGCTTTTTCATTTGTCTTCCCTAATGACATCTCAGTTTCAGCCCCTTTCACATTTGCATCAATCCTACCAGGAAAGTACGCTCCCTCAAACCTGCACATCCCAAGAGCCTGCCCAGCTCTTGCTAGCTCATTCCTGTACTGGTTGAAGGATGTGGATGGACCCTCTCCTAACCTTTTTTTTTTATATAAAAAAACACTGGATTATTCTTTTCACCTGGTTACCCCTAACTCTGGGGAAATAACCCCTTGAGGTGCAGCTGCCCCCTCCACTGCAGGGCCACGTGCTGTCTTCCCAGGGTCAAGAGGTGCTGCACGCAGCCAGCAGCAGCTCTAACACCCCTACCACCTAAAGGAAACCAGAAGGAAAAGCATTCTCTTCTGAAGCAAGAACAGAATAAGTCCTGCTTAGACATTCAAGAAAAGTAAAGAAACCAGCTCTACTATCACCTTTCTTTTCTACCTCTTCCTCTAGGAGTGTTATTACGTAGCAGGAGCAAATGCTATCACTACTCAGCCACTCTCTTGTATTGATTCTTTCAGTCTGTTCTCCAAGACTCCCAGTATAAGCTTCCCACATACAGCTTAAGTGATTTAAACAATTTATTGAGACAGCCAGTAGACAGACAGTGCTCATCCATAAGGGTGTCCATAAAAGCACTTTGAAACTCCAGAGCAAAGCTATGCTGCGTTCAGCTTCTGGCTTTGAAGCTTTACCAAGTACAAAAATACGCTTCACCAAAGGAAAGGCAAGCCACACAGGCAAACCAGGGTCCAAGTAGCAAACCTCAAAACAGATAAGAAAGAATACTAGGGCAGAAAATAAAATCCTTCCCGTAAGCTTCTTTTCACAATAGTCTGCCGTTAAAAAAGTTGCTTCATACCACGTCAGTACTCAGATATTTACTTACAAACTAGTTGTTTAAGAGTCCCCACCTCTTATGCAGGCTTCAATAATTGATCATAAAAGCACCATTAGTCATTTAATATTGGTGAAAAGTGTCACTTCAACAAGACTTAGCACTCGTTGTCAGTAGGTGCATCTCTGACTGATAAACAAGCAACCAGAAAACTTCTTCAACCTCTAGCTATTTTTGAAACATCTCAGGCCACACAATTTATCGCTCCAACATTTACTTATTTATTCTTTTCACATGAACACACGCTTATTACTATTTAGATAGTCTTACCTATGTGAGCCTATAACTAAATTTAATGTTTAGCTGAGCAGAAAAGAAGGGTTTTCATACAGAAAAACACTAATTTAAGCTTAATTAGCTTTATATTGATAGCAAGGTGGCCAGCAGCTGAGCACAACATGAACTACTTATATTACCATCATTGACTTTAAAGTAAAGGATAAAATAGGTCCATATCAACAAGGTTTCATTGTTATTAACACCAAAAAAATCAAAAATACTCTAATAACAGAGAGCTTCTGCTTCTAAGCCGTACATTTAACAAACTTTCCTAGGACAAATAACATCACCTAAACTCAAAGACCATAAGAAAACCTAGTTGAACAGAAAAACACCATAGCAAGCAATAACCCCTCTTTACCTTCGCAGTTCGTTTCCCACTTCTGACTAAGAAAAATAAATACATATATACATATATATAAGGAATGCTGGATTTTATTCAGGTTCCTCTGAAACATCTGCCAGTGAAACACCATGCCTTAATTTCCCATCAGTGGATTGGATAATTGGCAAGTAAATTGTATTTACTATTCGCAGGTGTGAAGCCTATGAGATGAAAAAGGATGGTCAGAACACAACTTAGAAAAGCAGGAGAGAAGGATATTTGAAGAATTAAGGTGAATTTAACTTTTAAGTGTTTATCTGTTTGTAAGTGCTTTCATATATTTATGTATTTAGCTTTGATGTGTATTTTAACATATACGTATTTATGTTAGTAGAAAGTATAAGCAAGCTAGCTAGAAAAAAAGCAAGTGAAAGTGACATATAAGAAAAGGAAGAAAGGAGCAGTTGTTTATAGTGCAAAGTAATTAAAATGTTATTTCTTTAAATATTTTTTTATATAATGTTTAATTTGTTTAGGAAATGCTTTCAAGGTAAAGACTTTTTTTTAAATTGTTTTCTTTAAAATAAGAAGTTGGAAGGATTTTATCTTTGTTATTGACTTGCCTGAGCCAACAAAGATCAAAGATGTAGAGGTATATGATATATCTTATCATAATACTATAGGTAATGTGTAAGTAGCTCTTCTATAAACTAGAAAAAGTAAGTAAATAACAATAAATAAAATACAACTATGCCTAAGAAACCAATGAAATCTTAATCATGGCAATGTGAGTCTATTACTAAGTAGTAGGATGTTAGTTTTTAAATTAATATCTATAAGAGAACTCTTTTCTTATGTTATACCTCTAGATTAAGTACAATTTCTGTGAGTAGGGGCGTGGTTTGAACATACAGTCAACTTTGAAATAAATGTAGTATAGGAAAAAATGCTAGAGAAGGATTGAGTGAGATTGATCGTGTTGTGTTCTGCCTATGACTTTGCCTAGGAAGGCTTACATAGTTCTGGTTTATTTTTAAAACAACTCTTCTGTGTGTTAATATTTGAGTTTTGATAGGGCTTTTTTGTGTTGGCATGGCTCTTCACAGGAGAAACTCCTGCATTTGTGAAGCTGTTAATGGAGGAAGACAGGTATACAGCTCTTGTTTTTCTCTTCCCAGCAGATAGCTGCTGCCCCGGAGTAGGAATAGCAAGTATGTTGGCACATTGCAGTTGATAGATATCACTAAGCTTTTAAGCTAGCCCTGCTACTGACCTCTTAAATGATATTTAGCACACTGCCACCACCACCCCCTTTTTTTTTTTCTTCTATCATTTTTACACAGCACTGTAGCTGTGCAGCTCCTACAAATCTCAGTTTCAGCTGGAGCCTTCAGATATTGTAGAATGTAAAACAGAAATCTGTTTGCTAAGTACTATCGCAGTATAGAGTATGGTGTTAATTCTGAGTGTAAGTTCTTTCAGGGATAGATAAAACAATGTGAATCCAAAATTTGCTCAGATGCTTAGAAGCAAAACAAAGCAATAATGTTTACTGTAATTGAACTGATAAAAAGTCAATACTGTAAAACAGATTTTTTTTTTTTAACTCACTTTAAGTCGTGGTCCTGTAGTACTCATAAATAGACTTCCAGAGTTTCCTCCATCTATTTTCTCCATTCCAGTGTCTTTTATTCCTCAAGTGGATTGGAAATAAGAAGGTTTATCATAAGCACTGTTTGGACTCCAGAAATTTTCTTCTTCAGAGGTCTCCATAAAGAATAGCAAAGGTTAGGCCTGACTTGCGGAAATATTAAGGAGTTTCTCTTACTCAAGGAACAGATGTTTAAGACTTTTTAAAATGGAAATGTTGAAGGTGAGCTTTCTTTTAACACTTTGAATATCAGTACTGCCTTTTAAAAATTGTATGCTCTAGAATAGCAAGCTATTCTAACGTACTATACTGCTTCTGAATTGCTTTCAGGTAACATTTGTCCATGTACTTCAGCCCTTTTACGCTCTCTTTTGTTAATAAACAACTAGACTGAAGCTTACATTCTTGACTGCTTCCATCGTATGATGTAGCTTGTATAACACAGTATTGCTGTCTGCCTGCATAAAAGCAGGTCTTCCATTGATCTTGGTTAGCAGAATGTTGACAGTTTAGGCTAGAAAGAAGGTTTTCCCCTCAGTATTAGAAGAGATTATTTAGAAGTGCTGACTTGAGAAAGAAATATTTTTTTAAAAAAAGTGTGTGTGGGGGCGGGGGAGAACACTTTGTCAATTTTCCTTTATATGTGTTTATGAATCCTTGACAGTGAACTTCAAGGGGCTGAATACAGTTGACAGGGCAATCTAGGAATAGCTGTGCTGAGGCAAACTGCTAGTCCCAAACCACAGTCTGCTTGTCTTGTACTTTGCATTTACTCACCCTTGGTGAAGGGGAGAAGGGGGAGCAGCAGGTCGTTTCAATGCCAAAACGGTCACTATTTCTGCTTCCATGCTATCTTCACTTCTGCCCCTTTACAGCTGCCACCAATTTGTTAGCAGCAGAGTCCCATACAAGTGTTTAACAATTGGGTAAGATCTTTTGTGACCCAAAGGAAAAGGGAAGGCTTGTATCAAACCAGAGATGGAAATGAAGCAGCTTATCTTAGAAATTTCTCTCAACTATTAATCTTGTCATTAGGGACCATGACATGTGTAAAATGGAACTTTTGGCTACTGTTAAATACCTAACTGAATTGGCAAAAATTTGTGACATCATGCAGCAGCTGTTTTCAGGACCACCGGAAATAAATCTGAAAACTTAACCCAACTGCTTAGTGGGTGCACTAACCCCACATAGTGTTACAATGACCTGTCACAGCAGGGGTAAAAAGGCTGAAATTAAAATAATCAGTGGAGACTTGTGGGCTTAGTCTTAAAAACATTTTTTTCTAGGTCTGGGTTAAAAAATACTGTGAAGTGAAGATGACATGGGGGTAATGTGGTTTTGAATGGCAGCCAATCGGTTGCAAGTAGGGGTCAGGCAGAAGCTTTCTGTCCCTGGGGCTTTTGGTTTAGTCCTTACTAATACAGAGTTCACTTAGAGTATGTGGAAACTTAAAAGCCTATTTATTCAAGGATAACCAATATGAAGCAATAAACTGGAATTGCATGATGTTGTTGTTGACTGCATTGCATTTGAGCACCCACAGTACTGGATTCTGTTCTGTTTCTTCTCTGAGAGGCACTGAGCTGTTAACTTGTGCAGTGGTGTACGGCTCCATAAATACATCTGAAAATGGTCTTTTTGAACTTAGAACGTATTTTAAGCCATTTGACATCATAAGATAAAGTCTGCTATTTGTAGGCTGTGTGTGTTTTGGTTGAGCATAATGTTTCTTCCTTTGTTTTTACAATTGTTGCACTTGAGTTGTGTTTTCCTTCTCAACAGTCAAATCTTCTAAACTCAGTGTCAGAATAATTTCATTAGGTATCCAGTGCTGCAAGAAACATTTACAAAGCCATTTGGAAAAATCCCTTGTTTGCCAATGCCACACTGAGCATATCGTTCCATGGAGTCAAGATTAGGAACTCCCAACAATAATATGAATGCTGAAGCATGCATGCTTCTGTTGAATTTGTTCAATATCCAGTTTTAATGACTGTTTGTTGCTGTCTTGATATCTTACTGGCTAGACTGGCATATTTTTCTCTTGGTTGGAGTAGCCTGAACACATTGCTGAAATATTCTGTTTATTGTTATTCAGCTATTGTATCAATATTGTGCAGTGTGCAACTGTTCTGACAGGCTCAAATGCATGGATTGTGTTTGAAGGAGACCACAGATTTAAGATGGTTTCAAGGCTGCATGCTTTTTAGGGTCATAATAGCTGGCATTTGCCTATGGTGTGAGTACAGTATGCATTCTTAATAGGTTTGGGTTTGTGCCCTGTGTGTCTGTATGCTTCAAAAACTGTTGAAGCCTGTGAACTTGCCTTGGCACACCTAGATGTGCAAACATGTTGTTGTACACTCATGCATATGAGGTGCATAATCGCTCAGGTTTTCTGTTGCAGTTTGCTTGAGGCAAATGTCCTGTGAGGTTATGTTTAAGTAATGCCATCTAGGATAATCATTTAATGTATATTACTAATTTAATGTGAGCTGTAAGAATTGAAGGTTCCAAGACCTGTTCTTTCAGTTCTTATTAAAATGTTAGCATGGTCACTGATGCTCTGACACTGTCTCTGCATGGCTAAAAGACACCTTGAAAGGTTTGCTGCTCGCTTAGCAAACCTTTTCTGACAGTCCCAGTTGCACAAATCAAAGCCTTTTAAACCCAAAGGCCCAAAAGGCTTTTGAGAAGTGATAGGAAACGCTGAACATAGACGAGAGAGACACAGGCCACGGGACCCTACAATGACAATGGGGGTGATGCTTTTCTTTGAAAGGTCAAGGTATTTTGGTGGATGTTGCCTCTGGATTGCAGGACTGCATGTTCCTTAACCTGTCTGTGCTAGACTGTTGCTGTGTTGCTTTCAGTGAACAGAGCTGATTTTTCTTAATTGAATTTTGCTTGTCCTTTTCGCCCTGCTGTGACTCGTCTTGGAAGAAGGTATGGCTTTAAATATCTGGAAGAGGTTTAATGCATGCACTGTACCATGTATTAATCATGTTATTAAATGAGTAAGCTTTTTCCAAGGTATTCTTGGCTACTTGAAACAGGATTTTTGTCAGTTGCAAGGAGTTTTAGTTTAAGGAAAACATATAGACAAGCTGGCTTTGTTCAGGCTTCTTGAAAGCTGAACTACAATAGCCTAGAGTCTCTGAGGAAACAAATTTTCATGGTCCCAGTAGTAAGGACAGAAGCGTAAGAACTTCCTTCCTGTGCACACAGAAATATTCATGAAGATGTTGAAATTGCTAGGCTGGAGTGAGAGCTCTCCATCAATAAATAAACAGCATCAGTATCTTATGGTATTAGTGAGGAAAGAATGACATCTTTTGCTTTTATTTCCTTCTATTTTAGAACATTCAGGTTATAATATTCAGCTCAAAATGACACTTGAAGCAGGTTTCTGAAGATAGGACTTAAAAAAAAGAGTCTACTTTGTACTAAAGGAATCCATTAAGCTCAGTGGGTAACATCCGTATGTGTAAGAGTTCCCTAAGCCTCTCCATTGGGCATCTTGGTGTTGGAGATAGCTGGCTGGCAGATCTGAATGCCTTGACTTCAGGCTGGAGAAGGCCTGGAGGAAAATCAGGAATGATTCTTCCATGTAGTTCTTCCACGTAGTACCTTCTCTACTAGGTACAGATCTTGATCTCAGAATTGTGTGTGTGTGGGGGAGAAAATCTAAGTGTTATAATGATAAATTTCTTACCAATATGCTTTCAAATCTAAACCTGACCAGCTTCCATACTATTGCTAAATATGCCCATTAATTTTCTGGCTCTTAACTCTTGTATCCTTAATACTTGTTTCTTTCCTATTTGCAGCACAGAAATGCTCTGGAAGTGCTGATAGCATGGGAGGAGGTTTTTCACTTGGTGAAGATGCAGCTCAGGCTGGAAAAAACTAAAATGTGTAGTCCCAAAGACTTTGGAACAAAACTTTCTCTGGCTGAGATTCTCTCCTCTGGAAGACATCTGAGGGCTGTTAAGTATCTGGGAAGCTGAAGGTTCCCCCACTGCTAACTTTTGGCTTCTCTTTCAGCCTCTTGAAATACATGATAAAAATCAGGTTAAGATTCACAAAAGAGACAGCCTGCTCTGTTTCTGCAGAGGAAAATTCTCATTCAGATGTCATTAGATTCCTCGCTTCAGACATAAAATCTGGGAGGCAGCGATTCTGCCCGTACACAGACTGCATGTACCTCCCCTATAGAAGGTTGCCACTGAAAAAGCAACACTCAGCCAAAACACACACTGCTGTTCTGGTGCATCAGTGGGGTGATGAAAGAGGAGGGGCTTGGCAGACACAAACTCCTGTTCTGAATGACTTTACCTGGAGGTAATCTCTTCCGCCAGGCTGAGTTTGACATTAAAAATGGAAGAAGCCAGGGACATTTTCCACCCAAAGCTCAATGGGAAGTGGCAGGTGTCAGATTTTTGCAAATTTCTCTCTAACTCTCAGGCTTCTGCTGACAGGGACTTGAAGGCTCCAACCTGGAAAAGCTCCAAACTAAATTTCTGCAACTAAGATAAAATACAAAATATTTTTAAAAGTGGTGGGAAGGACAATGAGGTTAAAGATAGAAATGGAAATCAGAAGCAGCTTTGGGGAGAAATCTCATTTGAACACTGTTAGCTGAAGATGTTCACTTACATGCAGGTTTAGTCATTTAGAACACGGTGCCTTTGCCAGGAACACAATAGGATTTTCCCTCTGTCATTTGGGTGCACAAGGAGAAAACTGTTCAGTGGTTAGCTCCTTCTGCTAACCCTTTCTGGGTTACCAGCTGCGCCTTCTTCTGTATGTTAGATTCAAATGCACTACGTGTATCCTGTACACAAGCTAATCCTTGGTATCACGTCATTTAATAGCCTATCATCAGATGAGGAATAGATGCTATGGGAAAGCATATCCCAACTTTAGGTGATTCACTTCCTGCTTCTAACGGATACATGACAGATCTGTCTTGGGCAACGCTTGTGTACTTTGTCATGGAAATACATTTCATGGAATTAATCAACCTTGCAGACTAACTTGGGTAAGATGCAGTCTTAGGACTTGAAGCAAGCAATGAAAATACTGTGTTTTAACCAGTTACTGTTATGTCAGCTGTGTAGTGATAGTTACTCATACGCTTAGGCCGCTGTGATTGCAAAGCAATGCAACTCATTTTAGACTGCGATGGGAGACATTCAGATCTTAGGCTGCAGTGCTTGGGAACCTAAACTGGCGTTGAAACCAGGTCATGCTTAATGTCAGCTTTCAGACAGCCGCTTTGAAGTTGTGTGTAAATTGGCGTCTAGGAAGCAGTATTCTTCCCTCCCCACCTCCTGCTAGTGCTTTCTTAGGCAAAGTAAAACAAATTATTAAACCTCTAACCGAAGAGATTTGTTAGCTTAAGGCATAAAATTTAGAATCTGTCTTGGCTCCGTAGGTAGAAAGGGAATTGTGTATTTATTGCTTGAAGGAAATGGCTTTGCATAATAACGGGTTCAGTTTACAAATGGGGGAATTAATCTGCGTATGGTGCCTTAGAAAGTATCTGCTTGCTTGCATCTGGACAGGAACTAGATGGAGCCAACTTGTTTTTGGATGCTTTCAGCTTTGGATTACTGAAACAGAGGAATGTTCAAAGTGAGTTATTCTGGCTCATAGACCTCTACTACCTGCTACACATTTTGCTTTCAGTTTATGTTGGTTCCAAACCAAAGCTTGAAATAGCTTGTGAAATGTCTTTTCTGCCTCAACTTCTAATTTCATCTGGCTATGCAGGTGGGTTTTCTTAATGTGAGGTATTCTTAGCCTAGGACTGTAACTTCCATTCCATGATCAACAGCCATGTTAAAGGAAGAAATAATTCTACATAGAAACGAGCTGCTAAAAGCCTGTGCGAACTGAAAGATGAATTTAAGTTTTTTGTTTGTTATTGTAAAAAAACTTTTAGTGATCTCTCTTTGAAGTTTTACTATTTAGTCACTGCTTTTTTTTCAAGTAAAAATAATCAGAATAAATGAGAAACACTGACTTCTGGAATGACATCTGACGTTTTGCTTCCATCCCTACGTTACTTGCATTCTGTTGGTGGACCGGAATTAAGTAATTGACACTGATCCCATGAAACATTCAGATTTCAGTAATACTGCATCCTTTTGAAGGAAAACTGTTGGCTCAGATACATTGCAGCTAGCTATATCACTTAACTTGCCCTTTCTAGCTGGAAGCTGAGTGCAGAGGGTATTCGCATTTATTGGAATTCCTAGGCAACACAGGTCAGAAAACACGGGAGAGTTGAGGTTTAGGTTCTCGCTCTTTGATGTAGTTTCTCCTCTGATGTCACTATAATTGTTCTTTCGGCTTCTAATTATTTCCTCTAAGTTTGGTAACCTGAGGATAGGAAGTTTGTCAGAGGGGAGGCAGGAATCAGTTCTTTCCTGTTGGACCTATGGTTTCGTTTGTTTTGTTATAAATGTTTTACTGAACTTTTAAACAAGCTGTCACAATGTGTTATTCTGAGAATTAATGAGAGACTTGTAAACAGGTTGTAAAGTGATAGCAATGCGAGCCATGCTGTTACTTTGACTGTGTCCCAAACACAAATGGTTTTTAATCACCTGTCCAGCCTCCTCCAGAGAGGACAGCTGCTGAGAGCTAAGGCAGGTGAAGGCTGTGTACGTGTGTCCTGGTGAGGATGGTAATATTTGTGAAGCATCAGCATTTTCCTTGTTTTGTATTTGTTCTATTCTATTCCACTGTTGTAAGGCTGCTTAGGAGCCCTGTACTAGTTGTGGCCATACACAAGAATGTTCTCTCTGCCTTGTGGAAGATAAAATCTGAAGATAGAACAACTGAATGTGGTCAGAGCAGAAATCCAGAAGTTGCAGTATTTTGTGTGATGCTGACTGGTAGTGAAGTTCAGTGGCTGAGTGTAGGAACCAGGCAAGCACAGCATGACCTTCTCCTTTACACCATCCCAACTTTTTGCAAGGAGTGATTTAGAGATCGCTTGAGCCACAGGCTGTATCTGCCTCACAGTGTTTGGCTGAAAAAATAAGCTCAAGGGAGCTGGGGAAATTGGAAGATAACCTACTCTTTTCAGCTTGTCCATTCATGACTGTTTCTTAGAAGTGTATGGCTCAATGTTTTATCTACCATCCCATGTCATTGTTTCTGTGAAATGTCAGAAATCATAAACAGTCTTAGGCTTTAATGAGTCATTATATGCTTAGTTATGCGTATAACTACAAGTTTAGATAAAGTGGCCTATCAACATCCTGTGTGTTACAGGATATAGTATGCCTGTGCATTACTGTGACTGAATTCCTTGGAGTACCTCATGTGACTTTGTACTTAGTCCTGCATTATACCTGTCCTTAAGTTGATACAATATACGTAATAACACAGAGATTACTACATCTATAATTTTCTGTTAATGGGAAGTTGGTCCTTTAACTCTGGTGCATGTAATGGTGGGCCTTAAATGTTCCTTCAGTAGGAAGCTCTGAATTATTTATGACTGACCTTCAAAAAGAAAAGGAAGAAAACTAGCTAATGGAAATGTTTTCAAACTTAAATATTTTTGTAAGTACATTGTGTGTCTGGAACTGAAGACAAAATAACATGTCTAGGAGATAAAGCAAAAAGCTCTTTGGAACATAAATTGTGGAAGCTGTGCCCTGCTGTTTCTGAGCAGGGAGCTGCTGGGTGGTCTGACTGTCACCGGCTGGGGAAGCAAGTTCTGGCACTTACAGAGCAGACGGATTTAGCTTTTTCTTGTGCTGTATCCCATCATTCATACTGAGGAGGAAAACAATGAGATAATGGAGAAGTTCATCTCTTGGGGAAATCAGCTGCTCAATTGCTGGTATTGCTATAGTTACCTACAGAGGGGTAATTCTGGTTTAACAGATGGGTGAAAAAAGCCATCTGACCTGTGTCTAGCAGGGGGTACCTGGTCGTTTACTGAGTAACCGTACAGTTGTGAATCCTTGCTTTGTTTTTGCCTCCTACGAAAGGGAAGGAGATCTAGAGCAATAATGTTCCTTTGGTGGGTTCCACAGTTGCTCTGCTGGCCAGGGTAGGCAGACAAAGGTTGCAGAGAAGCTGAAGGGCTTGCTAGAGTCTTCTAGGCAGTGTAGTCTGTGTTGGGGGCCTAGTTTCCTTCTACTGAAACAACTTTCTCCTGCAGAAGCAATTATGAATGTGCTAGTATCTTCTCAGCTTATCAGGCCACTTTTCCTTTTCCTGTCCTGTACTTTGTTTCCTCATCTCTAAGTGGAGGCTTCACTGATACTTAATTGTTTGCTGTGAGCTTGCCCGTAGCTTGCCTCACTTGAGCTGCAGCTTCAAGGAGTTCAGGAAGTAATGCTGAGTAGTTGGAGGCTAGGGAGCAACAGCTCTCTGTGTCAAAAATCAGTGCTATTTTTTCAGTGTATGTGAAATAAGGACAAACGTATGTGAAATAAGTCAAGGACAGCAGTATATTCTTCCTTTTAGCTTTACAAAGAGCCCTTATTACTTCCCAGACAGTTCCATTATAGTGATTTGAAACTTTTTTTTACCTTTGGACTGTGGGGGACGGGTGGGAGGGAACATCGAGGGGTGTAAAGCTTGATGTAGAGGCAGCAGCAAACATTGCTGATCTTTGAGAATCAGAAACTAGCTTTACAATGCAGAATTCTTCTCTGCACTGTCAAGGTAAGGCTGTCAAGTGTTTTGTTGCCTGTTCTGTTGACTGATGCTCTATTTATCTTGAAAGTAGTTTATCCTTCAAGATTGTAGATTGACTGCTCTGTGGCCCTCAATATATCTATTTCTCAGCATAACATGGCAGCAGATTTGACACTACCCTCCCTACAGTTGAATGACAAGATCTCTTCTGAAAGGAAGAAAGGGGATTAAAGCCATTAAGAGAAGCAAGACAGGAGATAGACTTGAATGAGGCTGCTGATAAAAGTGTAATGTCATTGTTGTGATGTGAACTAAAGGTAGGATTAGTACCTCAAGCGCTGGATTTCATGATGCTTGCTTAGTCCTCTGGGCTGGTGTGCTTCTTACATGGCTACATGGGCTGCGAGCTGTCCCTTAACATCTGAGTGCTGAAGGTCTGCATTCTCTTTTGAATGTATCCAGAAGCCTGCTGAAGGACAATGTGTTTCAGGCAGACATGTAAGTTGTTACGGATAATGAGACAGATGCTTCCCTTGTACTGTGTTTTTTTTCGAAATTGAACTGCAAAAAGGAAAGAAAAATGTTGTTTATTGAATAATTCACAGACCATGCTCTGTTAGGATTAGTGCCTCTAACTGGGCAGATGCCGTCGACATTCCTGTTCATCCTGCAGCTTCTATATCTTGGAACCTTGGTGACTGGATATTAATTTCTTCCCAGAAGCAGAGTGCTGATTTTAAGCCCTAGGGTCAGATGGAGGAGCAAATTGCAAGGATAATGAAGATGCATCATGTAAACAAATATCTGCCTTAATTTTCTAAAGGAGTTGGGTTTCTAGAGTGAAAGGTATAAGAGCTGAAATGGCTTTCTCTTCCAGAAAGTAGTTGTTAAACAGATTGTGAATTTGAGAATGGCAGTGAAGGCTACGAAGTCATGTGGTGTAAATACTGTGTTGACCAGCGCTACCTGACAATATTGTGTGGCTCTATTGGATGTTTTGATTAGAATTTCATTTTCTTAATTCTAGCTTTGGTTACAGGGAGGAGGCTTCTTTTTTTTTTTCCTTGTTTCAGTACGCTAACAGAACCAGAAGCTGTTGTCATCCCCATGTATCTCTCAGCAATTTTAATCAAGAGCTTAAAAAGCAAAAGAAACAAAATGCAGATGACCGGATGAACTCTTACTGAAGCTTCTAGGTGAGCCCCACCTTCCTATTGTATAACTCTTGGTCATGCTAGCGCTCTCTACAACCACTGAGGTTTTGTTATCTCAAGAGTACTAACAACACTGGGTGGCATTTGAATGGGACCTTCTGAAGAGCAATGCCCTAGGTCTCCCATTTGTGAAAGGAGGACTACAGTTTCATGTTTCTTGCTCGATTAATGTTTACAGAGCAGAAACTACAATATGTACATGGAGCAGTCCCTTTTCTGGACAATTTTGGTCTGTTAATGAACTCTATTTTCCACAGGAGCTCAGGAAAAAGCCATGGGTAAATTGGAAAATGATGGGGAGGAGAAATGAGAACAGTGCACTAGAGGGGTTCATAGCCTGCTTTGAGGGGGGAAGATATGAGATGGGTGAAGATTTGCATGCGTTATGTGACATTAATGTTTGAAGAGGAAAATCTTAAACTGGGGGAAAAAGTAAGAATAAACTTTGGGTCTGTTGTGTCATTCCTCTGGCAGGAAGGTGTATTCACCTTCTTTCGGAAGGCTGCTGCCATTTGCATGTGTGTACATACCACACAACGTAGTGTTTTCCTCTAATTTTTTTCCTTCACTTGATAAGATGCTTGTGATTGCTGGTAGTTTGGGAATGCAACTCATTCCTACGTTGTGTTTTGCACAGTGAAGTAGAAAATGTCTCCTCGTTTCAGATTCCCCTCTGTCACATTGATTACAATGATCTTAGAGAAGGACAGGGTGATCTTTAGCAGCAGAAACCCATGATTTTTGTGGCTTTTGTGCTCTGCAGGAAACACTAGAAATTTTTCATCCTGACTATCATCTTCCAACAGAGCTGGACCTTAAGCTGAATTTTGTCCAAATACAGTTTCTCAAATTGCAGTTGAGATGTTAGAAGCTGATATTAGAAATACGTAAAGCACTGTTGGTTAGTAGATAATCTAGCTTAGTATATCACCTGTTCTTGCCAACCTTGCCAAGGATCTCACCTTCAATTTTCAGTGGACTGATCGCTGCCATTTCTACCATTCTAGTTAACATTCTTTACCCAAGGAAAGAGTAAAGCTCTGCTAGCACATCTCTACATACTTAAGACAATTTCTCATATCGATTTATCTAGCAGTAAGACAAGCTTTGTATTTAGGAATACACTCTTCTGTCCAGATTCATGCTTTTTGTGTTTTATTGAGGAAATCACCTAAAACGTAGGTGCCACTTGCACACTGTGCTTGGGTAAGTGAGATCAAGATAAGAACTGATGTTAGCAAGGACTTTGATTTCATCCTTGTGTTACTTGAGGATTTTGAAGATGCAAGTTGATTCAAAGGTGTTAGCATGGCTAGGCTGAACTCTGGAGTTGCTGAGACGGCATAACATGGGATGATTCTACCTATTTGACTTTTACAGAAAGATATTCATGGATCTTACAGCTTAACTCAATTTGCTACTTCATTCTAGGGCCTACGCAGGGAATGTAGGCCTCAGAGTCTGATCCCTAGCTAGACATCTGTAGTGGATATAACTTTTGCCTTCTTTACATGCCCAGAGTATACACTTCGTGGCTACTGACATTCTTAGGAGTGTTTATTAAATTGCTACCACAAGAAAGGGGGGAAAAATATTATATTCTTTTTTTTGCTAACGAGAAGTATACATCTATCACGGAGTCAAACAAGAATGCAACACTTCTCAGCAGTTGCTGGGCTCAGCGTTTTCAAGCAAAGTCAGAACGTGTTTATCATTCTGAGGTGGAGTAGGAAAAATCTGAGACTTCTACCTTGAAATGAAGATGGAACAAGGGACCTAGAGAGGGAGAACAATATTCTAGTCATTAAATATTGAGGCATATGTCAAAACCAATGAAACTGATGGGAGAGAATGCTTCTGTTGATGCTATTGTTATGAAAATTAGGACTGGAGAGAAGATGCACAACAAGATGAAAGCTCGAGGGTATGTCAGACAGATTTATTACAAATACAGTCCAGACAGTAGCTGTTCAAACTAAAAAATATTCTGAAGCAAGCCTCCATGTGTCTCTGCCCTGTCTATTAGATGGAAGGGGATAGCTGAATGTTATCTGTGTTACAGAAGCTTTGGAGAGCCTCACTCAGAACTGTGCACATTGACATTAGATGCTCTACAAATACCAAACAGATTGTCCCTGACTTTTATTTTTCCTCTATGTTGGGCTAGAGGGAAACTTGGCAATGAAAAGCCATTCTTTCCGGAAAACGTGCTTTCAAACTGTGCAGTAAAAGCTCAGGTTTCTGTCTTGGGCTATCGGTTATTAGATTGTGAAATGAATTTCCAGGCTCTTATTCTTTTAGTAATGATGCCACCTAGTGGGGTAGGGAGGACAGTGGGCTGTGAAATGGTGGGCCCATCAGACTGGATGGGGCTGGAAACCAGGGAGCATATTTCCACTGCCTTTGGGAGGCTGGTATTTGCCTCTGCCAGCGTTCTACTTATTCTGCTTGCCATTACACAGCCTTACCTAGCAACAATTTCCTGGTTAACAAACTTCGTACACTTAGTTGCCACCTAGCTGTTTCCAACTTCTTGCTGCAGTAAAGGAAGGCATGTTTGGATTTAATTTGCACTTTTAAAAGCAGGGAATCGTAGCTTTGAATTTGTGGATGCCTCTGTCATATATCAAAGAACTATAGTGCCAACAACAGCTCATTCATTGCAAATCTTAGTAACTTACTGTTCCTTTACTCAAGATTTGAAAGGGCTTGGCTCATAGGTTGACTATTGTAGTTAAAGCTTGTATCCATCTGAGACTGAGTGCTGAAGTAGCAGCTTTATGGAAATCTTTGAGATTTCTAACAGCTGGGGCTGTCCTGTAATCATTCCACTTAGCCACGTTGATGAGACGTGTTCAGAAGAATGAGGTCATTGAATCTTCTGTGCTGTCTGCATGTCCTACAAAAAATTACTGAGTTATACCTTTTTTTTCTTAGTGAAGATCTGGTGTGTTTTCAAAGGATGGTGGGTGGCAGGGAGAACACTTGGTCTCTTTGGCCTGCAGCATCAACAAAAATAGTTATGTGCTGTGATATCTTGTGACAGTGATAGGCAGAAAAAAGCAAATCTGTTAATAGAGCACAGGGAAGTTGCGTGGATTTCTGATATTCTACTTTGGTAAAAAAAAAAAAGTATCCTCCTACTTGTGGACACTGTGACTAGGTGTCCTTAATTTTTGTGAAGAATAAAATATTAGAAAAAATGCTTTAATTCCATAAAATGGCTGCCATCTTTTTATTAAAGCTAGTCCTTCTTTAGTTTGTTAGGAATCTACCTATGTCTCACTAGGAACAAGCCTCTTGTGTGCTGGGAATGTGGTATATTTATGGATTTTTTTGCAAGCTGAATCTCTGGTTCTCCTGCAGAAAGGCAGTACAAATCTATAAGTTGTTATATGTGCTAACCTTGTTCTTGCTGTAAAAGACGCTAATCAAATGAGTTCATGGCATGAGAATTTTAATTCTAGACATAATACCTTTTTAGTATTTTCTTTGTAATTCTGTGTTTTTCCCACTGTTTCACTGTAGAGTAGCCTGGTTCTAAAGAGGAAAATAAATGCTGAAATGCTACTGCATTTTTGTTAACTAAATTTTTACAGAAACTTGCAAAGAAACCCATTAATTTAGAGGGCTGCAAAATGCCTGCTTATTAGTTCATGCTGCCACTGAAATATGAGACTTCTTTCACAAGAAACAAGTGTGTGTAAAATGAGCTTGTGGGCTGCCTGCAGACTAGAAACATCCCTTCTGTTTTCATTTCATAAAAAACATTCCTGGGGGAGACTGCCAACAGTTTTTACATGTTAGCAATGATTATCTTTATGTAGAACAAGCACTGCCTGACTGGGATCTGGGCCCATCAGAAAACATACTTAGCATAGAAACTACAGATGCTACGAGGATGTGGAAGTATGAAGTCGAACAAAACCAAGGAGGCTAGCTGGCTAGGAGGTGTTTTGCTCTGCTTTAAAGCTGAAGCCTCCGTTCACACCTAGCTCTTAGCCAAGACTGGAAGCCACACTTGCCTGCTTTACTTTTACTCTCAGCTCAATGCCCTGGGAAGCGTAGATTGTTTGATTCTAGCAGATCAAAAGATGAAAAAGGCTTTGAGCTCTACTCAAACACATGCATAAGTACAGAACATCTAGTTTGTCTTATCTGGATGTCTATTTGGGATTTGCAGCTGTATGAACTTGCTGAATGCAGGCATCAATCACGTAATTTTCAAAGGAACCTAAACTACCTTCCAGGCTCCTAACCTCCGTTGGGATGCAGTCCCACCAGAGCCGAAGGCCTGTCCCGTGTCCCAGCAGATGGAGCCCTTGCTGAGCTTTTCCATTTTGAGTTCACTTTCAGTTATTGCTGCATCTGCTGAGTGCACCCTGGTAAACAAAATGTCTGGAAGCAGCTGTGTGTTGTGGGGTAAAGGGAAGAGCAGTATTGAAGCTGTTTATTTTGACTAAGTTGGTCCAGAAGACAAAGAACTTGCTATGCAGGACAAGCAGAGGAAAAAAATGCCCCTGATATTTTTTTAAAATAATAAAAGCCTAATGTTTTTCCCTAGTTCTTTTACTTATTTTGCACTTCAGTTATAAGCATGCTCTTTTGCTTTCCACAGCAAATTTCTTTAAGGTCGTGATTTTTATGACGTGATAGCTCAGCCTAGGTTAGTATTTGAATAGGGAGTTTGAAATAAAACCTGTGAATCCTGACTTTATGTTGTATTTCTTTCATGTTGTGTTGGTGGACAATATTCTGCATGTTGGATTCTGTACACTGGCAAAACCAGGATGGTCTGTGGGTATATCTGCTCATACAGCAATTATTTCTCTAAGCACAAATTTTGGCAGGTACTAGGAGCAATATAAGAGATTGTATAGAAAACAGATGGTTACTTCATCTGTTCACAGATGTCACAGTGGTGTCCTAGCGGTGTTCCTTGTAAATACCTGTGTATGCTCTTATCCATTACTGGTGCTAGCAGAATCTCCTAAAGGCAAAATGAGAAACCATGAGTGGTGCAATTAACATCATCTCATGCAGTTATTTGATGTTTTCAGGTGAAAGTCCTTTGTGTAAGGCTGTCTGGGAAGCTTAGTATTTAGCTTAATGCTAAAGAAGAATTGAAACTGGAAGGTGCTCATTAGGCAATGCCAATTAAAACCTAGTCTGGATGTGCTGTGTATGGTTGGTAGGGACAGGGCATCCTACCATGCAAAGGAGCTTCATGCCAACAAATGAATGTATGCAATATATAGCAAGGTTTCCTGAGGCATGTTATTGTTTTTTTTCTGCTGAAAGCTACATAAAGTGTAGGAGGGTGTGTGGGGACTATGAGCTGTGGGAAGGATGGTCAGCCTGATTTAAAACCAAGGTATGTTAGACCCCTTACAATGAAAAGACTGTTCTTAAAATTGTTTTCTTTTTCCTGTACGGATAAAAGCAGTGGTGTAAGAGGCTATGCTTTGTCATGTTAAGCTAAACTTGTAGTGCTTTGACATCTTTAGTTGAGCAATGGCATTCATTTCTGAAGATGGTCTAAATAGTGTCAGTTAAAACATTCAGCAAATACTTCATGCAGGAATGCATGCATGCCTGTACAGTGGTATGAGTTCGTATTTATAGCATCATGCTCCTGTCCGAAGTGGTATGCTGCCTCTGTTCCTCGATATTCCCTTCTCCATTCTGCTGGCTTCTGGTATTTAGTCCTGAATTCTAGCTTGGCAGTTGACAGTTAGCAGTGTCCTGCTGGCATCCCTAGAGAGCAGAGGATTTACAGTAATCAGTGTTCTCAGTAGCAATCAGCCTGCCTTTCAAAGTGCATTTTGAATTGCTAACTGCTTGAAAATGCTGATTGAACATGTAAGGCAGCGTGTGCTCTTGATGGAAATGAAGTCAAAGGCTTGCTCTGAAATTGGGTGGCTCTCAGGGTTAGCATGAAAGAGCACACCAATTTCTGCAGCCCAGCATATGAGAAAACAGTCACTCTCCAGGCTGGAAAAACATGGACTCAAACAAATGAAATGAACTGGAGCACCCCTCAGATCTGGGGTAAGATTTGAGAGAACAGATCCTTAACTGCTCTGACAGCAAGCTTTTTGTGGTCAAGAAGACAATGAATGAGGCCCAACATCAGCAGATCTGAAAACAGAGGAGGGATTTGGGGGGGAAGTGATGAGCTTGGTTTTTGATCCAGTCACCTAAATGTGATCCCAAAGTATTCGGTAGAAACAGCTCAAACCTGTTATGCACATTGGCAGCCACCTCTGGGTGGCAGCTTCTGAACACAGTGTGGCTGTGCCACCTGACAGCTGAGGATCACAAATGCTGCTTGGCTCCCAGGGGAGAAGACACAACCTCCCTTCTGTGCAATAAGCCTATGTTGTGGTATGGGTCTCTAGCTCAATTAGCTTTTACGTTAAGATCTTGGTATTGTAAGGACAGTGCTTCCCTCGAGGCCCTTTTGTTTGCAGTGCCTCTCTTGCCTCCCAGTTTTGAACAGTGCAACGTTGTGGCTTATGAAGCAAAACTCTTATGGTCTGTAAACAGGCTTAAATCAGGCATGGATTTACTGAAGGAGGCTAGAAGGGGTGATGCCTTATGACAGAAAACTGTCAGGGTATTGTGTGCTCTCGCTTTATATAATAAAGAGTTCCTCCTCCCCTATTCTCAGCTTTGGGGCTACATCTGCTACTGCCTTATATAAAATGAGAAATTTAGCCTCTGGGAATGCGCTGGTTGTGGTTGTGTAATAAACAAAGACTGCAGCAGGAACATGAGTCTGGATGCTACTAGGAAAAAAAATCCTTCTATATTTGATATAAAGCCTGTAGCTATAAATAGAATGGTTTGGCATGAAGCCTTCATATGAAGGTCCATAACTTGCCAGAGTACTAGAAGTAAATTTGATTGTTCCTGTCTGGCAGACCTGGAGCGTCATAACCCCTCAGTAGTCAAAATGGGTGATGTGCTGCTGGCCTTAACTACACCTGACCACCGAAGGCTCAAAATCTCCTATTATTTTTCCCTACATCTACGGGAGACTGGCTTGAGGACTTCCTATTTTTCAGTTCTTGGAGACACGTTTTTATTTTTGTTCCTAACCATCCTGAGTGTCAGGAAGCTGCTCAGTATCCCCCAAAGCATGAAAGCTGCAAACAAGGACATACTGGAAAAACAATGAACCACAGCAAGAAGTCTGATCGTCTTTACTCTCGGCATCTCTATAGACGGTTCCCACTTCTGATATTTCAGAGCATTTTGCCTTAGAAAATGGCCTCTTTTAAACCGTTTGACCTAAAAGTTGTATACAAATATCATTAACGTAGCCTAGCAATATAATTAAGTATAGGGTAAATAAAAAGTTGCTAACACATCCTGTGTTACTTTTACTTTTGCTTTGCTTCTGCTGAATGAATTTGTTGTGCTGCAGTGGAATATAGACAAATGCCACTGCATCTTTTTCCTCCCCCAGAATGTTTGCTGAGAGATCTTGCACAGAATGATTGCTATGAATATTTTACTTTGCTGTTCAACAGGCTAAAATGTCCTACCCCAGGAAACTATGAAATATTCACTTTCTATTCAGCAAACGGGTGAACAATACAAGTCTTGGACCAGGTGTGTTTCAGATGATCTGGATCTAGATCTTCTAATGCAGAAGGGTTAGTCTGGTTAGTATGGGAATAATGGATTTGTGTGCTTTTTTCTTCTGTGGGAGAGTTTAAAAGTCAAACTCTGCATTATCCTGGAGACTGAAGAGAACTGTCTGCCAGATTTCTCCAGCTTACACATTCAGGCAAGCGAGGGGTTTCCCTCTCAGTTCTTCCATAGAAAGACTTCTCTCATCTGATTAGTGGAATCTTCAGATTTTATATTAACTTGTTACTGAAATGATCTTTATCCCTGGAAGAGGTAAATTTGGTATTACACTGGACTGTTTGTTCTTGGTAATATTGTGTTAAGAGCCGAGTAGACCTCTGGCTCTCCTTGGAACAAAGGCTAACATGCCTCTAACTTTCTCCCAGTTACTAAGAGTTCAGAAAGTCAAAGGATGGTGATTTTCCACTGTATGTCTCACAGGGATGTTTGTTTGCAACAACAGCAACTGCTTCATTTGTTAGGTATAAAACCTCCTGCCAAGGCCGCTAATGTTTTTAAGACAACATGAAGAAGAGAGAATCACGAAAGTTTATTGACCAATTTTCATTATGTTCTCTTTGTAATCTAAGGACAGTTCTACAAACTGTTCCCTGAGGGCTTTATAACTGAGCTTAGAAACCAGGCTGATTTTTATCTTAAATCCCACCTTAAACTTTGTATGTTATCAGAAAGCTACAAAAGTTGCTTTAAAACAGGAACTGGGGGGGTCATTCTTAAATTCACTGTTCTCTTGAAGGCTTCAGAGTGCTGTTGAGAAGCTGTGCAGAGTCCCCAAGGTGACCAGTGGCCCTTTGTGCTTGGTGCTCTGAGCTTGGTGAACTTTTAATGCTTAACAGGTGGATGAACAGACAAGCAAAAACAAGAAGTGGGTTGCAGAGAATTTTGTGCAAGCAATTCAATTTTTAAGGGGATCAGTTACTTTAGAGAGCTATGGATTCTCAGGAGGCTGTTTGGCTGCCTTCTGGTTTTTGGTCTTCTCATCTACTTTTTGGCATGTTTTAAATATTACATAAATAATCGCATTCACTAAAAATTCTACTGCTTTGCTCTGTGATAAATGCTGGAAAGCCTTTCATTTTGCTTTTTGCCTGTTTGAATATTGGAATCCAGCCGTAGAGTTAGACTTATTTGCTTTCTAAGCCATTTCCAGTTTTGCTGGTTACAGAAGTGAGTTTTGAAACTACCTGCTATTACCCAACAAGTGTCTCTTCTCAGAGAAGAATGGAAAAGACAATCCATATGAAAATGATGGTCAGAAAAGAACATGTCATCCTATCTTGCAGTTTGCCTAAGTTTAAGTAATCCTACTGAGAAACACCAAAGGGACTGGCTGTTGATTCACGTAGCAGCATCCTGAATCTGCTTCTAGCCCTGAAAGAAGAAATTGCTCTTGCCTAATGGAAGCAGATTGAGTTTTACTGCTGATTTGAGGCATAATTAGAAAGCTCATACTGTCACCACAATGACATGAGGTGACAGAAAAGGCATGACTGAGCACTGTCTCTTGCTAAGATAAAATGCATATAAGCTGCGTGTTTTCCTAGCTGAGCTAAATTTGCCTGCCAAACACATGAGCCAATTTAGTGTCAGGACTTGAAAACTGTTGATAATTGGTAGGTGCTTGATGAGGGCTTGGGTTCCATGACCAAAATCACCTCTGTTTGTCCAGAGTTCCATTCTTAGGTTTATTATTTTTCTCTCTGCATCAGTGGAAGGCAGTCAGAGAAGAAACTTTCCTTTTCTAATCTGGAAATTTTTATTACCTTTCTTCCAATGGGGATAAAAGGGAACAGTTGCACTTTAGTTCTGATCTGTTCCCTGGCTGGACACAGCTCTATTAGGTGAATTGCAAGAAGTTAAAAGCTCGTAGCAACATGACCTAGCAGCTAAAGGATGAGATTAGGAATTCAGTTGAACTCTATTTCTGATTGACAAGGCCCCCCAGGTGGCAGAGCAAGTCATTTACCTTACATCTAGCTTAAAGTAACCTTTCCCTTAGAATGGATGATTTCCTTTCTGGATGCTTTCCAGTGGCAATAGCAGCTCTGACTTCAAGAAGTAACAGGTCTATATGAATGCTTTTTTTTCCTCTTACCTTGCACAGCCACCCGTCTCCTCTGCCTGTGCTCTGAAACAGTGGGTGCTCTGTGGGGCTTGCGAAGTCACTTGTGGAATGGGAGGCTTGGAAGGAAATTGGTGTAAAGGAAGCCTTTTTCCTCACTCTTACCTTGGGTAAGATAGCTTGGCACTCAGTTGGATATTGAGTGATGTAGCAACGATGACAGAAAAACAGGGGGGTTCTTCACTTGGTAAATACTTATGCAAAGCAACAGGGAATTTGAGCAAAAGGAAGACATAGGAGTGTGTGTGGCACTATCTGGGGATGGAAATGCTTTTTCTGGTTTGTCCTATGGGGGCTGTCAGAGGGCTGTCTGCTGAGGCCGTGGCTTCAGTTTGTTAGGCTAAATGAGGGAATAAAAGAGAACTTAGGATCCTTGCTGTTGGGCGTCAGGCAGCATGGGTTTAAGTCTTGAGTTTTCTGGGTTCTGACCAGTAAATAATCTTTCTGCTGCAGTTTTTGTCCTCCCTTGGATCCCTGGTACCTCCAGGCTGTCTCTGCTGCTATAAATCTGCTCCTCACGGCTGGCTTTTTCTTGTCTACTGAAGCAGAGTGTGAGGTAGTACCCGTAGGGTTGTGGGAAGAGTGGGCCCTTGAAAATGAGGATAGTTCATGTCTGATATGAGGTCTTCTGTGCATCTGTTGTGCCATTTGGCTTGGGTGTGGTAATGTAAATAGGGAGGACAAAGGGTGTGAGAAGTCTGCAGGCCAGAGGCTGGGTGAGGGGGCTTGCTTGTGACCATGCCTGGCAATTAAATGTCAGTTTTCTGACTAATAGTGCTTGAGGAGAGCTTTTGTCTCAACCCTGGTGCTACATCATAGGTAGGTTCCTTTCTTTGCCTGTGTTTCTGGAAACTGGCAAGTTACTGGTGCAAAATTTACAGGTGTTGTAAATCTGATTCCATAGATTAATGCATTTAATAGCAGTAACTGGGCTTCTCCTGGTTACTCTCTGGAACTGGAATTTGCTTTACAGCTATAGGGTTCCTTCTGGTCAGATAAAGGTGAGTAGTTGCAGTTTAAGATGTAAATGGGATCTCATGAAGGAAGAGTGGATTAGTTTTCCAATAAAGCTTTCTCATCACATGTCCTATACATGCATACCTGTGTAGCTAAGTTTTTTAATGGAAGAAATGTTCTAGCAGGGCATGGAAGTGACGAACTGTTCTTATAACTCTGCAAGTCTCCAAATTTATGCTGAAGTAATTGATCTTCTGGTGACTGTCAAAATCCCAGTTGGTGTTCTTGGATTATAATTTGGGCAATAAAAATAGATGCTGAAGTCAAACCTAAAAATCCCTTGCTGCCTAGCTATTTTAAGATGCAAATATTTAAATTTTGTGAATCTGTTTGGAGAAGGCATGTTTATTTAAATCCATATCCCAATGTCAGAGGCCACAGGAGCTGAAAGCATAAGCTGTTTCAGTGACTTCACTGCAGATGCAGGAGTAGCTCCAACTTGGTGGCTGCATTCCTCCAGTTTCATTGTGGGATCCTGAAATGAAAGTGTAGTGCTGCCTTTGTAGTGTGGGGGGGGCTGACTTTGTTTGCCTAGGTGTCAAAAGCCCTGAATTTATAGGAGACATGCTGAAGCTTGGGGCAACTGATGGTTGTTGCTGTCTAAACATGTCTTGGAGTTCAAGGCACAAGGGGTTTATTAAGTGTGGTGGCTTGGGGTTTGGCATCTCCACGTAAACCAGTGACAGTCAGTCACTGTGCTCCCAAGTCAAGGCTCCCAGGTCAAGTTCTGTGCTCCCAAGGTCAGGCTGGGCCACATTTATTCTAGTTACTCGTATTCCAGAAAGACTAGGAAAGTTTGAGCTTCTAAGGCAGATGCTCTCCCCATATGCTCAATGTGATTTTTTTTTTTTCCTTACAGCATCAAATTAGAAGCTTTCTCATTAATGATTTTAAAGAGGAGCTGTTTAGCGGGGCTGATGCCCTTGTTATACTGGGGATTTTATACTGGCTTTGTTGTTCTCTTTGCTTGCTGCTTTTAAAACCTTCTTGAAGAATGTGTGCATATGGGGGGGGAAAAGAAGGGGGAAATTCAAGAGCTGAATTTGGGTAATGCATCTTTTAGTGGAAGCTTGTTTTTAGTATGGAATAATTATTGTGAATATGCTAAATGACTAATAAAATGGGTTCAAACCTACTCTTTCCTAAATGTCTGCCCTTGGGATTGAGAGACCTATTACTCTTGCATTCATTATTAAATACCTTGTTCTTGAAAGAAGCCTCTAGGCCACTGTCTTCCTCATGAACTTTTATCTCTGGTATGTTATTGCTGTCTTTGTCTTTAATGTAATCAGTTGGCTTTGTGTTTGTCTTGGCCTCGATGGCAATGACCATTTGGATGGGAGGGGGAGGGAGTGTCCTGAAGAAGCTGCAACTCCCTGTATGCAGAAAGACAGGGGCCTGGCCTCCGGCCTTTCAAATGGAAATCTCTAACAGTGGCCACTGCTTCCCTGGCAGATAACATAGATCCTGGCCCAAGAGGGAGCAGCTCCTGACTCTGCCTTAAGGTTAGCAGCAGTTATACACTACCCTCAATGCACATGAGCTTCTATAAATGGAACCAACTTTCTGCTCCAAGCTTGTGCGCTGAATTTCTGATCTGTGTCAGGGATTTATTTGTACAGAACTTTGTTCTGACTTGTCTTATAAAAAAAAAATTGCAAGGTTGGAATTAGTGCTACACCTGCCAAAGTTCTGACGTGTTTGCACACAATTAGGATTACTGGGTTTTGGTGTCTGCCAGCATTTAACTTGTTGGAGATGGGGTCTTTTTCCCTAAGATGTGTCAGTTGCAAGTGCACTTACTGCTGTAGATGTTGTGAAGCTCTGGCTGTATTGCACTCAATGTGTTTAGTCCTCAAGTCTAGCATAGCCTGGTGTGTCAGGAAATGAGAATGGGTGAAAAGGGTACTGAGCGTATGAGGTAATTCACTGAAGTCAAACAGTAGCATTAATGTAACTAGAAAAACCTTCTAAGGGGAAAGTTAAAGTTGAAAGGTACTTAATTTAGCTCTAAGTTTTAAACTACTTGCATGTATTACCTACATCTACAGAATCACCATATCTAAATGAAATTGCAAAATGGTATTTCATTTTTTTTTTTTTTTGCTATTCACCTATGGTATCAAAGGCTGAGGGTCAATAAATAAGCTGTTTTATCATTTCAAAGGGCCATGTCAGCCTGTCAAGGACTTGATTGTCTTAATATCTTTCTTTCTTCTCCTTATCAAACTGTTACGGATTGCAACAGGAACTGATAGCTGGAAAGTTCATTGTTACGTAGCTCTGCCAGAACTGCCAAATACAGCCTACAGAGTGATTTTACTGCATGCAAGGCTTAGATAATAGGATTCTTTCCTGAGGAAAGGAAGCTCAAAGCTAGCGTGGTTGTTGCTACCAGGTCTGTTTTGCCCACTCCTGTTGTTAGTGACAACTGCAGCTTCTCAGACTATAGCATTTCTTTGCATCACATTACTTTTGTTCCTGTTGTAAATGGGTTTTCTGAAGTAAACAGGAGTTAAGAGTAGGATGCAACGGTTCACTGTAAGAAATGTAGCACCTACAGTTGAGCACTTCTGCCAGGAGAATTCAACTGGAAACAGAAGAAAGAAAAATATCTAGCATAAGTATCTAATCTGGCCTGACATCCATGGCTTGAGGAATGTCAAGTTCTTATGGTGTAAATGGCTTGTAGGCCAAGAACTCTTCACGGAAGTGATTTAGAGTAATAGAATTCTTCTGTTTTAAAATTTTCTGTAGTAC
Organism: Anser brachyrhynchus; assembly: GCF_964034855.1. Taxonomy (NCBI): domain Eukaryota; kingdom Metazoa; phylum Chordata; class Aves; order Anseriformes; family Anatidae; genus Anser; species Anser brachyrhynchus. Next base: position 4,235,942 of record NC_137718.1, read on the forward strand.
ACGTGTGCTTTCATTTCTCCTCTTCAGCACTCAAAGGTATTGAGATGCCTTTTAGCTTCCGAGTTACCCATCCAATGCCTTGATTCAAAACTGGTTTGGTCATATGGGGAGGGAGGGATGGACCATGAGGGGAAATGAGGTGAAAAGCTAGGACCTGCTTCTGGAACACTGTATCTTAGAAGAAGAAGGAAAAAAAAAAAAATGTTTCCTGAAGAAACTTTCATGTTTGTGTACAGCTTATTACTGACAAAAGTATAAATTCAACCCTGTGGTCAGCTTGATCATTCTTTCTTCTGGGTAAGGTGTCTTGAGTGGTGTAAGTTCAGGTAATGTGGTCTAGCTGAAGTTGCTGGTACTCCAGCTGCCTTGCACAACACCAGAAACTGTTCAATTTCTACTTATTTCCTACCTTTAGGTAATCTGATTTCCTTTCTCCCTGCTCATGCTTATTGGTAAGTGGTTCACATTCTAGCTTTGAGGGGGAATAAATTTCACTGCTCCATTTTTTTTCTTGGAATAGAAAGGCCAAACCTCCCTTTCAAGTTTTCTCTAAGGACTTGTGAGTAAGAACAAGGTCTTTTTGGCTTTTCTTATTGTATTGCCACCAAAAAAAGTAAAAGCTAGTCCTGGTGCATTTCATAGGTGGATGGAGCCTATTACATTTGTGAACAATTCAGGAGTTGTACCTGCAGTCCTGAGCTACCTGCTTTCTCTATTCTGTTCAGGATAGAAGTGAAGATACATTCCTGCAATAGAGATGTATGCAAAAAGCCAAGCTGTATAGTAACAGAGTTCTGTATTGTAGGTGTTTTGTTTTTTTTTTTTCCCAAGTTCTCATTGCACTTCTGCTTTGCTTTCTCTATCTGGGATGGTGCTGATCTGCCTTGAAGGGATACAACTCAAACATTTTGTAAGCAGAGAATGCTACAGAAGTGCTGAGATGTGTCCTGTGGCTTATCTAGGAGCAAAGCTTGGAGCTGCCTGACTGCCCAGAGAAAAAATACTGTAGCAGTCAAGCAGTATTTGACTATTGGTCTTGTGTCAGAAATGGGATGCGTGGCAAAACTGAAATGTTGGTTTTGCCCTTGAGTCAAGTCTTAGCAGAAAATAATCATATTTAGAAGGGAATAAATAGGAACCTGTTGTGCAACCACAGGCTTAATCCAATGTCTAGGTGGGCTCTTTTTAGTGTTTTATTTTTCCTTTGTAAAACTGCATTTCTTTTGCAGCTTATCAATATCCCTGTAAGTCTCTGAGGTCAAATTCCATTCTCTGAAGCACTGGATTAGCTTTGTGCTGACTCTCAGCTTGCAGAAGGGAGATTAGAGCCTGTGGGAGGTAAAATGGTAGAGCTGGCTGTAGGGGCACGCATTCTTTCTCTTCGCGAGGAAACAGAATGTGGATTTCTATCTGAAAATAAGCAGGGGGATGCCTGATGTCTAACTGCATAATTACCCTAAGTGTAGGGAGCATGTTTTTTGGTACTGTTATCTTCTTGTTTACCTTCAAAAGTCACCATCTTGGCTTCTGTGGAAAACCCTGTGTAACTTTCTTGTTCTAAGAATATTTTAAGCTGTGCTTTGACAGCTCTGTTTTCAAGGATGCTTTTCTGAGACATCAGGTGATGTGTGGAGTAGCAGGCTTCTGGAAGGGGTGAGCTTTGCTTTTTATAGACGAGCACTCAAAGCAGGAGAGACAAAGATAACACAAGCAACTAGTTTGAGTAGTGGCTGTATTTGAATAGCAGCTGTATCCCTGACATTTTTGGCTTCTGAGAACAGAAGTTTCCAAGCCCAGGTTGGCTAACCTCAGACACTGATTACAGTGTTCAGATTACAGAACGCCTGGATGGTCTTTTTCAGACAGACTACTGCTCACTTTGCTTGTGGTGTCAGCCTGCAGAACTGCATAGTTAGGGAACAGTACTTTACTCATGCACATTGTGTATGCTCCATGAGCTGAAGAGCAGTGCCTTTGGTTCTGTGCCTGCTTATGCATAGCTAGTAAGAATCATAGGCAAAGTGAAAAGTTTGTTCACTGAGAGGTCAGGGGATGGCTGTGTTCTGTGGATTATTGGTACTTTACAGAATCACAGAATATTCCAAATATTCCAAGATGCAAGGGACCCACAAGGATCACAGAGTCCAACTTAGGTAAATAATATCCTAGTATAATAGTGAGCAGATATAAAATATTCCCTGTACAGAGTTAGGCCAGATGTGACAGTAACAAAGGAGGACCATCTTCTGGAGAAGCAGTTAGCTAAAGTTGCGGGGAGGTGGCTGTGATGCCTGTTAGAGAACTTCAGCTAACTTGTATATAAATGTTTTCACAACCCAGGGGTAACCAGGCGCAGTGTGTCTCCGCGTGTATAATGCTGCTGTTTTGTATTAGATCAGAAAAATACACAAGCTGTAGCCTCTGTGTGAGGGAGACTTTGATGCTGGGGGTAGTGGGAGAGTGTTTCTTCCACCTGAAGGAACTGGGAGATAACTACTTTTCCTTGCTCTGCGTATGCTGCTGTGTACATCAGCCAAGCAGTCCAGCTGTGCAGCGTGGGACATGCTGAGTAGGCTAGTGCACCCTGCTGCTCCCTGCTTCCATTGCGTCTGCTAGCTGAGATAACCTGGGTGTCTGTTCTGCAGCGTAGACAAACTTTTAGTCCCTGACGGCAGTCCTGTCTGGCTGCCGCAGTAGTCTTTCACACTAGGTAAGGCTGTTCCCCTGAATGCTGCTCTTTGGTTACAGCCTGTTAACATCCTTGCAAAATGTGATTGCATCCAGTCACATGTATGCTCAGATTTTAGAGAACAAACACTGGAGTTTGCCAATGGCTGAGGTTTGCTTACAGAAGAAATGGTATAGGAGCTCAGCGCCCTGAGTTAGACTGTGGTGGTGGTGGTGGGGAAGGGTGTAGGTAGGAGAGATCACTGGGTTTTGTTTGGGGAAGATTTTTTTGATAATCTGCCTTCTACCATGTACTCAAAGCTACACTTCACTTCTCTGACCACGGTCCATTAGCAGTCTGGTTCTAAGAATAAATGTTCTTAAGGAAATGTGCTACTTTTATTCTAACACTTAATCTTGGCTTATGGTGGGCTTTATCAACCTGCTAAAAACAGCATACCACACCACCTTTCTCCGACATAGATTGTACAAGTCAGCCTGACCCCAGAGACCTGGCATTTGCCACAGGGTGGGATGGATAGTGTTTCTGATGGAACTGGAGCTCTTGTATTAGATGCTGTACTGGACTGCGGTAAAAAGGCACAGGTATCCAAGAGGTTTCAACTTGATTACAGTTGATGAGGTGTCCAAATCCCTAGGGTGTGTTGTTAAAGAGGGAAAAAATGGTCCCTGGCTATTGAATTAAAATGAAGTGCAAAAGTGAAGTAAATGTGATCCAGAAGAGGATCACATATCACAGGTATGAGCTTCATATGGCACGTGAGTGGTATGCTCTACTTGGGTGATTTAATGCTAGAACAAACCTGATTACCTGTTAACCTGATCTGCTTCAGTATCTGTGTTTTCTGTATGTCACACTTGTCAGGTATGCAATCCTAGTGCCCTAACCTTTTTGATGCTGGAAACAAATACTTAAACTCCCACAGAATACTTCTAGTTTTGCGGCAGGTGGGGGGATATGGGTACACAAAACCTGCCCCTCTCTAAATCCATGTGTAAGTGGAGGAAGTATAAACATTCAGAGCCCTCCACAGTACAATTCAAAGCGCTTTGTTTCCAGCCCCAGTGCTCTGTTAGGTAACAATGTGGGGTTCAGCTTCTCTACACACCTTTGTTCCATGGCAGACCCTCGTTCTGATGATACTAGGTCTTACTCGTAGTTTCCACATCTGCAGCTGTTTAGCTGTTATGTGTGGGGGAGTTGTTGGGTTTACAGCCTCATTATCATTCCTTTAAATCTCTTTTAGGTTGCCTTGCAAAATTCCACCTGATCTGGGAGACGAGTTTCTACAGGAATGGTACTGAGGATGCATTGGAAAGGAAGATCCCCTAAGAGGGGAGCTCCTGCTTTGTGCCCTACAGCCAGAAGAGGGTTAACAAGGCACACAGCTCCTGTGCAGGCAGCGTGTGTACTTGGCAGTGAGAGATGTGCTACACTGTGAGAGGAGGAGTGGAGCAGCTCTCGGCTCTGTTTGCTGCCTCTCACTGACCTCACATCTCTGGAGCTGGAGTCCTGTTCACAGCGAAGGGTCCCCTCCTCCCAAGCCTGTATCCTGCCTCTCTGGATGGGGATCTTCCCTTTGCATGGTGGCATCTGACTCTGACTGCTGCTGTGAGATGCTGGTGCTGGCTGGCTGATGAATGAGTGCCCCTCCGAGCAGAGCCAGGTAAGACAGCCTTACATTTGTTGCCTTACTCTTGTCCCCTTTCTGGCCAGCATCTGGCTCAGGTAACCCTGGGAGTCGGTGGCAGTACTGTAAGCACAGGATTTGGATGGTCTGTGGGGAAAAAATCACTGTGCTGATCTCTTAGCATAGAATAAAAAGTGTAGGTCTCTGGGGACATCTCCCCTCTGGATGTGTCCTGAGGGGGGACTTGCATTATTTTATCTATGTTTCTCGGGGCATTGAGGTTACTGCAAGTCAATAGTAAAGCTATTAACATGGAATGTTGAAAAGGCTGTGATGGGAAAGATCGCCTTATGTATCTGAAGGGATAAGAAATTTGGTTACTTTTCACTTCATTTTATAAGATTTAACTGTCTGAGACATGTTTGGGAGTCACAATACTAAAATACTATACACCATGGAAGAATGGAAGTCATGTTCCTTCACACAGGAAGGATGATACTTCCCAACAGTATATTTAGCAACACAGTATTTCGTGGATCTCCTGGATATTGCAAAACATTATGCAGATACTGCTTCAATTTCACAATCAAGCTCTACGATCCCTGTGCTCATCTCTTATTTCTATAGGTCTTTTCCTCTAATTTTATGTGGTTTACTTTTTTTTTTTTTAAAAAAAAAGCTTTAAGCTATTAATGTGTATTCTTAGTTTGCACGTTTGCCTTGGAAGTAAGCAAATGTGAGTTTGCAGGGTACTGAATGCAGCAGGTTAGTCTAGCCCTCTCATTTGGGTCAGGTTAGAAAAGCTGTGACAACAAATTTGGTCTGACCATGCTTCATAGCTAGCTGTGTGCTCTTAGAACGAACTTGAACAAGGTTTTGAAAATCCTGCATAATTCACGAACTCACTGTCATATATGTATGAGAGGAGGCATTACTTTGCAGAGTAAATAAGCAGTTGCCAAAATCCCCTGCTGGAGTATGGGCAGAGCAAGGCAAGGATTTTGGCCACACTGATTACTCACTGAGTATACTCAGCTCATAAAACTTACACCTTTCTCAGAAGTGGGGTTTAGGCCTCAAATGGTGACAGTATTCGTCTTTGTTGCTATCTGGTTGAGAGTCTCTTAATGGTTTTCAAATTTTTGAAATGGAAGGGAAAGACAAGATTTGTTAGCCCTGTATGGTTATATGTATGGAGTGAATGCAGAAGTAACAAACTTCATAAACCGTTGGAATTCTGATTGAAACTTCAATCTCAAAGAAAAACAGATGAAGCATTGGCTTAAGATCTAGGAGGCATTCCCCTCATTTTTGGTTTAGTATCTTCTGCAGCTACTTAGTGTCCTGTTGCTTATGGCAATTGCAAGCATGTAAACAGCAGTGAAAGAGCACTGCAGTTTGAGGGGAGCTGATCTGCTTCTCTTTCATCTATCTAATAAAAACTTAGATCATGTGATGTATAATCCTTTGTGTCTGTGTGCACGTTTCAGGAAGATGTTCTGAAGCAAATGGGAGAAACTTAAAATCAATAAAAAGATCAGAGGTGTTATGTTAATGTTTTCTGCTTTTGATCTTCCCCAAATAAGCCTAAAACTATTAGGAAGATGAGAAGAGGTTTATTATAGAACTATATTAACTTTCATAAATTAAATAATGCTCGTTTGTCTGGGTTAGATAACCTCTGAATGGTTCCTTTTTTTTCCCTTTGCAAACTGTGTTCAGTGGGTACCAGTGGCAACGCTAGCTCAGGTCTTGCAAATCTGGAAGCTCAAGGCTTGAAGCTCCTGTTGACTTTCCCTCACTGAGTGTGGAAATGGGGGAATAAATATTCTCATTTTGTTGCCTGTGCTGCAAAGAAAATAGTCTCTTATTCTTTTTACCATTAGTTGTCTTTTGATAATATAAATATTTAGTGGTAAAATTCATGTGATTTATCTATTTTTCACTAGCAAATCAGGGATCAAGGACTCTTAGCAGGCAGGACTTAGGAGGGAGCCCAGAGGAGACTATTAGGAGGGAACACCTCCTGATGCTTTTGAGGGCCCTGTGTGCCAAGGAGGCATGCTGGTTAGGTTAATGATAGACTGTGCAAAAATCTAATACCTCAGGTAACGACAAGGGGCTGAGCTACCCATTAGAATAGTATGGGAGTTCCTGGCTTTCACTCACTAAACACCAGCTAAGAATGCATATTACTTCAGTACAAAATACCGCTGTAGTTACCACCTGTTGTCTGCCTTAAAAATCTACTATGGGTAGAGAAATGCTTGGAGTTTGCATTTTTGAGAGGTGGCCCTTGATGTGGAAAATGGAGAATCCTCTTATTAGCCATTAGCACTGATGCCCTGGAGCAACAACAGTTGGTTACAGTTGTCACTGGAGCTGTTCCAGAGCACTCACTGAGACCTGGAGAGGTGTTACACAGAGCATTGGATGAAGGAGGAGATAGAAGGCAGTAGCATATAAATGTGTGTGGTGGGGAAATCAACCTTAAAGAGAAGACAAAACTGTTAAACTTTGAGGAATGTATAGGCTTTGAATGCCGTGCTGCCACGTGCCCCATCAAACACCATGCCTTATAGTTGGCTTTAAGTGTCTTTTTTGCTTAAATTTCACTAAGGAAAAAGGATTCTGCTAATTCACTTGAGCAGGAATGTGGTTTTTGACCTGGATGATCCGTACAGGCTGTAATACCTGCCACAGGATGCTAACTAGCAAGGGAGTTCTAGAGCTAGGAGCTATTTATGGAAAGGCTGTGCTTGTTGCCAAAGGGCAGAAAATGTATAATTCTGATTACCTTGCATCTTGAAGAAATTCTGAATCTTGGAGGCAAAGATGTCATTCCCAGGAAGTGGTCTTGGCTGCATTTAAAGTGCAAGAGCCAATAGGTAATAATCATTTTTGGTCGCACTTCCAATAAAGGTTTCATTTATAAAAGACAACTATTAGTTGTCTTTTTTTTCCCAGGCAATACTATTCTTGTAGCTGGATTGTAATATCAGATGTTAATAAGCAGTGAGTTCAAGAACTTGTTTCATATAGCTGCTTAATATTTTTGAAGTATCTGCTCATTTTTTAATTGTGTGATTTAGAAATAACTAAACTATGGCTATATTCCCACTCTGCTGCATGTTTTTTTTTTTAATAAACATGATTCAAAAGCCAAGCTTTACTCATTTCCATTCTTCAGCCAAATTTGATAGAGATAGAGGTGCTAGAGTTCTGGGCTCTTGGTTAAGGAAGAACTTGAAACTCATTTGGATTGAGCTGTAAGGTAAAACAGCAGTAGGAAGAGGAGCCATAGAGGAAAACATGAGTGAGAAAGCTCAGGTCTGCTTGACCTGAGGAATGCAATCGTACTCATGAGCTTTCATGGCATGTTTTATTTTTGGATCAAACCCAAGTCTGATTTTTAACTCTAATTGTCAATATGTATGTTCAGCATGTCTGTGCATTATGCTTAAATGCTTCTATGCCCAGTGCTCATGTGTGTTGGAGAGCAAGATGCTTCCCTTCTTTCATACTGTCATGTCACGTATGCTGCCTTCCCATGAACTTGACCTGTGTGTATCAATCTCCTAATACAGATAAATGCTCATTGCACAATTCGTTTCATGCCTGTCCCAAGCTGCTTCATGCACAGCGCTGTAGTACACAAGTTTACTAATAAATTGCTGCAAGTTTCAGAACAGCATTGTATACTGAAAAAAGTTTCTACAGAAATGAAATGCCAATTTCAACTCTCCCGTGTTTGTGCTCTGATAAATCTTGATTGGAGGAAGCAGGTGCAGAATAGGTTAAAGGCATTGTTTTAGTACTGGATCTCTAAGTTTCTTTATAGGATATAAAGTCAGTATAGGAACTGAAACTGGATCCAGTGTGCAGTCAGTAACTGGGTACATATTCTGAATTTCACTGCGTTTTAGATGTTGAAGCTAACAAGTATGCAAATTAAGTTTGTTCTTTATCTTGTAGTCCTGTAGTCCGCTGTCTAGCTCTACTGTTCATGAAAGGCAGGATCGAGTCTGTTGTTCTTACAGGGGAGATGAACAGCGTGATCTATGTTTTAAGCTTTGTTTAAAGATAAAATGACCAGCTGGTTAGAGAGTTAGCAATAGGACACTTAGAGGTTTGTTTTGGCCCTGCTCCATTGTTGACCACTGGAGCAACTGTAAGCAAGTCATTTAAGGTCAGCCATTTTATGATATGCTGGTAGCTGGGTGTCTACTCTTAAATGTTAGCCTTGCTGGTCTTCAGCTGCTGGCAGGCAAAACGGGGATAACAGCAGCATCCTAGAGGATGTTGTAATGATAAATACCAGATGGAGGTTATCTGGCTCTCATTACAACTACACAGAGTAACACCTTAAGTAGTTAGTCTGGAAGCAATAACTAATCCAGCACTATAGTTTCTTTTTGCTCTAGAGTGCTTAGATAGACTTCTCTGAGACAGTGTCTCGCTTGTGGTAGCTTTACCAGTGACTGCCCGTAAGACTTCACATTCTGCACCCCTTTAATTAGCTTTGAATACTGTCAGACTATTTCTAATGGCTTTCTCATGTACAGTTATAGGATTTTGCTCGAAAGCTGGATACAAAACGGTAGCCCTACTGCCTGTGGCAGCACAGCGCCTGCTGATGTGCTGTTCTACTGCAGAGAACGCTTCATTGTTTTTGTTGGGGTTAGTCAGCCTTGCACAGCAGTGCTGTGGGTTTGTAAGTCCCTAATTCTGCAGTGTGCTACACTAGTGTTGCTCTGGAGTCTCTTGAGCACTGAAAATGGTGCTGTACAATCAAAATCTGGTATTCTACCACTACAGGATACCCAAAATGTGGGTGGTGACCTATGTGGACTTCAGTGTCTCCTATCTGTAAACAAACATATGTGTCATGCTTTTCAACTGTATTGCCAGTCTAGTTCCCGTTGATCCACAGCTTTATTTCTGTTATCAGCTTGATGCTATTTCCAACACTTTTCACACATGCCCATATCTTTCTGCCTCCTCTCCCACTTAACTTTTTCCACTCTTAGATCTTGGATGTTGGGCAAGATGGACACCAAGCAATTGCTTTTTTTTATAAGGGTGATGATACTTGGACTTAAAACGGAGTGAGTCTTGTAAGGGATGGAAAATGTCGTGCTTGTGGGCATGTGCCCTTATCTGCTAGAGACAAGGGAAAACTTGGTGTGTGTGCTGTGGAGATTGCTGTGTAACACACTGCCATGCTCACAACAGGGCAAGGGCAATAAATTAGAGGGACTGTGCTGTGTTCTAGCCTTGTAGCTGCCATGTTTTGTGTCATGGTTTGCTATGCTTTCCTATGATGTACACACACAAACAGTGTTTTCCTTTTCCCTGTGAGATAAATATATCATGCAGTGCTAATAGCTTCCTGTCTATACTGCATTGGAAGGAAGAGGGATTGGAAATGCTGTTCAGAGATAACTATGACCATATCCAGCCCTGGTGTGATCCAAGAGAAGCTAATGTAAAAGAACAAGCTGTCGTCTCTCCCTGTGGTGTGACACTCATCGTTGTGACACATGACACAGTAGAAAGGGCAAAGACCCCCGAGCTGTGGAACCTTGCTGCCCTTTGCCCTTCAGCAAAGAGGGAACACATCCTGAAAGGAACAGTTTACATGATGTGACAGGCTTAGTTTTCGGGCTAACTGTATAAAATATGGAACAGAGCATGCACAGGGAAGGAAGATGTCTTCCCACAAGCCTTACTCATCTGATGCTAAACCAACCAGGGAGCTCAGAAACTACTGCTTAGAGAGATCTTAGCTTTTGGCAGGACTGAGCACAGCTGGGCACGGCAGTGAAACCAAAGCTCCCTGTTCTGGTGTAGGCTGTAGCATTGATCGAGTGTGAGGTTCTGCGGCTTTCTTGCACACATTTCCATTTCTAACTAGGTCAGTTACAGTAACTCTGCCTAGTTATCAGGCCTAGTGACTGCAGTATAGCCACATGCTTTCTCCACTTCAGTTCCTCTCCTGTGAATATGGGATATCTTTCATTGAAAGCCACTTTCATGTGGAAAATCTGCAATGGGAGGTCAGGAAGAACAGTATTCATATGCTTGCATGTCCTCGTGTATGTATTGGGTTATTTGATGATACCATAGAAGAATTCACTCCTGGAACTCTGTTACTCTTTCTTTACAATTTTCATTAGCTCTGTGGAAGGGAAAGAGGACAAATAGACTTAATGCTGATTATCTGATGATATTTGAAATACAAGATTAATCAAGGAACAGCTCTGCACTGCTGTGATCGAGATAAAACTGCAGTGAGTCCAGCTAATGACTTGCTAGTTGGCTGAGGCGGGCCCTAGGAGAGAGCACTGCTGGGTTAATATGCTTTTTGTCCCCAAATGATTCATGATCTTTTCAGCTTGCAGTATTTGCAGGCAGAATATTTGAGTGCCAGAAAGGCAAGGAAATTGAACTACAGACAGAAAATTGAGGGAGGTAGATGAGGTATACCTGTTCCATTCTAAGTTCCTTGAAACAGTTACTTAAATACCTGAGGTTATTTATGTGCAAGGCTCCTGACTGGGACTTTGGACTGCAGTTTTTAGAAACAACTTGAGTACAACTATTGTGAGGCAGAGGGCAAGTTCAAATAAAGGACCTTGTGCAAAGGTGGCATCTTCTAGACTGCACTGAACAGCCCACATGGCAACATCTAGCATGACAAAGGGCTAAGAATACAGCCTTTAGATGTACCTGTGTTATCTACAAATATGCATGTATTTGTCATAAACTTTTTTAAAATGGAGGGAGTTGTACTGTCCTGAAAGCAATTGCTTTTCTAGACATCTGCTAACTATTATTTTTTGTAGTATAATGGGTTACTTTAAAATGTGCTGCTGCCTTCAAGAAAAAAGAATTGCCTTTGCCTAAGGGACTATGCACACATGGAACAATGCATGCTTTTATCCTGAATTAAAGAAAAGTTCCTGTGGAGAGTGAGAGACATGGTGATCCTTTTTTAAATTCATTAGGGTCTAATCCTTAGAATCCTTAATCTTAACATCTAAGTCTTAAGGCTGCTGGCCAGGATACCGGTATTACTATGCTATGAACCAGAGGCAGGTTTCCTTGAGTGTTTTAAGGTTCCAAGAGAGAATTTCTCAATTTGGGGTGCACAAACTGAGCACTCTGCTGGTGGCACCTATGGATGCACCTCTGCATAAATGTTGTCTAGCTGTCAAAACAGCTTGGTAAAGACCAATATTCACACACATGTATTGGAGCAAAGTCTCCTTTTTTAACTTTCATGGTAGTATTGATACACTTGGATGCTTTCTTTGAACACCAGTGCCTTGCACCGCCAAGCTGGCATGATGCTTTGTACAGTGAGTCTGGGACACTTGCATCCAGGTAACATTTTGTGAAAAGCTGCAGTGTCTGAGCTACATATGAAGACATGCTTTAGGGATTGTGGCCTTGGAGCAGTAACTGGGAGTTTTAAAAGGACACTAGTGTGTTTTGGTAGAGCTTAGGCAGGGCAGAGCTGCCTTGTTTTGTGAGCTGATAAGCTGCAGTTGGTGTCAAGCTTAGGTGTTTGAGTTTATCTTCACCTGCTAAGCCCAGGTACTGTGGAGATACTGTGGAGACAGTGGTGTGATGAGGTGAGCAGGGTATCTGTGATCCTAAAAATAGGAGCTCTGCACCTAGTAAATAGTTACTGCAAGCAGAGCAACAAATAGGCTTGAGCCCTAGGTTGCTCAGAAGTCTGAAAACTTCTGATGCTGTTCTAAGAAAATATGAAATACGCACATGCATTGAAGTGAGGCAAGCCTCCTGCAGATTCCTCCTTCCTCCTGTGCTGAGACTTAAAATAAAAAGTATTTAGAGGTAAACAGAATGAGACACTAACCAGATTTATATTTATCACCTGACCCCTGTCTGTTTCCTTCCTTTGCTCAATTGTAAAACCATAGAATCGTTTAGGTTGGAAAAGGCACAAGTCTGCAAGTCCACTAATCATCTAATGCCACCAAGTCATGGCTAAGCCTTGTCCTGAAGCACCATGTCCATATATCTCTTAAATACCTCCAGGGAAATCTCACCTGATGCAACTTCAGTTTGACATTTCCGCTGTCCTTTCTTTGAAGTCAGTACACCTTTCCTCACACTTGAAATGTTTGTGCTATGTTTGCCTGTTAAGGTCAAACCCATTTAGCGTTAGTTTGTCCTGCAATTGCACATTCTAGGGAGAGGAGTGAGACTTCACCTGTACTAGAAGTTACCTTTCAGCAATGATGTTTTGCCCTAGCAGTTTTTATAGCTTATGGGCATCAGGGCTTTCTACACTATCCCTATACTATGCATAAGGAAACTGGTGTACAGAGGGCAAGTAATTTTTGTCAAATCAGGCATGCTTAAGGGTCATGTTACGACTTGGAGAGTCTCCTTTTGTTGACACAACTTCGAAGCATTGCTTATAAACGACTTGCAAATCCTTTTTAGCTTCCAGTTGAGGTGTCCAGAGCTACATTCTCTTCTCACAATGTCTACTGTCTGTTATGGACTCCCCTGGGTCACTTTCCCTGTAGGGTACTTAGAAGAAACAGTGAACTTTCTTTAAAATACTAAAAATGCCAATGGGTTGTTCTCATAAACTTGCTTTGACAAGTGCACAAGCATCAATTTGGTAATTCTTACATCTTTTCATGAATTCTGAGACTTCATTGAAGTGGATATAGAATTTAGAGTTGCTGTAACCTTATCCTGAGTATTCAGAGCATAAATACTGAAAGGCTCTGACTAAAGAGCAAATTTACCTGGATTAGGAGAGATTATACTTAATAGCTTGCAAGTAATAATGTCAGCCTTTGTGCTGAAAAACCCAAACTACCCCAGGCAGGATTAGCAACAGACTCTGTAGAGAAAAAAGTTTAAACACTTTGTTTTCTGACAATGCCAAGTCAGCGATGATTTCTTTACTTAAGACTTAGAGACCCTGTGCTAGAAAATGCTGTTGAAATGGGGCTGCTGGAAAAGTGGGCAGTGGTATGGAGAAAATCAGCAACTCTTTGTTGTGCCTGGTGTGGTTGAGATATTTTGCATGGTTATGTCCAGTCCTAGCGAAAGGCATGGGAAAGACTGCTTCTTTCAGAGAAAGTTCCACCCTTTGTGCTGGGGAATGGTTACAGAAGAATCTGTTTCTGATCACCAGGCTGGAAACTGCAACCTGGATCTGGACACAGATTTTACAAATGGTCCTGATCCTTATTTGTGCCTCAACCCACACCCCTGTCTTACCTTTCCACCCTTAAGTTCAGCTATGTTATGACTGAAAGAAACCTCCACTTGATTCCCTTAGTTCATTTTTATCCCATTATTCCTTGTTTCACACCCTGGAGACCTCTTTAAACAACTTCAGTTGCGTGATGTTTTATCTTATGAGTCACCACAGTCTCTGTAGCTGTCATCCAGCCAAGATGTACATACTTAAACTTCTTATTCTAGTGGAGAAATTGATGAAGTAGGCTATTCTTTCTGAGTGTTCTTTGCTTCTACCATTTTTTTTCCCCTACTAATATTTAGACTTTCCTGGCTCTGGGGAACCTAATACTTCAACCAGTATTTAACACTCAAGTTCCTAAGTTTTGCCTGGTTGGCAAGATAAAATCAGTAGACTAGAGACACATTCTGCAGGTCAAGGAAATGCCTACAGGTAAATGACTTGGTTCTGTGATGTTTTATATTTGGCGATGTTGTCTAATTTCTTCAGTGATTTTGGATTGCTTGTATTTCAGAATCAGTCACCAAATCTGTGCTATCTTGTTCACTGGCTTTCGTTTTAATTTGTTTGGTACAGGATAGGAAACCCATATGCAGTATTTGTCAATAATCTTATCTAAACTGAACATCTGCTCTTCCTCACCTTTGCCAAAGAAAGCACTGGGGATCTAGACTAGATAAAAGTGACTAAATCCTACTTAGTAGTAGAGCAGTCTGTCAAAAGACTTTCTCCTTTGTACCACAAGGAAGGGAGAATAAAATGTGACTAGTGTCACCTTGGTAGTCCAATGAGAGAGAAGGTCCTGATTTTATTTTAATGAGACTTTGGGATGCCAAGTCAGCTGTACTCTTCGATCTGTTGCTTGGCCAAGCTGGATGAGAGCAAAACGGGGCAGTGTCCCTAAAGTTTTAACTTCTCAAAGTTTCAAGGCAGTTTGATCCTCTGGACTGGGAATGTTTCAACCCCTGCCCTGTTTGGAGGCCACTCAGCACTTGCGGTTTTTGGCAGCTTTTTGGAGCTGTGTGTACAGTGCTTTATGGGCTTATCTGCTCTGGTCTGGAAGTACTCTGTTTTCAAGGGCTGCCTCTGAGCTAACAAGCCCTTAGAGGTCTGGGATGCCTGTGCTCCATTTCCAAGCAATCTTTCCCTTGCAATCTTGTAGCTGGAGTAAGCAGATAGATCAGGTCAACTGTATGTTGACTATCTGTGTGGGTAAGCCTTTTATCTCTTAATGCATCTTTGAGGAAGGGTGTACAAGTAGTTAACATTCAGGAAGATGGGGCCCTAGCTTCTGTATGAGCTCTTGGGCTCTAATGCTGAAAAAATAATTGTACTGATTTTGTGTAGATATTATCCCAGTATGCGATGGAGGAAATGAGCACAGAATTTTCTAGGAGTCTGAAACTTTAACTGGAACAGGAAATAAAAAAAACCGAACATTTCAACTTCAGTAGTGCTTTGTCTGCCAAACCAACTTCCCTTTTCCAGGTGGTGTGTGCTTGGTGTTAGAGTGCAGATGATACGGATTGCAGTTAGGGGATACAAAGCCAAGCTCCCCCATCTCAAGTAGCTGATGCAGCTATATTGAAGTCATTGGAGCTGTTCCACTTTATGCTGGCTAAGAACTTTTGCCTGAATGATTTGTTTTTTAATGTGGTCCTGCAGGGCTGTCCAAGTCACTGCAAGTCTGTGCTTTTCTGTGGCTACATCTTTTCACTCATTGTCTCCTTTGAATAGCTGCAGAAATTGAGACTGAGCAGAGTGGGCCAGGTGGTGTGACCGATGACAGTATTTCTTTGGGAATGAAGAAAATGCTTACAAGGTAAAAAAAAAGAGAGCCTTCCAGAAAGGAAGAGCCCTTTTAATCTTCTGGTGGCTGCTGTTACCTTGAAGGCAAATACTGTTCTTAACAAGTCTAGTGGTGTTCCCCAGTTGGCTCTCTCCTTTGACTTTGCTGTCAAAACTTTAATTAATGCCAAAAAAAGCTGCTTGAATTTAGAAGTGAAAAGGGAGATGGCTGAAGATCTCTGAGTACAAGGCTTCACAGTGGCTGTGCATCTCAGGACTACACAGGCAACAAAAGAAACCTTTTGGTTGATTTTAAAAAAAAAAAAAAGGAAAACTTTCACTAAGCCTGGTGTCTTTTAAGTACGTTGTCTCAACATCCAGGCCCTTGAAAACCACCCCCACAGTGACATGGCACAGTGGTTTTGTTTATTCCTAAATGCAGCATAGATTTCACATGCCTGTTACTGTGCGATCCTGCAGTGACTGCTTTAACCTGTTAATTTTAAGAGGCAGTTAAGTTGAACAAACAGGGGGTTTAGCTTTTTTTTTTTGTAGCTTCCCTTCCCTCACTCATGGGTCTCTGATATAATGTAGGAATCTAAGTAGTTTAACAGTGCTGCCATGTCAGCCTGTCATTCTTCTAGGATGTTTTTTGATTTATGTTTTGCTGTTACTTAGTGAAAGCTTAAATGAAATTATTCTGGGCTATAATTTAAATGTCAAGTGTAATTATTGCTGAAATGATCTGCTTACTGGTGCACTTGACTCCCTGGAGACATCCCTTTATAGAACCCTAGAACCATTTAGGTCAGAAAAGACCTCTGAGATCATCCAGTCCAGCCATTAACTCAGCACTGCCAGGTCTACTGCCAAACCATGTCCCTAGGCACCACACCTACGTGTCTTTTGAATACCTCCAGGGATGGTGACTCAACAACTTCTCTGGCCAGCCAGTTCCAATGCCTCGTGACCCTTTCAGAGAAGAAATGTTTCCTAATGCCAAAACTAAACCTCCTGCTAGCATGACTTGGGGCTGTTCCCTTGTTTCCCATTGCTTGTTGCTCAGGAGAAGAGACCAACCTTCACCCTGCTGCAGCCTTTTTTTGAGGTAGCTGTAAAGAGTAAGGGTGTCTCCCCTGAACCTCCTTTTCTCCAGGCTAAATAACCTTGGTTGCCTCAGCCGTGTCCAGGCTAAATAACCCTGGTTCCCTCAGCCATGCCTCGTACCTTGTCCTCTACACCTTCATCCTGAAGGTAAAGAGAAATTGAGACAAGGTTGCTTGAGGCTAAGATCTGAAATTCCTGTTCACAAGAGCATTTTGCTTCCCCCTCTCTGCTACATGATCTAACTTTTCACGTAAGAGTATCTAATTTAATATTAAAGAAACTGTTAGAAATATAGGAATAATAAGAGCTGATCTCTGGCATAACTGTCAAATGGCTGAGGTTAGCTCAGGGTGGCCTAGGGTTTATAGCAGCAATATGGGAGTCAGCATTGCCTGGGGTATATTTAAATGGGCAGTGGTGACTGGTTCAATGATCCTGCAGTTCTGTTTTCCGGGGTTAGAGCCGATGCTTCTGGTGTCTTTTTAATGTGCTGCTTGAAAATTCACAAATTCATACCAGTGTTCTATCCCTTGCTGCTCTGGCAGCTGCGACACTACCAGCTCTGATACACTACTAGCTCTGATTCTTCATTTAAAACAACAGAAAACCCACTACCACTAATAAAGACAAACTGAAATGGCTTTTACTTAACCTATTTTAGTACCTCATGAAACAGTTCTTATGGATCTTGTGATCTTCTGTGCGCTGTATTCGTGCCATGGAGAAGGATTCCGTTGAAGTAGTTTATCGCTGACTGCAAAAACTGCTGTAGGACGCTTAGATCTGTTTTAAAAATGGGAATTGGGCTTCATCTGCTGTATGGGTTTGCAAGAATGAGAATAGCAAAGAATGTCTTGTCTTCAACTTCTGTGGTGGATAGAGAATGCACAAGACTATTGGACTTTGCTCCATAAAAACTTCGACAAGTTCACAGGGATGTTTAAAGATCACTTAAATTACTGCTTTCGTACCCAGGGGTATTAAAAGAAGGTGTCTGTTCCTTTAGATCCCCTTTTCATGGGTTACTTTTTTCCTTTGGCTTCTTCCTGGCTGACTCCAGACTGAAGATGGAGAGGAAAACTAATCACAGCAATATAGCAAATCCATGTTAATAGTTTTACTATGAGCATGCTCAAAGACGTGTGCTGCAGATGTGTTTAAATATGAAAATAAATGGGGTAGAGCTCTGTTGATGGCAAGTAAGCTGCTCTGAGTAACAGCTTGGCATATTCAAATCCAAATGTGCTGCTTCCAAAATGTCATAAAAAATGTATGTGTAGTATTTGACTGTCTGTGTGCCATCTGTGTGTGTTCTAGTAAAGCTCTTCAATAACTTGCTAATCGTTACTGTGTTGTTCCTTTCTTTAGCACCCTTGGATCGTTAGCAGGATTCCCGAGATAATCTTTTTCTTAAGGGTTTCATTCAGCTAGATTATTCTCCTTGACTGGAATTCTTATCTGAGGAGGAAATGAAGTCATGAACTCCTACACCTACATGAGTGTTTTGGATTAAGCAGTGATCCTGTTATAAAAAGCAGAAAGCTTTTAAAAAGCTTTTTAAAGGGTGAGAACTCAGCTTCTATATACTGCAGACAATATAAACAAAAGATGCACGTTATCATATCAGAATGGGATAGAAGTGGAAGTAAAGAAGCAATTTGAAGAGAAAGTGGGGGAGAACATAATGCAAGGAGTCTGGAAGACCATTTAAGAGTAGAAAAGATGAGGAATGTTCCTGCAGCCTGTCAATGTAATTCTGTTCAGTGTTAGTAGTAAATCTCAGAAATGCAGCCCTGAAGGATGCCTGCTTATTTTTTTGCTTGCATTTTGATTGTTACTGCAAACCTCCAGACACTGTCCCTCTGCTTGTAGTGCTAAACCACCATCTTCATGGTGATAATGGCACATAATTCTGCAATCAAGACACTAAACAGGCTGTAAAGTGAACTTTTCACGTTATGGGAACATTGAAATTGTTAGGCTAGCAAGGAACATGAGTAACAAATATAAACTTTGAAGAAAGTGGGGAGTTCACCATCAGGTGTTGGGTTGGGTCTTGGCTATCCTAGGTGCAGCCTGGGCTGGGAGGTGCAGTTAGGAAATACGTATTTGGTATTTTCGAGAC
The DNA here is from genome assembly GCF_964034855.1 of Anser brachyrhynchus. Classification (NCBI taxonomy): domain Eukaryota; kingdom Metazoa; phylum Chordata; class Aves; order Anseriformes; family Anatidae; genus Anser; species Anser brachyrhynchus. The sequence continues at coordinate 4,254,540 of NC_137718.1, forward strand.
TGAGAGGAAAAAGAATTTTCTGTATGCATGTCTTCCCAAGGAAAACATTATCATTTAAATAATGTCTTGCCTGAGGCCCTGCAAAGCTCCAGTGCTTAGCCCCTGAGTGTTACATTATATATTGAATTGTACGTTTCTGGTGATCCGTGTTTATGTAGAGAAGAACAGATGCTTGTTAAGCATACCAATATCCTTAATTTTCAGGACTGGGTAGGTATAAATACTTGGTTGATTAATATTCTATACTGAGGACTGATGCAGAGTAAACAATGCTGCTTTAGCGGTGGTCTTCAATCTTTTGGTTGTTGAAAGCCATGCAGTGGCTTTCCTCTGGAAGTTCTGGGAAAAAATGAAAAAGGAATTGGTGAGTGAAGTTCAGACAAAAACCTAGAGCGTTAGTTACTAGGGAACTCTGCAATGAAAATTGCCCATATGTTTAGGACTAATGTGTATACTTGTGACACGTTAAGAACTTACCCATCCCTGTGAGGAAAACAGAGCATTAGCTTTATGGCTCTGGCCAGTCACGTCTGAGGTCTTCAATGCAAAGCACACTTAATGACTGCAAAATGAACCATTCCTCTGAGATCCTACTGATACTTCTAGGCATTGCTACTGGGTAGATTTTGATCACAAGTTGTTCGTGTGGGTGGTTTGCCTCTGAACTACAGCAGCACTCAGCACGTATCCTGAGCTTACTCATTGCGAGACCCCTGCGCTGCAGTAAATGGGTGCTTCTATATTAACATCTTGGTGTTGATCAGAACTATATTTCTGAAGCAAAACTACCAGTCTCACTTGCAGTGTGCATGCAGAGCATGCTAATTGCTTGGACTGGATTGCTTTCAGATGAAGCTAAACTGGAAGCTGTGTTCCCTACCATTGGGGTGCCTTCAGTCCACAGGACTGAATTGAAGACATCTGAGTGTCAGGTCCTCATTTTAGAGATCTCTCTGCCTGAGCTGCTTGCTGGTGTGGATGCAGCCAGTGAAATAACCGGGGCTGCATACTCTGTGAGGCTTTTCCTGAGGATTCATTTGTTTTGCTCCCTACCTGGTATGCCTCAGATTATTTTACTAGAATTTTTCCTCTGGTCAGAGAAGCAGAACTTTCTTCCATAGGATGAAACCAAGCATTTAATTTGTGTGATCCAAAGGAAACGCTATCCTGAATGAAGCTAACTTGGAACCTAGGAAAAGTGATATTCCATGAAACAAGACCCACATCTTGTTATCAACATATGGATTAAAACATGGATTAAGGTCTTCCTTAAGATTCTTAAGGTCATCTTTGCTAAAGGAAAAGCTGCAGCAAAGCCAAAACTCTCAGAAGTTCTGGTGGTTATAGGCACTTCAGAGAATTGCGTATGAAGATTTATTGTAGCACTTTTGTTCTATGCTTCCTGGCCCTGTGAGTCATGTTCTAAAAGCCTGTGTTAGCTAGAACATCAGCTTCTTACTGTTCCTACGCATCTGAATGAAAAAATGTGATCCCATTCTTCCTGTTTTGCTGTGTTCCTGTAATATACCCAGCTTCCAGGCAGGCTCCTGATGCCATGCCTACACTTCTAGCTTTTCTGCTGTCACCTTCCTCACTAGAAATGTTTGTGTTGCAGAAGTTTTGTCTTCCGCATTTGTCAGTTTCTCTCCAGGTGTGTGTCTCTGCTCTTCTGGACAGCACAGTCCAAGTTCGCACCCTCAGAAAACCGAACTATTTTGCAGAGCTTTCAGGTTAGTGTACTAGCCAGTACAGGTCTCATCAGTCTTCCTTTTGTAGTTACACAGGGCAGCTGTCAATATGTGCACATAAAGACCTATGCAGCAAGCTGAGGTGGATGGAAGTGTTAGGACCCTGTCCTTCCTAAACGTGTGGCCCAGCCCTCACTAATGATGTTGGGCTAAAATGGTTGCTTCAAATATTAGCCAACCTGTTGCTAGTTTTCATGGCTGTGGATATTTAGTTAGTCTAGGTGTAAATTTCAGTTCTAATCAGGTCATTTTGATACACCTCAATGTCTCTCACTGGAAAGAAAGTAAGCATGGCATCTGTTTTCCTAGTGCTCCTGACTTCAGACTTGCAGAACAGCCTGGTGCTGCTTGTACTGGAAAGGAACAACAGCTCTGACAGGAGATGTATTGAAGATGCTCCCAATTTAAGTCATAGCAAATGTTTGTTTAGCTTCTGTTAATTTTGGCAAGGAGGGAAGCGCAATTTTCCCGGTACTGAGTGTGTTTCAGCTTCAGTTCCAACAACACTGGTATCTCTGTGCCTATTTATCCAATCCATGTAGCCATTTGATTGGCAGTCCAAGACAAGCAAAACTTGTTTGTCCTTTTGAGATGTGAAAGGGTGATTATTAGAGGAGTACAGGTGTCCATGGAAGCTGCATGCAGCATAGTTTTATTTGGAAGGTGTTTACTTCTTGAAATTATAATCTTCTTGACTTATGTACTTGTTCCTGTTTGCTTCACGATTTTTTTACTGAAGTTTGTCTGAATGAAACCAAAGTCTTCAAAAAGTTATGACTTCAAATTGGAAATTTATGCTGTCTGGTTCTCCCTATAGTAATGCCAGCCTTTTACCCAGAACTCAGGTTTGATTCTCTTCATAAGCATCTGGCGAAAATAACTGAATTGAGCTCCACAGAGAGAGCCTATTTACATAATACTTGAGCTGTGACCCCATGGCTCTGTTCCAGTGAACTGAAATTTGCCTTCTGTTTGTGATGCTGTTTCCCCCCCCCCCCCCCTGTAGATTGGATTTAATATCCTGCAGTAGAGAAAGTTGAATTCTCCAGAGCAGTAAATAGACAAGCTGTAAGCGCAGGAGAGATGATTTAGAGAATGGGATTTGCTGAAAGATAGACAAGTAAGGCTCTTCCTGAGCTGTGAAGATGGACTTTTTTTTTATGAGAAAAGTGTTAAGTGAGTTAAGTTTTGGCAGGCACCAGGAGGAATGTGAAAGCAAGCAAGGCAGGAAGAAGTGCGCGAATTGTCTTGTAGGGTTGCAAAAGCATGAAATAGGGCAAGGTGTAGTGTGTACCTTTGAACTCTGATCTTATTAGAGAAAAGTCTTGACTCATGTTAACTTAATAAAAAGTAGGATAAGCCTTAGTGAGTGCCTTGTGCGTAGTCTGTCTGGCCATGAGCAGTGACTGGGGGTTGTTTCACAGCATTTCACGATTTCAGGGCTGTACCTGTATGGATTAAAGTGACCCTCCAAGATCGTGTTTGAAAACAAAGGTCCTTCTGGTTGAATATAATCTGAGAGGATGGAAAAGGGAAAAAAATGGAAAAGAACTGAGAAAAGAAGTTGGAATGTGACTATTTCTTTAACTCTGTACCTTTCCTAACTCTGCACAAAATGTTTCTTCTCAAATCGGTGACAAAGCAGCCAGATGTTGCAAAAGCTCTGATTTTTTTTCTGTGAAGAATTTGAGTCAATTTATCATATTTGAATGTTTCTTACGCTTTACTTATCCTCATCAGTGCTCAGCGAAGGAATTGAGTCTTGGCTGAGATAATGTTCCTGTTTTGCAGTGAGGGAATAGAAGAGCAGATAGCTGCTTGGATAGTTTCAAATGGAATTAAATTTAACTGAGGTTAGTGGACTAGCGTGTGCTGATTAAGGATCAGATTCAACTCATTTACTCCAGGCTTCTGATCTATTTAAATGCTTATTTCAATGTGAGATAGCAGTGTTTGCCTACCTTGAGGTACTGTAGCGCGAGTGCAGGGTAACTGCATCAGGCTTGGATGTTCAGGGTAGCTGGGTCTTACTGTCAGAGACTTGAGTGCAACCCAGCAATAACGTGCATTGGTATGGTTTTGTCTTTAACTTTCTGAAGAAAATGGGAATTTTCAGAATGTTTCTCATGGTTTCTTGCATTAGATGGTGCATGTGCACGTCCATGCTTCCAACCCCAAAGAACAAATACTCTCTTTCAAAAGAGGCTGTTGCAGTAGTATTTGTAGATGAGCAGATGAAAATTACCATCAAATCTCCCCGTGCTTTTTTCTACAGCAGTTCTGGAGATTCGTTAGGTTGGGGAATAAGATGGTGTATGCATGGGCAGTTGTGTGCCTCTCCTTACCTTTGTTAGCTTGGACCATACTTAGTTGTGCCTGGTTGCACTGGACTGGCTCCTGGGTTTCCTAGTGGTACGTAGTGGTGTGTTCCTAAGAACTGGGCACGTGGACAGGTGCCTGTACGCTCCAGGGCCCGTGGGCGCTGGAACCATCAGCAACAGCTGGTCTCAAGCACACCCAGAGCTCCGTGCCAGCAGGTCTCACGGTGCCAGTCCTGAAGCAGCAGATGTTTGAATGACGGCCAAAGGGGTCTGCGTGGCTCCTGCTCCGCATGCCTAGGTGATGATCCCCCCTGCTCCTGCCCACGCAGCCCGCCTCCCTTAGCCCCCTCTGACAGTCAGGGCTTGTTTCCATGGAGCTGTTTCATCCATACCTTAGAAAACCTTTTTTCTGTTCCCCTATAGACATAATTTCAGGTTTCCATGGAAACCTCTGAGGGAGGACCCAGGGTATCTTAAGAAAAAACTGAATCTTGGTAAGCCCCACTTGTGAATATATGCTCATAACACACATGATGGCAGTGTTCACTGCCCTATTAGTTGTTCTAACTTATGTTAAATATGGTGAAAAAAGCTTAAGGGACTGTCTGACTTAATAAAGCCCAAACTCTGAAAGTTACAGTTAAAAAAAAAAAAAAAAGAATTTCAAGCAGTTAACAGAACTGTCACGCTGTGCATAGCTGTAATGACATTTGAGATAAAAAATGAATGGTATCATGTAATTTTATATCTAGCATCAGTCTTCTAGAAAGATGGAACATATACTGTAAATCCATAAGCTTTTATTTTTAAACTATTTTAAAATAGTTTATAAAATAATATATAAAATTGTAACGATTTAAAAACAATGAAACTAGATCCAAAGCGGAATATTCTTTTCTTCCAGCTTTTAGTATTCGTTTGGGGAGGAGGAACGAAATCAAGTATCCACTATAAATTATGGGAAAGTCGTCAACACCATCAGTGTTGCGTAATTTCAGGAGAGCCAGGAAGCGGAGATCGCTTGTGTTGGAAGCTGCGCAGAGGTCAGGAAATGACCGGGGCTGAAATAGCCGGCTGTGATTCGAGGCGCTGCCTGTGACGGGCTGACGCAAAAGGTCTAGACTGATGGAACCGGTGAGAGAAAGATACAAACCTTGTGTGTGGGGTGGGCGTGTGGTAAGTGCCACGGGTGGATGTGGAGGCAGGTCGCGTGCTGACTGCATCAGGTCTGCTGCATTCTGCTCCTTACCCCTGACCCAGCCAACTATCTGAACATCACGTGTGTTTAACAGCAACTACTGATCTCTTATTTGTGTCAGGATGAATGGTCAAGGATAAGCACGTCCTTCATATATTCCTTCATATATCCTTCGTATATATACCTGCTGTCCCACTGTGCTTCTAGGGTTTTACTTGGTCTGGTTGAGTTGGAGAGGTTTTGTTGCCTGTAGCGATTTCTGGATCGCATCCTGTGACTTTAATCTTGAAAGATCTTTTGAAGGATCCTAGAGAAGGAAAAGTTGCCAAAAACTCTCCCAAGAAAATTAGCCCTGGGTACATCTGTCATTTCCGTGACTAGGAATTGTATTTCAGTGGTATTAACCGAGAGGAAGATCGGAGGGTGCTGCTAGTGACTCATAAATAGAGGGTAGACTGGAAAGTTCTGCGAGTTTGGCTGAAGTGCTGTGAGTGTCTGGAGGTGGATTATCAATTACTGCATTAAAGAAACGCCTGAAGAAAAATGATGTGATCCTTGGAAAATGCGGGCCTTCAGTCTTCCGTTGCAAAACTATAGCACTCTGTGTTCTTGTCATTTGCCTTTTCTTGAGTTGGAAGTGACTAATATAGATATGGCCTGGTAAGTGACCAGTTTAACTCCTGTGTGCATTTTTGCTACTTGGATTACCGGCAGCTGTTGATTCACATCGTGAGCTTCAAGTTGCTTTTTGTTCCCTTGTATTGTCACCGCACAAGCTTGAGGATTTCTTTGTCGAGTTCCCTTTATTTTGTGCTCAGACATTTGTTATACTTAGCTTCCAAACTTAGATCCGTGAATAATTTTTAATCTTTTTAATAATCTTAGAATGGTCCTGCATGTACTAAGCTGAGTCCTATGGGAGAAATGACCTCTTTTTTTTTTTTTAAAGGAAGAATCTTGCAGTTTCTTTGGATTTATAGCTTATTAAAATATGCCCTGGTCACTGAGAGAGAGCCTCTCTCATAGGGACATGCCTGCACAGATGCATGTTGCTTTTGGTGGGTGACAGCACAAATGGGTGATGCTTCCTGGTGGGAGCCGTTCACAGAAGTACGCCTCTGTGGCTGGACATAAGTGCGTGCTCTGTAGTCATCTCTGCGTGCGTACAAATGGGGCCTGTGTGTACACAACCGCACGTTCGTAGTGGTACAGCTGCAAGAAGGTGCTGAGAGCAGGTCCTCCTGCACAGCAGGGCTTAGCTGTCAGTGTCTCCTTGCGTACTGAGCACGCAAACATCGCTCTGCCTGATCCTGCCTTCTTCCACGAAGACCAGTGCTACGGGAAAGATCTGATGATCTGGATTAGTGACCATCCGGATACTGAATTTGTGCGGAGAAGAAACAAGTGTGTGAAATTAATGAAGCCCCTTTGGAGCCTATACATCCACACAGTTATAGAACTGTGGGAGAACTCCCAGGAACTGAGGACAGCAGCGTTTGCAAGCCTGTATTTAACCCTTCTGTTTGTTTTCATAAGCAGCACCCAAGAGTGAGGAAAGTTGCTTACGAGTCAGATTCCTGCCGCGCTCCCCTAGTGACTTTGGGGAGCGTGGGGGGAGGCACGTTGAGGACCATCGCAGTTCTTACCCATCGCCTCTCCTTTCACGTCTCTTGCTGGTGCTGCTTCCCGCCCTAGGAAGGACGCGCTGCAGGAGAGCTGCCCGCTAGAAGAAGCGACGTGAGGGTGATCTCGGAGTGTGCCTGCGGGCCCGAGAGCCACCTTACAGCCAGCTGCTGGGTTTCCTTCCGGCCCTTGTGGCAGCTGCTGCGGCAGCAGTCGCTGCTTGCAGTTGCTTTCTGTGCTTGCTGAAATGCCGGAGCAAGCTGTTTAACCGTCTGTGACTGCCTTAAGTTTAGGGACGGTGTTATAAATGTGAACTTTATTAGTTGTAGCCTTGTTGTTTGCTCCCTCTGGCTTTGAAACTGCTTTTGAGATAGTGGTGGGAGTGAGGGGGAAGGGAGGGAAAGCCACGGAAGATCCTGCCTGATTTTCATACTACATTCAGCAGGATTTCCTATGATCCTTGTGATCCTTCCTGCTCCATTTCCCCCTCCCTCTCCTCTGTCCACATACAAGTCCGTACACTGGGTGCCTTCACTCCAACGCCACTGCAGCTCCCAAAGTTGCTGAAATGAATCCACTGCTGTGTTTTAGAGGTTTCCCTGAAGAAGACAGCCACAGAAGACTGCCCGTGCTTGCTGCTGTTCATTTAACCCTGTAAGTGCTGCACTACCACGTGCGTTTCATGCTGGCTACTTGAAATATATACTGTACCAAATATTTAAGTATTTAAACTTGGGCAATGTTAGTTCAAAGAGCGTCACCTACCAAAAGGGAGAAAAGTGGAAGTAGAGGGTGTGCGACAGTGCGTTTTAGACAGGTTTGTTGACTGTAGTTTGTTTTAAGTCAGGCAGGGTGGAACAATAAGAGCTCTGTAATTGTGAAAGAAACTACATTAAATGTGGAGTTGTTTGGTAGCGAAATTGGAATGTCAGAGCTATACAGAAAAAGCAGCATGGTGTTACGTGCCAAATCTGTGAAACAGTGATTCTTAACAAAAGTGGTATTCAGGTGAATTTATTTAAATGCTTCGGTGCTTATCAAATGTTTTAAAATATTTGTATTGGAATTGTATTTATATAATGTTAGATATTTAAGGATTACAGAGTAAGCAATTAGAACTTCTTAGGACAGACGGAATTGCTCAGGAAAATATGAAAAGCAATCTCAAGGATGTCAGTTCATGCACGCACGTGATTGCTATTTAAATGATGTTCCCATCTTTTAGTTGAACTGTGGCCTGTTTGAGTAAAATGGATCAGTTTCTTTTTTAATTATATCTAGCTATATATTTTTAATTATATCTAGCTTCTGTCTAGTTTTGTTCTAGATTGCTGAAGTTTTTTTCCTGGGAGGGGTCTTCTCCATTGCATAGAGACTTATGGCAAAGATTTGACCAAGGATGTACTGCAGGCAGTCCAGAGCTAGGCATAAATCCTTTGCTTCCAGTGTTTTTGTTGCCCTCCTATTTAGTAGATCTCATTGACTTACACCTCTTAAAAATCATCAAGCATCACAAGTGGTCTTGGTGGCAGTCTTTGGAGAGCTATGATTTCAGTTATTTTATCCTACCTCAGTTGGTCAGCCTTTGTTGGAACATATCATGTAAGCAAAAGATAATAATCCTCCTGCTAATAGCAGGATTGCTGAAGAGAAGATCAGAATTCACTTACCTGATTCTTAACAGCTTATGATGCTGTGCAGAGCACAGCTGCATGTAATTTTGAGAGGAAATGCTCAAATCTTTTCTGGAGTGCAGCAAGGGATGTCCATGACATGTTGCAGGTAGTTCTTAGTGCTGATCCCTCTGCTGCAGGCAGTGCTGACTTGCACCATCTTCCTGCAATTTGTATAGGCAGCCCTGAGTTTTGTACTTGGTTAAGACTTAAACGTGTGGCATGTAAATTCTGCCTGGTAAATGAGACAGAAAAGTGTCACATCCACCCCTCACAGCTGAGAACAGTCCTACCTGAAACGGAGCCTGTGCTTATTCCAGGCTTCTTTGCCTCACCGAGGTCAACTGTGGTAGTGGGAAGGAGACAAATCCTGACTCAGCTTGTGTTACTGCATGAGCAGCTGTGATGCTCTCACTGGGCGGACACTGCAACACTGAGCTCTAATTTTACATCTGTTTCACTTCTCTGTTGATTCCGTTTCTAAAAGTGTTTTTAATAAGTTCTCTGAGATGAGTCAGTTGCGGTTTTTCCTTGTTTTGCTGTCCTTAATTTCTTGGTGTAGGTTCATTGGAAAAAATGGCTTGTGTAAGCACCTGCTGAGGAAGTGTTCCTGCTGTGCTCACTTCAGTAGGTATCAAACTCCTGCAGTTGCCTTAAAATATATTTTACGTGGGAAACACCAATGATGCGATGTAGAGCGCTACTCCCAGGGACTTGTGTATGTTCACAAGCTTGGTGCAACTTCTCTGAAGAAGGACTTTTCCTTGAGCTGAGATACAGAACCTCTGTTCTTCACGCATCTGAGTTTGCTTACGTGATGTTAGACTGACAGATGATGATTATTTGTGTGACAAAACCTTCTGGATGTCTTGAGCAGATGCTGTTGAATCTTTACTTGAAGGAGCGAGACCCAGCCTGTTTGCCCATCTGTCTCGGCTTCTGCCTCATTAAGTGTTCTGTATTTTAAACGAAGTGGGTAATCGCCTTGATCTGAGCTGCTGAAGTGTTTTTGTATCTCAGGCAGGCAGCTATTTTTGTAGGGTTTTGTATACCTGATTTGTCTGTCCATCAAATTTGGAAAAACAGAATATTAACTGTTGCACAGCACTTATTTCCACTGAACGTGAATACCTTGAAGAAGGTACATTAGCAGTTATTCTTGTCACAAAAGCTACTTAGTGCAGGAGAACAAATCCCCCTGAAAAATGGTGAAAGTTAGTTCTGTAACATAAAATGATTATCTGAAATTCCTGTTGAACCACGACTGTGCAGAAATCAAGTACATGAGTACAGACAAAAAGCACTCCCCAGTACATGCCATGGTTATATTACATGGAAGTTGGTAGAGCTATTTATTAATTTTACCTGTGGTGAAAGCTGAATTTATTATCTGCAATATTTCACTGGGATTCTGATGGTAATTCTATATAGTGATCTAAGTAAAAGTTTAAAGCATGCAAGTTGCTTTCCAACAAGCTTAAGCCAAGGCATAACTTAAAACCCCAGCGATGTGACTTAGAAGACAACATAACATCTTTGAGTTAAGATGAAAAATGTAACAGATCCAGTCTCTTAGGTAAGAGAAGGAATTTACAGCCGTTGGCTTTGGAGGCAGACTAAGTCTTAATGGAAAAGAACGACGATCATCAGGTCCCCAGCCTCTGTCCCAAAAAGTGGAAAGATATTTGCCTCTTAATACACTTTTAGTGTTTAAACCAAACGGTTTACTCTGACAATTATTTGGGAATTGTTTGGCACTTGGCAGTCACACTACTGCTATCAATACCTTTTTAACTGTGCCTAATTATAAGGCCTATTGGTTATTTTAGATCCAAATCAACTACTTACATAAGCTCTGTGCCTTAGATTTAATTACTAGATGTTATTCGCATCAGAGACACTGATTCATCTAAAGTAGGTAATTGCCAGATTCCAGTGTATTAAAGAAAGACATTTATCTCATGCCTCGCTGAGCTTCTGCTTACTGGGGCTTTTTTCTTTGCCGTTTAACGTGGGCTTTTTTTCTGACACCTTTACAAATGTGTCATTGTGCAGTTTAGCCCTCAGCACACTGATGAGAGGCCCAGAAATATTATTGTTAAAAAAAAAATCTAATAAATGTCATTGTTCACTTGAAACTAATACTGGTTGGCTGAGGAGTGGGAGTAAAATTGCATGCAGGCAAGAATGAATGGCAGGTATATTTATAACTAATGAAAAGATGCTGTGAGGAACTAAGTATTCATTCCTGCAGAGGTTATTGACTCAAATGCTGATTCGGAGATGAATAATTTTGTAAGAGCCAGAACTTTGGAAACTAAATTCACAACTGTAAGATTTTGTCTATTCCTGCTTTCAGATTCTTTTCCAAGGGCAGTGACACTGTTTGCTGGAATTGACTTGTTTCCCTTTCAACTCCCACCACAGGCAGAATTTGACCCTGCGAATGAGATGTTGCTTTGCTTGTAAATTAGTCTTTCAAAACTACTGCATAGCCTTATGCAGAAAAATTAAAACACCTTTTAAGAAAGGTAAAGAGTCTGGGAAATGTCTGGGAATGATACTGTTCCCACATGCATCCGTGCATCTTCCTGGTGTCCTATGTCCCTCCTACTTCAAAAACCCTTCTAAAATTAGCAGTGGTTTATATTTTAACATTCAAGAACAGTTTGCTCCAAAGAGGAGCCCTGGATTTTTAGATTAAATTGACTGGGGGGGGAAAAAAAGGGGGGGGGGGGGGGAGTTGCAGGTGTTTTTGAAAGGTCTGATTCAGTCTGCCAGAGATTCAGCTAGCCTGTAGCAGATACAGGCTGAAGTCCTGATTTGTTTTCCTTTGGCTTAGTAATTGCTTTTCACATTTTATCAAGTATTTGTCTTTTGATTCTCATTTGCTTAGCAGAACAAGGAAAGAAGGACCAACTTTCCCTGTAGAATTCAATCTGGGGGTGACAAATAGTTTTAACTCTGTAAAAGGTAGTGAGGAAAGAGGATAAAATCTGGAACCGAATCTTTCCTGGTGTGATTTCTTTGACTTTGATTTATACCAGGGATTAATTTGTTTCTCAGCAAATGCTACATACCAAGTCTTGCACACCTGGCTAGCAAAGCCTGTCTGCACACAGCTAGATCCTTTAGCTTTTTCTATGAATATCTGCCCAGGAAGAGGACTTGCTTTTTATGAGAGACTCTCGGAATAACCCTCTAAACCAGCAAATACTCTCAGCTCTAGCCCTGTATGCTTTGCTGTCTGTATTTCCTCCTCTGGCAGTTTGGTCCTTGACCTTTTAGCACCTGCTCATAAGCTTTTCTCCTTTGTAAGTGAACCTGACCTAATTTCAGAACATCTTGCGCTGAGGCAGGACCCATGGGAAAAGCCTTAGTTTCTGTATGAGTGTTGATACTGCTGATCCTGAAGAACATAAGATGAGCAACTGGAATGTGTGAGGAGAATCAAACGTCATAAGGGTACAAGAAAATCCTCTCGGATTATGAAGTTTATGAAGAAATGCTTGTGTGGAGGGGCTCAAATGCAGTTCCCGAGGTGAGTGAACGGACTCCATGGGTAATCCAGATTCTCAGCTCTTGGAGAAAGACTTTCTGATGCTGACTTTGGCAAGCATATCCAGCTTGCTTTAAGCATCCCTAGTTCCGTCCTGACCTGTGGAGCATTGTGAGAAGTGTCGCTGCTCGCTGGCAAGGCGCTCCCCGGCCCTACAAGGCATGTGCCAGCTGTCTGTGGCGCTCAGTGGAGGAAGATCTCAGTGTGGCTTGTAGGGTCTGAAAAGTTTGGCAACCTATAGCTCAATGCTTGAAGTGATCTCTCAGGGATTTGTGCTGCTGTCCAACGGTGGACAGACGTCTTAAGGTTAGAGAGATTGTCGTGGATGGCTGGAATTACGGGCTCTGCACAAGACAGTAATATTTAGCTAGGGATTAAAGTGGCTGGCAGCGTGTAATGACAGCTAAGGTCGTTGAACAATTTGAATATTGTGTTGGTAGTATTTTCTATGTCCACACAGCATCTTAGAGGCAAGGAACCGTTTCAGAAGCAGGCTCTTCAAGGCAGCTGTAGCTGAAGCCAGCCTGTTAACGCTGCCTGCAGCTTTCTAGCCACTAGAGAGCAGCAGGGCCCTGCTGGTGCAGGTTCCCCTAGCAGTGATGCTGTGCTCCTGGCACACCTGGGTTTAAGAGAACCTGTTGTGCTGTGAACATCGAAGGCAGGAGTGGAAACCCGGACCAAGAGTAAAATGCATGTTGTTTCAGGGATTCGTGACACATCAGGAAACATCAGAGTGAATTAGTGATTTGTTCTGCGTGCTCCACTGTTCAGATAGTTAGCAAAACAGACCTGTAATGGGAATTCAATATGCTGTCTTTTTAAATTTAGTTAGATGGCACAAAAAAGCCTTGTTTAGGAGATGAGGGAGAAAGGTAGCCCCCTTAGCAAGTAGCTTGTAATTTTCTGTGTGTTAGGTTTGGCTAATACCTTTTATTTTTTTTGGCTGTTTCCTTCTTCATGTGGATAGTATTCCATGCAATAGCATCACATCTGATTTCTCTTGGCCCTTGGTTTAAGAAGGACTTTGAACATAGATTCATGGCCTTCCATTTTGTAACTCACCCATGACTGAAGATCCCAGTAAGCATGTGGGAGTGGTTATGAAGTTTGGTAGGAGCTGTTAACAAAGAGGCCAGCAGCAAAGAGCATGTAATTAAAGTAGTCATTGTGATGTTTAATTTAAGAGTATTTTCCTGTTATTCACCTCTTCTGAGTCTGGATGTGATAGGAGAAAAACCAGCATAAGATGTAAAAATACAACTGGAGTTATTAACTGCGAATTAAAGCTCAGCAAACAGTGCAATCCCCTGCCCAAATTTCCTAAGGAATAAAACGAAGACAGTAGGATTTGCAATATTCTTCATTTTCACCAAAACAAATGTCCTAGCTCATGAGCAGCTGGATTTCAATGCATGCTTTAGCTACGCTCAAGAAAGAAATCAGCTTCTTGCTTTTCTATTCACCACCTTGAAGAGAATCCTTGCTTTGAACTGCAATTGTTCTTGGTGGTGATGGGCCGTGGAATCTTCAGCTCTGTGGGCTCAGATGAACTCAGGTCTCCCGGACTGTATGCTTTGATCGACCTGAAGGTGGCCAAGTGATTTATATACTTTCTTAAATTAAACTTCCACAGTTTTAACACGTCAGGCAGCTATCTTAATCGCAATTTTATCTGCAAGCAAACTGTGACAAAATGTGAGATGACTTTCTCTGAAGGACAAATGAGAGAAATAGGATTGTGTCCCTGGAACCCTGATACCCAATCTCAGCAACAATCCTAACCCATGTATGCCTCATCTCCCTGGCATTCAGGAAGGGAGGAAAAAAAAAAGGAAAGCCTTTTCAGACAGTTCAGCTTACCAGAGACTGTTACACTGGTTGGAATCCCGTGAGAACTGCTGAGACAATTTGCAGGGTATAAAATATGATGTGTGCTGCCAACCCTTTCCTCTGTGTTCTCAGATCGAAGATGCTTGCTGGGTAAGCTCTCATTATAGAAACGTAGAAATCGTGATTGTTCAATATTACTATAAAAACCCAGACAGCTGAAGAAGTATCACCTGTTTGATCTTGTTGCTGCTTTCATACTGAGAGGCAAATGAAAGAATAAGAAAACTTTGTTCAGTTTGTGACTGCTGGCGTTTGAAGCCCTGGGACAGCTGAAATGGAGCACAGTGTGGGCACTGTTAGTGGAAGCTTCCCCCCAGAGCACTTGGATCTGATTGTGATCGAGTGCCTCTGCTGAGTTGGTGACCTTGCTTTTCCTGAGCGTCTCAAAAAGAGTGTAACTGCATGATAATTTGGAGGGAAGATATGAGAAGCAGATTCTTGGCAACTGGGACATAACCTGGCAGTTACAGGCTGTTTCATTAAAAGATGACCATTGCAGACTGATGATCCTCAGCAGTTGTTAGGAACTAGGTCAGCAAGAGACCCTGTGGCACTTGAAATTCTATGTACGTATACATAAAAATTAGCTTATTTCCAACTTCCAATTAGTAGTGTAACTGTCCTGGTTTTGTCTGGGATGACTGCAGTACTTAGCTGCCTGCCTGGTTAAGCCACCACTGTAACCTACTTGGTTGCAGCAAAGGCATCGCTAACCTGAGCGAAAAATGTAGTAACAGATGCTGCTGGGAAGAGGTAACTGTAGAAGGGAGGCATCTGCTGTCTCTGCACCATCTGTAATGACTGTTTGTAAGATGTATGGAATCTGCTACATTCCTGTAAGTGTGTTCTGCAGGCATTTATCAGCTGTTTCACGCCTGCATATGCATGCTCAGGTAAAACTTATGCCTGAGGGGCATATTCAGAGCATTCTGCTTATGCATGGTAAATGTGGCATGTACTGTGACAGTCACTGCGCGTGGCAATGCTTTGGAGCTCTGTGTAGAGCTCTTCCATACTCATTTACTGTAAATAATCTCTACCTCCTGATGCTTCAGATAGCAGTACATCTACTGTCTTATGTGGTCTGTTATGCAAGCAAGAAGCATGTATAAATTTTGTAGGCATACATGTTCATTGCATCAAATGCTTATGGCATGAAATACACAAGTAGAAATGGCTGGATCTGCATTATATGCTACCTGATCGTGCTGTGTGTATGTTGGGGGAGAGAAATGGACTTGCTTCTTTTCTGTAAGAGCAAGTGCAGGATTGTAAGGGTGAATGCAAAGTCAGCTGGACATTTTTCAGTTGTGCATGAAGTAGCTCCCAAATAGCTCTGCTCCAACGATCTTGAAGAGAAATGACAGTTCTCCTCAGGCGTTTATGTAATTGAGGAAATGGGCTCTAGCAGCTTTGCTGCTGAAGTTGTGGATAATTGAGATGATGGACAGGAATGGTATTTATAAAGCAATCTCTATATAGTTATTGTAAAATGAGTATACCAGCTGAAGAAAGCTTTTTCTCTCCTGCCATTCAGCGGCTATTGGGAATTCAGGGCAAGTTTTGGTGGCTTCCGTTTGGCCTTGCAGAGAATAAGACTCAAAATTTTTCGTCTCTGCAGGCATTCATTTCCTCAGTATTTTCTAAGGCAAAGTAACGTTCTGCTTCTTGCTCTTCCAGGAGGCAAACACAGACTAGACAGTTGTGCTTTAGGATTGTTTTTAGTTGTCACAAGACAGAGCAGAAATACTTGGGAGAATTCCACTTCCAACCATGCTGCTGGTACAAGTGAAGAGTTGCAGGTAACACGTCATTTATTCTCTCTGGAATCAGTTTGATTCCTGCATTTCCTATGTCAAAGCCTTGCGAGCGGTCTGTGCTGCAAGCCCTGAGTTTAGGAGTTGCTGCTCGTAGCCAGGCACAAATCTTTGTTGGAGTCAGGCCATCTAGAAAGCACAAAGTGATACTTGCTAAAGCACTTGGGGTTTTCCTTCGAGTCATGACAAAGGCCCAGGTGGAAAGCAGAGCCACGTAACCTCTCCTTACAGGAAGGGCACGCCGTGTACCTTAGTCTGAGATTCAAGTCTGAGCTCTTCTGAATAGGTAAAGCTGTCCTCTTCTGGACTGATTGCTGTTTAAGTAATTGCATAATCCTTGAATCACGAGAAAAATGACTGACCTTGTGAGAGGCTCAGTCACTGGACTGTTGGGTATTCTGTAAGGAAGACATCTTTTTCCTTTGCGTTTTGCTTGAAAGCTTTTTTTAGTTTTGCACAGGTGCAAAATGGAAACAAATACCAAACCCTTGCTGTTTGCATTTTGGCTGCATTTGTTTCTCCTTTTGTCTAGTATCACCTTAGATTTTGAGGTCTGTGGCTGTGGTGCTTGCTCTATCAGGGACTGTTTGTGGGCGTTCCTTCAGGCTTTCATCCAGACACTGTGCTTTTCTCCAGGCTGACTGTTAGTGTCAGAGGGAAGGGGCTATTGTAGGTATTTGTCCAAAAACCACGAATGGTAAAAATTCCAACAGCATTGCACTTGAACTTAAGCCCCTTATCTAATTTTTGGTGCCTAAAACAGAGGGGAAAATTAAGTCCATACTGTAACTGTTTATTTGAAGAATTGCAAAAATCAATTTTTTTTTTCTCAGAGGTAGGATGTTCATACTGCAACATCCAGGTGAATATGTAGCGTAAGCTGCGGAGATCATCATCCTGTGGTGCGCAACGCAATATGCTGCTTAGCTGTGCATGTTTCTGTTCGTCCTGCTTTCAGCTGACAGTTTAACTTCAGTTGCTTGTGTTTGGGTATTGGCTGGGTTGCTGACATGCTGAAAAGCCTGACTGTACTGAGCCCTTGTTAGGCAGTGTGGTTTGCAACTGGGATCTCTGGTGCTGCTTGCGTGTGCTTTAGCAGAGGGAAGCAAGGATTTAATCCAACCTGTACTTGTTCTCTTTGGGGAAAATGAAGTTTAGGTATGTTCTTAGTTTTAATTTTTATTTGTCACATCTTTGTAGGCAATGGTTTCTCTTCCCAAGTGGTATGAGGAGTTTTTAGTACATCTGGGGTCCTTAAGCGGGTGTGCATTTTTTTTTTTCAGGTCTGGGTTAAATACAGCAAACTTAACCGGCCTGAGCTAGTGAAGCAGGTATTTTAGCTGAATAGGAAAGAATGCGCTGTTCAGAGACCTTTTGTACTCACAGGCTTGTTCTGTGATTAATGGTGTGTGCTGTGAGCTGTGACCTGTTAGAAAAGTACTGTTACAGGTAGAGGAAATCCAAGGAATTTGGACAGAGTCCCCTTGATTCCTTTGTATACAACGTGTGTAGTGCATAATAAAAATGCCAAGCTCCTGTGGAAATTAATTCGAACAAGTCACCCTTTGTTCTGCGAGGGACAAAATTTAATCTATTCTAGATCTGGTCTTCTGGATTTATGAGGAGAAATGGGCTTCCTTTTGTGATGCTCAAGTGGTTTGTCTTGAGCCATGTAGGTAGGCAGTGCAAAATGATAATCCATGTCAGTTTTGGATGGTACAGAAAATTGAGGGAAAGGTCCTGAAACCTTTGCCCTGTTGCCATATTCTGATGAAAGATTATTGCAAAGTCATGACGCTGATTTAATTTGTTTTGCTTGCTGATCTTTGGCTCAACTATCCCCTCTAATTTGGAGGAAATGTATTATCTGAAGAAATCAACTGTGAAAGGGTTGTCCTAATGCTGGAAAAATAGATGCTGTGCAGTTTGAGTCATGATTGGTACTTGCTGGATTTCGGATGGCAGCTGAAGAATCTGGGGTTTGCTGCTGTGTATGAGGCCAGAATTTGAATGCCTTAAGTTGAGTGATACTGTTAGCGATAATGCAGAGATTAGAGTCTTTCAGTGTTATCACTGACATGGGTATTACTTTTGGGAGGCAAGATACAAATAGACACAGGCTAACCTTTAAGCAGAAAGCCCTGTTGAGCTGAATGCTCTTTCAGCCCCTGCAAGTATTAATAAAATAGCCAGCAAGCAATATGTAAAGTAACAAAACACTTGGGCGAATTCTGTATATTTAATTCTCTTAGGAGAGATTGGATACGACACAACTAAGCCTACTGCAACCCACCTCTGTCCCACGTTGTGATCAATTTCTGACGCCGCTGGTAGAAGCAGGTGGTTGATGCCAGATGATGCAGCTCCAGGCATGGAACCTGGGGATCAGGTTAACCTCCTGTAATGCACTTAGAGCATGCGTGCTCGGTGCGAAGCGCAGCCTGCAAGTACGTGAGTGCCGCCGCTGTAACTGTGGGGCCATGACTTAGCTGAGTCTGAACAGCTGACAGCCGGATTTCATGCTCGGGTTAGGTATGGTAACAGCGGGTGTAAGTGGAATGAGACTAAGCCCTGTTGCAGGGTAAAGGCTAGTAAAATGCGAAATTCCTGGTGGGAAACAATCCAGGCAGCAGTGGCAGTGAAACTGTCCGGACAGGAGTACTTCTACAGCAAGGATCTGGCAACAGCAGCTCTCATGGAAGCAGCCGCCTCGTGCTGTCATTGTGGTTCGCACAGAAATAGTCCTTGATCATGGGCGGTATTTTTCACTCTGTGGGTCAGGTGTTTGAGTGGTCTCTCCTATTACACAGCTTCTGGCTTTTTTTTTTTTTCTCAGAGGACAAGACAGGTGGTCAGCATCCTCTCTCCAAAATAAAAATGTCCTGAGAATGTTTGAGCACAAATAAGTGTTGCTTAGTAATCAGTGAGGTACTTGGAATTAAAGGGCTAGTCCCTGTGCGCGGGTACCCGGTCCTAACCCAGCAGATTCCCGTGGCACAGCCCAAGAGAATCATTTGAGTCTGTGCAAATGGTGTGGCGAAGGAGCCCTGTCTTGCTCAAGTGAATTCCAGTCGTGTTCAGCGAGGCTGAGGATGAAGAAATTGTCCTGGCACAACCATGGCAACAAAAAGCTGACTGGTGAAAGGGCTGGTTCTGTCTTGCCAAAGAAAGCTCCAAATGCTGCTGTTGCCCAGAGCAGTATAGTGCGAGTCTTGTTCAATAATTAATGTTGGTGGGGATTGAGGGTCTGCAGCATACTCTGTGTGATTTCTTACTGAAACAGGCAAAAATGCCAGCTTTTTGCCCCTGCTAATTGCTGAAATAAGTGCAATGAAGCAGCAAAATCTTGCACAGTGGATAAAATATTTCACAGGAAATCAAACTATATGGAACAAAACTTCTTTGATAGCCTCCGAAGGGCTACTGCTCTGGTGGTTGCAATACGTTAACAAGGGTGGGAGTTCCTTTTGTGGACGGGGAGGAGATTTAAGGGAAAGAACTTCTGTTCCTACCACCTTTTCCTTCTGCGAAAGTGAAGCAGAAGCAGAAAAGTCCCTTCCCACAGTTACACATAGTCTTGGTTAAGATTTAGGAATGATATTGTGTGGTTTTCCGTCCCGGTTGCCTGAGGAGGAGGAAGCTGAAAGTGAGTTCTGTGTGTTGACAGGGGCTGTGGGTTGATGGGGGCAGTGAGGGTACAGGTGGCTTCAGCATGTGAGGTGGCACCAGGTGGCTCAAGGACTCAGGTCCAGGTTTCACCTCTTCTTCCTCTCCTGTAACATGGAATCAGCTCATGAGAGGAAAGGGGGATGCAACACTCCTTATGCAGGTCTTCAAAAATTAAACTGTGGCTTTGTCTATTCTGTAGATGTTTGTCTTTCAGAATTAACTGTTTTCTTTGACTTTTTTTTATTTAAGTGGGTATTTGTGGAAGGTGTTCCGATTGTGTGTGCCAGGTGTATAGATACCAAGGTGACAGGCACTCCAGAAATTGAAGTTTTGCTCAAGCTGTTAACTTACAGGAGAAGCAGAGCAAAATGGCAATAGTAAAATAAGATCTAGCATTTGGGGATTAAAAAATAGAATTAAATAAAATTGAACCACTTCCCCCTTGTTCTTGCTATAAATCTTCCTTTTTTTTTTTTGATATGTTCAGTTATATAGGTCCTAGATTCCACAGTTTCTGATGCTCAAAGTTCTTGTGAGGTTTATTTTCAAACAAAACTTTGAGGGAACCCATGCAAAACAAAATATTTTGGTTTGGGTCAACAAATATTTTCTAACCTGAAACTAGTATTTTTAAAGGTTCAGGCTGTTGAACAATGAAAACCAAAGCATTGCCAGGTCGAATCAGATGTTTTTATCTGACAGCACACTTAAATTCACGCAGCTGGATTCTAGGCACTCTCTTAAAGAATTTGTGTCACTTCTACCTGAAAATATACCTTAATGCAGTTTCATCCAGGAGCTGCTGAAAAACATAGAGGATCTTGATGGAGAATCACTCTCACACTCACATCCTTTCTGTTTTGGTTTCGTCACCAGAATTTTGCAAGGCTGGTCGGAAACTGCTGTTCCTCCCAGTGCATGACCCTCGGTAGAGCCTCCTTAGCATGTGCAGTGCCTGGGGATCTTCCGTGTAGCGTGTGTATTCATCCCAGTCTAAAATCTGTCCTGCACGTTTAACTGTCTTTGTGGTGTCTTTGTTGGTTCCTGGACCTGAGGCCATTCATCACCCCCTCTGTCATTTTGGAAGCAGCGCTGCCCTCCAAGAACTCCCTTTTGTCAGCTTTCGCTCCCGTGAGCCTGAGCTCCAGCACCAGCCGGCTCCCAGCTCTGCTGCCATCCGCTGCCACTGCCTGGGGAGCTTTTCCTCAAGCCCTCTCCTTCTCTGCCCGTTCTGTGAGCAAACAGTGGGACAAAAAGTCCCTAGCCTTGCCAGAAGGCTGGAAGTCCAAGTTCGCTTGTTCCCTCCCCACGCAGGGGGGCTGTCCAAGCAGGAAGGTGGGATGAGGGGAAAGCCTGTCCAATTGGCTCCTACAGAAGTTATTTTCCCTTCTTACCCTTGTCATTCGGTTGATTTGCGGCAGCGGCATATTCAGTAATATAAACCCTGTCCCTTGGGATTAAGAGTGCGGTTACACTTGGAGCAGCTGCCTGCACATGTCTTATCCGCTACAGAAAAAGAACATGCTGCTGCTCCTCCTCTTTCCTGATTTTATCAGTATCGTTTCTTCCCTCCTCCTTTGTCTCTCTCTGACCTCCTCACAGCTCCACGCCGCTCCATACTTGCTTCGTCTCTTGAGAAGACCACAGCTGAGTTTCCCAGCCCAGGAGGTTTTTTTCTGAACCAACATTAGGCAAAGAGGACAGAAAACAAAGGAAAAAAAAAAGCAAAACAAACAAACCTGAAAGTGAGCCAAGCTGTTGCAAGCAACCCTTGTCTTGGTGCTTGCTAAACCTACTGCTTTGAGAGACGGGGCAGGGGAGGGACCTTGTTTTCCAGAGAGGGGAAGGACAAAAGAAACTTGAAACTGGCTTCCCTTGTGGCATGTCTGTCCTGAGCACCCCTGCCTGTTAAATGAAAGCACCTGAGCACCAGGAGGCTTCCTGCGTGAGAGGGAGGGCAAGAGCTGGACTGCGGGAGGGAGGGGAAGGGCGAGCTCTGTTTTTTGCGGTGTGGTTTACACAGAGATCAGAGCTAGCGTGCCTGGGGGTGGGAGCGGGAGGAGAAAGGGCATCTGATGCCAGCCGCCAACATGACAGAAACCCTGCAGCTCCCTGCACTGCAAGTCCCAGAGCAGCAGGTGGTGGAGGGCGGCCGTGCCTGGTCCAGTTCGTCCACCCCCACCCTGCGCAGGAAGCGCTTCAAGATGAGGCGGATGAAGAATGTGCAGGAGCAGAGCCTGGAGGCCGGCAGGTACCAGGATTCTCCTTCCTCCAGCAAGGAATACCTGCAGCTCCCCTCCATTGAGATCACCCCGTCCAGTGACGAGGACACCCCCTGGTCCAACTGCTCCACACCCAGTGCCTCCCCGCGGCGCAAGCGCTTCCTCCTCCGGAGGTGGCTGCGTGTGAGAGAGAAGAAGGAGTACAGTGAGAGCAGGTATGTTTTTGGCCACTCTCCCTTCCCTGCTTCCAAAAGAGCCTGTCCCCAGCGGTTAGGGCCTGTTGTTCCCCCTCAGGTTTTGGTGGGATTCTCTCAGGAGCTTTGTCCTCACCTAGTGGCTGGAATGGGTCATGTAGTTGTTGGACTTCACGATGCCAGACCAAATGGCCCAATCCTTGTGCCCAGACAGTGGGCATGATAAAAACAGCAGCGCGAGGATCTGGCCCTGTTTTAGTGGTCCTCCACATCCCTTTTAAAGGCAGCGCAGATCCAGCAGAAAGGACTTGGGTGTGAGTGAGGGAGACCGTCCTTAAAGAATGGGTGGCAAGGCTAACATTGAGGCGTCCTGCAGAGACCCTTGGGAGAGAGTGTGGCGACACCTCTGGGGGGATTACCGGGACAGGGAGTGAAGATGCCAAGCCTTGGTCAGTGTTTATTTTTGCGGTGTTGTTATTTATCCCCTGAGCCTTTCTCTGAAGTCCTGCACTCACTTGCTGACGTTAGGGCAATGAGGAGGAGATGGAGACATGGCAGCCTTGTGGTTGTTATGTGGGTCTGCATATCAGGATGTCTGGGTTCAATTCTTGGCTGCTTTCCAGACTTGAAAGTCACTCTGTCTTTTGGCTCAAAAGCAGAGGACGAATAATTCTAAGACCTCCAAGAGCCTGTCAACACAGCAAAAGTAATGCCCAGTGAGTTACTGTGTCACCATTTGAAGAAAAAGATGTGTGTTATCTAACACTGTGCAGGTGCAATTGGTGTCTACATCATAACGTAGTTTACTCCACTTTTATTGTCAGAGTGGAACAATATACATCTCGTGAAGGGCCTGAAAACAACAAGACATTTTTCCATGAGAAATTAGTGCATTATAAGTCTTTACACTAGCTTAGTGCTGACTAATTTTTCTTTTGTTGCACCTTTGTGTGGGTTTATTCCTGAATGTATGTATCATGCTTGTGTTTAAAAAAAAAAAAAGACAGATGTGAAGTTTCTTATGGCTTCTGCTCCCAGCTGTCTCACTGACACTGTTACCCCAGTATTTACAGGACAGAGCTTTCTTCTGTTATGCCCTTTGAGTATGTGGTAACTTGTCACACGAGTTCCCTCTTGCAAGGTCAATCCGTCATTTTATTAAGGTTCGGGGAAGCTTCAGCAATAAATGCATGCTGCCAAGGACTTTGAGCCCTTTCTCAAAGTTAGCACTGAAAAACATTTCTTGGTTGAGGAATACGACTGGCTTTCGCTTAACTGTGGTGATGTCGTGATTCAGGCAATAGCATTGGAAACTTGCAAAGGATAATGCATAGGGCACATGCTGAAGTGCCAGAATAACAATTAAGTTCTGAATTTCCACAGAGCAGCTTTTACAGCTGAAGAATTTTCATTTGGGTTTATCATTAGTGATAGTGTGAGAGGGCAAGACAGATTTCTTTGTAAATGTGTAAAAAAACAACAACAACAAACATAAACAAAACCAAACCTATGCCACCACCACTTTGTATCTTTATGTGCACATGATATTCCCATGGCTGTGCTGACAGCTGTCTCCTTATTAATCTTTCTAAAGACGTTTCTGCCTTAACCTTGGTTATGTTTTTGAAGTGGTGATTGGAAAAAAGCTGAAGCAGTTGATGGATTAGGTGGCATTAGCATACCAAAGCCAGCATGGCACCTCCTTTCTTCATAAGTAGCAGGCTCCAAATTGTCCCCTTTGCAACGGAAAACATATGATGTTTTCAAATGGAATTTTTCCCTTCCCAGTCCAGAGGGGAAAAAACATAGATTGCTGGTCAGTGTGTGCTGAGTGTCTGGGCTCAGAGGCAGAGATCATCACTGGGCTTCCAAAAGCTCAGCAGGCATAGAAACGACACAGAACGCGCAGTCTCTGTGGAGAGCTTGTCACGGGAAGAGCGATGAACCCTAAAGGGATTTTGTGGCATTAATCTGAAAGAGATGTAGCAGCTAGTGCTGCGAGGTAAACCGTGCCGCACCCTAAGGCTGTTTGCTGTATGTGAAACACTGCTCTAAAATCGCAGGGCAGGGGGCTGGCTTTCTGGGAAGCAGACTGATGCTGCCCATCTAATTTCCCCTCCTGAGGACTTGGTCATCTAGAGCACCAGCTCTTTCTTGCTGCTGTTTTATTGTGATGCTGTTCTTAATAGATGACACTTGTCACTTACTGTGCTATTCATTTAAGGGAAACAGACCTGTACGGCTCCTGTGCAGCGGAGGCTGAAGCATTTTGTCTAGTGGTTCCTCCACCAAGCCCTGCACGGTAACGATGTTTGAGCTGTCCAGCTGATTAATTGCAAGTGCCCTAACTGTGATTCCCAGTGTGGTCAGTGTGCTGTGCATCTTCTGGTAGCAGAGACACGCTGCTAAGTACCTGACTTCCCAAGCTTGTGTTCCCGAGTTTCACCTGGTAAAGTGTGCAGCCATCAGCATGTTTTTCCCATTGGAAAAAATGAATGCTGTTTGCTTCTGATTGCTCCCTCTTCCTAATTGAATTGTTGTGAAGCACTTTTTTTTTTTGAGCCTAATAACCTTAACCCTGTCATGGGGCCAGCTTATCCGCCTGTTTGGCAGGGTTTTCCCAGGAGAGCTGGTAGCTGAGAGCAAGCTGTGCACCAGCTGATTCATTCCAGTGATGCATGTGCTGCTCACGCCCCTGAGCAAGAGCAATAGCTCTGTGACCATTAGCATACAGTAAGCATCCAAGTGAATAAACAAATGTTTTTAGGACTTAGAGGCTGTCCGTAATGCTCCAGGTCTGATGAAAGCCGGCTGTTTTTTTTTATCTGGAAACTCTAGCCTATAAAATGTTTTATAACACTGGTTAGTTTTTAATAACCTGGATAATTGTAATGGTTGTTTGCCTACTGGTTCTCTGCAAGCTGTTAGGTGGTTGGTAGTGAGAGCAAAGGAGTATTTCTTTTCATTAAACAGAAGAGGGGGCATGTAAGAGCCTAGCTTGCCTACAACACTGAGCTCTCTTCAAGATGAGGCAGGAGGAAGAAGCCATTTTTCTGATAGATGGTTTTTCCTGTAACTTGTGCTTCCACAAAAGCGTGATGATCCAGACTCCGTTTGCTCTGGGGGACTCGCATGGTCATTCAGTAACTTGAATTATTTCAGAAGGGATATAGACAGCTTTGTAGCTATGCTCTTTGTCCATTGTTTACTACCCAGTTAATAACAGAAGTTACTTACCTGCATACGGCTTTGTAAAGTATGAATCCTGCACACAAGGGCACAGAACTTGATTGAGGCAGTGCAAGGCTGTCCTCACAGACTGCATCTGGTAGCTTTTTGCTATGCATGCATTATTATGAACGTGCATTATTGATGTGGGGGATGTGTCTATCTGCTTTAACTGATTTATTTACTTAAAGCCACCCTTTCTAGTAATGTCCAGAACTACACGTGATTCTTAATGTGTGTAATGCAAGAACTGTTGAGAGAGTAGATGACTTGGGCTCGAAGCACTGTTCTCCTTTTTGGTTTAAAGCTGGTATTGAAATGAAATCCTGTCCGTCCTTTCCCTGGCAGAAGCTGAGAGTAAATAGGTGCCCCCGCACTGCTGTGGCCTGACTTCAACTGTTCTGTGAGTGCTCCCCACCAGCACATGTGTAATAGTCGAGGTGCAGTAAATCGCTTGCTCTTGAACAGTTTGCCGTGAGATATTCATGCTGGGCACAGGTTGTGCTGGTGGTAATCTGAATGTGTTCCACTCCTGTGGGGAAAAAATAAGCCAGAAAGCAGAAGATGGAAGAGGTTTCAAAATCACACTTTGCCTGTCATTATTCCTTGCTGGATTTTCTCTCTTGACATGTCCTGGAAGTTGTGCCTTGATGTCTGTAGTCCCTTCCCAGAGCTCCCCAAGATATTTTTTTTTCCTCCTGTTAGCACTTGTCCAAAAAGCCAAACTCATGTCAGTTACAACATCCAGAATAGCTTATTAAATATAAAATGTTGGTGCTCCGAATAACATTAAAAATCTTGTGGATTTTATTGGATCAGTATGGAGTTGATTGTTCTGCAGCTCTTGACACTTCTGAAGATGGATTTGGTTTGGTCTTCTGCTGGAGTTAAGTCCTAAATGACAGGTTCAGCTAAAGGGAAAGGACTTGCCCAAGTCCTAAAATGACTCTAGCATCTTTAACTCAAGCTGTTAAAAATGAAGTATGTTATTAAAAGCATTTCATCTGATCTGATGAAAGGGTATGTGATGAGGTGACAGAGGTCTCTTGAATTGCCAGGCACAAAACCATAGAGGTTTTACAGGAGAAATTTTCACAGCTTATCTGATAGTAGGAACCAGATGCCATGCTGGGTGTTTTTTTCATACTGGTCAGCAACGTGCTTTGTGTGGCTGTTACCGTTCATGTTCTCCGGCAGAAAGAGGTAAAATTTCCATTTTTTTTCCTTAAGGAAGAACATTCCTATGCAAAGTCTCTTGGTCAGCTTAGTGAGACACATCAGGTGAGAGGGAACTGCTGATTTGTTGGAACTCATGCTAAAAATATTATAAAGATATCTTAAATATTCTGATTTTTAATAAAAAACAGTCTTTAATTTCAAGTAGTTCATAATGCTTTTGCTTTGCTTACCAAAATTACAATTTAGTCTGGTCTGGAGAAGAATGTTAATCTTTTTCCTTCCACACCCAGGTAAAATACTGTGGAGCTTTCTAGAGGGAAAAACCTCTCATGAATGCTTGAGATAGTGCTGTTTCTTCCCCCTCCTCTAAATAACTGCTAAAGGTGAAAGATAAATATCAAAAGCTACAAGAGTTATGGCTGTAGAGCTTCTCACATCTTGGAAGGGCTGTGGAAATGCAAATAGTGCTTGTGTTCTCACTTTTGGGAAGGCTGCTGGCTGGAGGTGGCATCGGTGACAGCATTTACTGGCTCGGAAGAAGGACTTGAGGATGGGAAACTGTTCAAGCCCCGCGCTGCTTGTGACTGAGAGGAAGACCAGGGTGGCTTGGTGGCCTGAGGTTTTGTTCTTTCCATGCCATGTAATTGCTGAGAACCTGCAAAAACGAGTACTTCTGCCAATGGTTTTTCTCAGGTTGTCTGGTTTTTAGAAACTTCCACGTTTCAGTTTTAGGCCCAAGAGGAAGCGGGGCTCCTGCCTGAAACACCAGGCTGCGGCAGGGAGCGCTGTGCGTGCTGCTCGGGGCTGCCAGCCTGCGTTGGCTTATCGCTTCTGTCAAAATTCACGTTGAGTTCACACCGGTGTGAGGAACTGGCAGTTCCGCAGGATGTCTGCAGTAGAAGAGGTCAATGGGTTGCATGTTTCATGGTCGGTTTGTAGGTGGAGTTGGTGAATTGAGCTTTTTGGGAGGATGCAGGTCAGACGTGGTGTTCTGCAGTGTAGAGTCCTGCTGGCAGAAACTACTTCTCACAATACTGTGTCTAAATTTTTGGAATAAATCTTTCCATGGTTATCGCTTACACTACATTAAAAAAAAAAAAATCAAACAAAAAAACTTGATTTCTGGAGAAAAGAGAAGCAATGTGAATAATGTGCAAACACCCTGAGGATTGAATTTGAGACTTGAATACGTAGATGGCATTTAGCTGGTATCCATGCTCCCTTGCATCTTCAAAGCAACACCAGGAAAAGTTTTCTGTGTAGGCCTGTATAATAAACAACCCAACTTCTCCACTGTTGGTAGCCTTGGAAAATCCGTAAGCACAAACCTCCACTGATGTGGTATCTTTTTGAATCTGAAATGTGACAGTACATGAATGATGGCTTAGCAGGGACTTAGTTATTAATGTAATCTTTCTCCTTTTTGAAGCTGCAAGTTCAAATAAGGCCTCATTTGTGCTTCCAGTGAACTGATTTTTTGGAACTGCAGCATGCGTCTCTTATGTAGAGTACCGAGGTGCTGTTTGCAGAGGATATGGTTTTATTTGATAACGTGTGCCAAGTGCCTGTGAATCTTACCAGCACTATTTTGTTGGCTGAGTTTTGCTGCCTTTGTGCAGCTGCTTGTATTTTTTAAATATTTATCTTTCGGTATTTGTGTGGTTTAGGGTGACCATTCACACAAGAGCATCAAAACTGACTCATTTGCAAACAGCCCGGAACTTAAATGCTGTTGATCCTACCTAGCCAGCAAATATTTCTGGGACCATCTGAACATCATGTCGTACACAGCCCTGTGCTTGCCAGGATTTACCTGTCCTTTGTGTTCACTACCACAGTTCTCCGCTGGACTGCCAGGAGGGAAGGGAGCCCTGCTCCAGGTTCAGTCTGACTCCAACTGAGTGTGACTTCAAAGAGCGCCAATTAGTACTAATTGTGTTGGTCTGTGTGATAGATGCAACTGTTTGGTAGGCATTTGGCCGAGGCAGCTCGCTTATTCTCTTGCTCACTATGAATGGGTTTAGCCTGTAAACATTGCTCCCCCTGCTTTATGAAACTGAGTTAACAGAACACAAAGGTCTCAAGGAGGAAGCGCCCCTTTGGTTTTTGGACATGCTGGTAATATTACATGCGCTTCAGCTTGTGCAGGCTCTGTTTAGCTAAAAGCCCTTAAAAATTCACCTTACAGCTCTGCCATTCATTCATGAGCTCGGCTATAAATTTTCCTCTCACCTCTGCATCTCCATTTCAACTTCAGTTCATATAATCGAGGTGTTTACCACCTATGTATGTGTATATATATATATATGTATATATATGAAGAAACTCCTAAGTCCTTAAGTGGAGCCGGGTTGCACAAACCAAATGGGTGCTGGGATCCTCAGAGGTGTTGTGGTGCCATCTGCCACCTGCCTCCCACGGGGCTTGGTATCAGTGCAATGATTACAGTTCACTGAACACGAGTCTCATCTTTAATAAAGGCCGGTGTTAGCTTGCTACCTTCAGTGACAAGCGTATGTTACCCCTGACAACTCGGCACTCGTATGCAGAGAGCGGGAGCTTGCAGCAGCTATGGGAAAGCTCCGTCGGTGCAGGTGCTCTGACTTTAATTCACAGGCTGAAAGCTTTAAGGCTATCGAAGGACAGCCCTTCTTGATGAGCGAGGCTGTCTGTTACCTGTTGGAATAACAGATGGTGATTTCCTAGCTTGGCAATTTCCTCTTCATCACCCTTGCTCCCTTCTCTGTCCCCTCCACCTCACAGTTTCCTGGTGCTTGTAACGGCCCCGTTGCTGCTGCAGCCATAGAAACCCGGGGCTGCTGATGGCAGGGATTTAATTTGCTGAGGGCACTGAGGTGCTGCTGGGCAGCTGGGACTGAGAGGCCTTTCTGCTGCCTCATGAGAAATAGGAGGGGGCTACGTGCTGGGAAGGATGGGCAGAGCAGGAGGGTGAAGTGGAAGGTAAAATCGTTCTGTCTTTGACGAGCTTCTCCAGCCCTGAGGGGGGAAAGTTGGAGGAAACTTTTCTTCTGGCACACCTGAGGCTTGCAGTTTAGGATTATCTGGTAGTAGTATCCTATGTTTATGTTGCCATGGAAAGATGGGGATAAACTTTTACCAGAGTTTTCAAATGATGACTGTTTTTTGCATTGTGAAATTTAGTGGTTAAAATACTCCATTTTTGTCTTTTTTTTTTTTTCAGCTGAATTAAGAGTTTTGGCTTAAAATAAATACAAGAGCCGTATTTAAAAGGGATGATCAACTTAATTTTTTTTTTGTCAGCTTGGAAGTAACCATAACACAACGTATTACTACTGCTATGCTTTTTCTGGTGGCAGTTTGTCAGACATGCTGAACTCTGTGAGGTGTGTGCTTTAACGCAGGTAGGTTCACCTCTCGGTGCTTGCAGCTGGAAGGATGGAGGAAAATAAACACCCTGTTGTTTGGATAACTAAACAGCTTTGCAAATTTTAACAGAAGCCTTGATGCAAATTCACTTTTATTGCTTATAACCTGCATATCTTTTAGTTTCACAGAAAAATTGAAAAGATGGATATCGTGATATATCAGATATTAGCTTTGTGTTCCAGGAACAGTTGCTGCAGTTGCAGAAAGCACTTGTAGAGAGGTTTTATACCTGTCAATTACCTATCCTACTTCTGTGAAATGCTTAGCACTGAACCCAAAGCCAGTGAATACAGGGTTTAATTAAGAAAAATGAATAGGAAATATTCACCTGTGTTCAGACTTGAAAAGTTCCATGTGAAAGTATTTGCTGAATAGCTGTGACTAACAATAACCTTCTGAAGACCACAGACTCCTGTGAATAACTGATTCTCCAAGCTCGTGAATTGATTCCATCTTCCACGACAGCCGTTTCTTCCCCATTCCCTTGCTCACCCCGATCATTCATCACTGTTGAAAGAATTTCCTTTGAACAAAAGCCTGCCAGACTCTCACCTGCAGATACGCAAGTACAGTGAGATGTTTTCTATCACCTTTTCAAAGCATTGTCAGAAGCGAGAGGCTGAGTTGGAGAGGGAGCACTAGTTTTTAGTGGGGTCGTTTATCAGATACAGCTATCCACACGTTTCAAGATAGGAAACACAAGTTGAGACCCATTTCTCATTGCTTCTGGATTTATGCATTTGTAGTCGAATTCTTTTTGAGAAATTGCACTTCTAATTTCAGGACAAGTAATGGCATCTGTTCTAAGTGCCAGACTAGATGCTTTTTTCCACCCATCCAATAATGTGCGAGTGCTATGAGAACATTAAGTGTGGTGAAAGCAATCTGTGTGTGTTTCTGCCTTGCTTTGGTGGAATGGATCGTGCTGTATTGATGCCTTCAAAGATGGAATTGCTGAAGATGCAGATCTATCAAAGCTTGGCCTGGGCCGGCAAATTTGTTAGGACTGCTAAGTGGAAAGCAGGGGAAAAACCACACGGGAAAAACCAATGTCACGTACTCTTGCTTGTGATCATGACTTTTAATAACACTTCCAGACATATCTGGAAGGTACAGGATTCCCAGAAAACTCCTGCTGTGCAAACATTGACACGAGTGTCTGAACTTTGAAATCTGGACAGACACCTTAGTAGAAGAGCTGCTTAGCTTTAAAAGCCTATTCGTGCATAAAATGAGAGATTGGCTCTGCCTTACCATTTAGAGACTGAAATCTGAGTAAGATGAGATACTGCACCCCCTGCAGCGCCGCCCCCCCCCCCCCCCCCCCCCCCAAAAAAAAAGCAAGAAGATAATAGTATAAAATGTAATCTAAAACTTGCTGAGACCAGGTCTGAGAAATGTTTAAATATTTAACTTTGAGTGGCATAAGGTCAGGGAAATGAAGTGTGATGAGCATTTTTAAAGTAAGTTTTGCACTTTGATTTCTAGTATCAGCAGTCTACTCAAGTTCACTTTTGGCAGGATTTGGAAGAGGTGATTTTTGTGTGTGACAGTCTCATGAGCATTCATCTAAGTGCATGTACGTAGGTCACAAAGTTGATGAAAACTATTTAATGCTTATATTACACTTGCTAGAAAAGAGGCAATGGAACAAGCATCCTTAGGAATGGACTGTTTTCTTCTGCACTTTCTTTTACTGATTGACTAAGACTTTTAACCAGCTTTTAGCCTTCTCTGTAAATACAAAATCTCAACATCTGTATGTAAAGCTTTCCCCCGTATTACTTCTCAATACAAATCACACCTCTCTTATCCCCTTATAATTATAGCCAAGGTAAGAGCAGCAATTTGCTGTTCCGCCACCTCAGAGGAACACTATCGTCTTAAAAGCAGGTTAACTTGCAATGGACTGAAAAGTGTAATGAAACAATAGCTCTGCATTTCAAGTGCTCTGTACTTTTTAGGGGGTTTAACAGCTGCACTGTCTAGTAATCAAAACATTGAAATGATTTTTTCTCTGCGTGAAGAGCTCACAAACTTGTGGAAAGCTTTCATGCAAAACACTCCTGCAGTGAAGTAGGAGGGGGAAGAACTGATCTCCTTCTGGTGTGAGTTTCTTTAATTTCTAGTCTTGAGCATTCACGAGTGATAAGGGAAGGGGGCAAGGTGTTGTACTGCACTGTGTTGTGACATCTGTATTCCATTAAATTTTAACCCTTGGTTTGAAGGGCTGTCTGAACAAGGCATTTAATGACGGTTGGGTGAGCATGGAAAGGTCTAAGGTACATCTTGTATAACTGTCTGAGAGTAAAGTTGCAAGTGGGATTCCCAGCACTCCAGGAGCTGTAGTTGGGCTGTGTTACATTGGGACTCTTTTGGTAAGCTTCTTTTATCTGCTTAATCAAAACTGAAGTGACAAAGTTTTGTGAGAGGTTTTCTATTTATGAATTGACAAGTAGTTATAGGAATAGTCCCCGGATCTTCAAGGAGAAGAGACAGGCCTTTCCCACCCACCTCATGAATAGTCTCTCAAGACCACAAACTACTCAGAAGGATGCTTTTGCTCTGTGAAGAAAAAGATGGGGCTGGAGGGGGTTGGGTGGTTAGATCCCTTTTAAAAAAAAAAAAAAAAAAAAGGCTCTAACAAGCCACTGTATTCTTATACAGTTTTGCTGAAGCAATGCTGTTTAATACCTGAGGACGTAGCTCTCGTCTTCCACTGACGTAGTTTCTGGTTCTAGTTCCTGTTCTGTCTGCTTAGTGGTTTCTTCATGCCTTGGAAGTACCAAGACAATTGTAGATAAACTTCTAAACCTCTTCACACTTTTCTCTGTTAATTTCTGTGGTGGCAAAAGTAGTACTTTTTTACATAGGACTTAATAAAGATATTGACTTAAATAAAATTATCATTTCAGGTATCCTTTCTGTACTGTAGTTGAGTTGAAATGCCTGAGTAGATATAGGTAAGAGGAGCTGTAACAATTTCTTCGTGCAAGCACAGAGTACATGTAAAGAAGAAAAATAAATGTTTTTTTGGGGATGAATTAATCTGAAGAGAGACAGAGAAGAAAAGAACAAGTAGACTTGACAGAAAAATCTCACTATGGTGTTTTAGTGCTGTTTCACCCAAAAGTAGGTCTTCTTGAGGATTAATGCTTTCTAAGAAGAAAAGATGCAATTTGGGCCTTTTTGAAACTGCTTCTGTGCCTTTGGGCAGTCTGTATGTGATGCGCAATGTATTACATAGATTTGTCTACGCTGCAGTAGAAGCTGTGATCGCAGCATGCATCTGTATACCTGAACTGGTTTTATTTGAGCTGCTTGGGTTCTTCCAGCAGCGAACGCAGAGTGTTTTAGCATGGTGTGTGTTCAGGCAAATGCATCCAGTGTCCCAGGTGGGGCTGGACAGTTTGTGCTGAAGCTGTGTTGCCATGGCTCCATAGGCAGGGTACCCAGGCTGTGCAGATTAAGGATGCCCCAGGAACATCTGCGTTGTGCTGCAGTCTGGTATCTGAAGGCAGAATCAGACCTGTCGAGGGCTCAGAAGGAAAGCTCTTGCGAAGAAACATGAAGCTATGGAAGTGAGAAGCAGGAACGCTGATGAGTCCCTGGAGCAGGCAGAGGCTGCTAGGGGGGAATAAAGCCAACATCATACAATGGATTTAAAAAAAATAAAAAAGAAACACCCCCAAATTACCCATTTAAAGGCGAAGAGTGACATCTTGTGGGCTCAGCATGCAACTCTCCACTGGAAATTTGGTGGTGACCACTTCTGGCTGCTTCATCCTTAAAAAGAGTTCCCTTTAACTGCTCTTTTGTCTTGCTGTCCGGAAGCGGGGGTATATGAACAGATAGTGGTTTGGTAGTTGAACGTTAAGCTGTATGAAACCATTGCGGGGTGGTGTGATGAAACACTTTGTAGACAATGTGCAAGGTTACTTCTGTATCTGAAAGTTCATAGAAAAGCATGACTGAGTGGGAGTAAGAGGCTTCTAACCAGTGACTCCTGTTGTATGTCAGATATGAGCTTACTTCCTTATATTTTTCTTTACATCTCTAAATATATGAAGAATGAAGCTTGTGTTTTTTCTTGTTCTGGCTTTAAAATCAAAATGTTTGATAGGGACTTACCAAAATCTGTCTTAATTGCTTCTTTTTTCTATTGCAGCAGTCAGCAGAGCAGCCAGCAAAGCAGCCACGATGATGACTCGTCTCGATTCCTGAGCCCTCACATGCGTGACGACAGGTAAGTCTGTTCATGCTCAACTGGGGGAAATTCCTGGAACCACTCAGTAAAATCAGATGGGCCGGGCTGCCTGAGACCTCATTTTCCCTCCGTTTCTCAGTTATTTTACCAGAAATGTCACATGCCTAAAAAAGCATGACTTAATCGGTCTTATCAATGTCTAAAAAAGACATATTTTTTCCATGTACTTAAAAGTAGAACTCAGGACAAACTCATCCAGCCCATGATGTAGCCTGAATTTTATTCTCAGGCTCATTCTCAGATTCATTCCCTGAAACTTTAGCTGATGTAGAAAGCTTCATCAAATCCCCTGTGTATCGATCATTAGCAGCTCTGATCCTTGAGTGTACAAGTGAAATTTTGTATGTAATTCTTGTCCCTACCAAGTTACAATATTGAGACTGGCTGCTGTATTTTACATGTGATGTGTGGGGACAGTCCCCAGGTGTTTACAGCTCATTTCTAGCAGCTTGGTAAAAACTGCTGTGAAGTTTGAGAAGAAACTTAAGTTTCTTGTACTTAGGGTTGATTAATGACTACTTTAAACTGCAGTGTTGGCACAAAAGCTGTTGAAAAACGAATGCTTATTTTTGTGTGTGATTTATTGTTGCTTTGCTGAGGGCTATATGATTATTAAGAGTTTTGCTCTATCTTGCAGTTCATCTTGTGAGCCCGAAACCACTTTTTCTTCTGCTGTGCATGAATTATGAGCCCTGAACTGCAATCACCTTTCTGTCCAGGGCCAGCTCCTGCAGGCCTTTTTCCTTAATAACACCTTTGGGCCCAGTGTTTGGTCTCATATTCAGTTTCTGAAATTCATGTTATTTTGTTACTGCATTGCACAGGGGAGTTGTTGCATTTTCCTTAATGTTGTGACTGTGGATCACAGCTGCTGCGTAGTGGATTATGAGAAGCATCTGAATGTGGCTTCTGCTCTGTGTGCTCGTATTGTGGCATAGTCAGAGAAGAGCTTTGTTTCGGCTCTGTTACTCAGTTATTCCTCACAAGCTGTCTCTGAGGTCGAAGGTTTTTCTGACTGACTCTAGGAGGGTAAACTCTTACCGAACTCAGACTCCCCACTGTGATGTCAGAGGCCAATGGACTGAGTAAGAACTGAATAGCAGCTGAGGAGGCATCTGAGGAATTGACTCACTTGAGAGAACATCCTGACCCTGAAGAGCTAATTAATATCCCAACAGAGTTTGGCTCTGAATTAGCACTTGGTAGTTGCAGCTAACCTTTTCTTCCATATGTTTTGCTCCAATTATCAGTCTCTCTGGTGCTGTGGAGCCTGGCATAATTGACTAGTGGGGAGCGATGTTTGCAACCAGTAAATAAAGAATCTGACAGCAAAGCAGATGGACACTTAGATTATACCTGGGCTTTCTCTGTGTAACGCATGCTGTTATATTTGATTTTGGACTCCGTAGGTTAAACAAGGTTAGGCTTCATTAATACTCTGATGAAGGTTTTCTGGACATAGGAAGATGGGAATCATTTGGAAGTGCTGCAGGTTTCACATGTAGACTTAAAAGAGAGCCTTTAAACTGGTGCCGAGAGCATCTTAGTGTCTGGAAGAGATGCTTCAGCGGGAGCGCTGTCGGAGCTCAGACCTATGTATGTAGAGCCAGGGTGGTAAAGAGCATGCTGACCTCTCTGTTATCAGGGGACCTGCAACGTGCTCGCTGCCCAGATTAAATTTCAAGTCGGTTTGGTTTCATGGAAAATACTGATCCTAAAATGACCTATATGAAGGCAAGTAAATTGCCTTTATCTCTTTTTCTTTTGCCAAAATAATTGCATCAAGCTTTGCTGGTACAGCTTCTTTGGGTAGCAGTGACTCTTGTTTGTGAAACTTGACAAGAAAGTCTCTGGTAGTGAATTTTGATTTTCCTGTAAGACGTGAAGTAGGCTAATGAAATCTTTGAGTGCTTGCTGTTCCTACTAGCAAAGTTGAAGGTTATTTCTGAAGCATCTTGAAGCTGCCAGGCTTTTACAAACGAATGAGGAGGTACTTTCTCACTGCCCTTATGTGGTAGTATTTTGACCAGTAACAATGTGTCCTCCAACCACAGGTTTCAAGTTCTCCTCTCAGTTGAAATGGTAAAGACCTACAGGCAGTTCCCTGTGCTTGTTTCATTGACTTACCGTACAGAAGCTGTAAGTAAAAATAACAAGGGTTTCAGCAGTCCTGTGAGTTGTGGTAAAAGCTGAGCAGAAGAGGAGACGGCAAGAAATCGTGTGGTGTATACCAAAGGGTGCACCTTCTCTTGGCATGCTGCCCCTGGTGTCGCAGGCAGGAGTCTGTGCTGCACTGGAAGGATCAGAGCAGAGCGAGCAAAGATCTGCACCCACTTCGGTACGTCCGGAAAAGTGCTGAAAGCTACCCCAGCCCAAATAAAGGGATGCTGAGTTGCTATGTTGACTCTGAGATTTTAAAAAAATATATATGGAGAGGAATACATAGCTGAGGATGGCTGACATCTAGACTAGGCATAGCCAAGATCTTAACTGCGTGCTCTTCCTGTAAAAGATAGTACCAGGGAATGCTGCTAGTGGGGTTAACTGCTCAGTGATGGACTTCCAAAGGTCGTGCTCCAACCCTCAGGCTCTTTCGGAGAAGACTCAGTTTTGTTCTGCTGGCAGATGCGCTCGGTGCTCCCTAGCACTTGTGTTCCTTGAGGTGTGAGCGCTGCTGTTGGCTGGTGCAGTGCGAAGTACGGCCATGGTCCAGAACCCGTGCCCGGACAAGGTGTCCTGCAGCACCGCGGTGAAGCAGGTCTGCCACTTGCGTGTATCTTCTCTGAGGAAAAAGCTGGCCTTCTGCAAAGTCACGTAAGTTGTCATATGTCTATCATACCTGATTGTTTATGCTGACAGGGAGCCTATACAGCTTTTATTTTGTCTTGGGGTAAATAAACGCTGTGCAGGTATTTTTAGAGCCACGTAAGGGCAAAGAGGCAGGCTAGAAGGAGAGCTGGATTTTTGCCTGGACTCAGGGCTCAGCTGCCTGCTGTCTGTGTGAGCTTGGGTGAATCGTTTCACGTTCTGTCTGTGAAATGAGGAGGACGGTTCTTTTCTAACCTCAGGAAAACAGATAAGAAAGATGGTGAGTTAAGTCTGTGGGTTGCTCAGATGCTGAAACACCCCAACCACACGAGTATGAAGATAAGCAGTGGAGCTGAGTTGGTGTCCAAATAATTGTGCTTGCAGTAGCTGCTTGACTTAAACTAATTCAAAGAGTGGGCAGGGTTGGGATGTAGACAGCCAGAGACTTGGGTGAAATCTGTGCACATACACAGTTAGCAGTCACTGTAACAAGACAAGGTTATGTATGAATTGCCTTGAGCTTTCATCTGAATGAAGTCTAAGGTCATGAGCCTGCTTCTGCTTGAACCAAGGGCTTGTTCTTTGTCATGATGTTGAAGTACCTATCAGGTTTAGGACACAGGGAGTTTTAATTAAGAGTAAATATTAAGCTACTGAGCTGGAGGGAAAATCAGTCCTCAGCCTCATACACAGTCTGAGGAGGAGACACACTGATAAGGTCAAAAGAGGATTGTGGAAAGTACGGGGACAGAAAGCAGTAGGACATGAAAAGGAGAGGAGAGAAGCAGGTAGCAGTTTACAGTGATCATATCAAAATGGAGGAAATGGGGAACAGCTAGTCTTACGATGTTTTGTTTTAAGATGCCCTACATCTTGATTGTAGCTTAATTAGCCCCCCAGTGTGCACAGTATCTTGCTCTGATAATTCCAGGGCTGTGGGGCTTGTTTTTCCTTTGCTTTCCTTTGCATAAGCTACTAAGTGTTTCTCAAACAATGGATCAAAATTTGCGAGAGCTTGCAAAAAGATTAGGGAATGGCTCAAGACATAGACAAGTTTTAGAAATTCTGCCTCCTGACTGGATTTCCAAGAAGTTGTGTGAAGATCTGAAAGGAGGTCAGACTTTGAAAGTGTTTGTGCCACAGTTACATCCTTGGGGTGTTTAAGAAGTCAGTAGGAGTTCTGTATTTTAGCAATGGACCCGTGACTTGCTTATGCTGCATCTTCCTAGCCTGCGTCCCTTTTCCCCTTGACATGAAGAGAAGCTGGTATTAACGTACTGTGTGCCCATTTACTTGCAAGTGGAGGCACAGCAAAGTTAGCTACTTCCCTTGGCAGTGAGTGTCCTAATATTAAACACCTGAATAACTATTATTCATCAGGGGTGGATTCAAGCGCATGATCTTTAGGGAGGTTTTCAAAAGTGGTGCTAAACATCCTGTTGTGGAGAAGAGCTCAGGCTGAGCTTCCAGAGTGTCCCAGATCAGAACCCTGATGCTCTTGCAGTAACTTTGGAGCGAGATTAAAATCCATACTTCCCTTAAATGTTCCTTAGTCAGCTGGATTTAACATTAAATGGACTAACTTTGGAGGAGTTTAACCAGAATGGCACTAAACTTCTTTGTTACATAGGAAAGATGGTTAATATTTAGGGTCAGAGCTAGTGTCTTCCCTCTTCCTAATTGCTGCTGCTTCCTGAGCCCCAGCATTGGCTCTCGGCTGTAGAAGACAGAAGAACAGTTTGAGAGCAGCTCTCCTCCACTCGGATTGCCAGATTCGCTACTGTCAGCGGAGCTGTTGTGAATGGAAATAGCACCTGCAGTGTTCCTCATACGCCAGCATTGTTCCTTTTGAAGATGGGCTGTTGTTAATTAGAGTCTGCCTGGATCCGGCTCTGTTGGATAAGGCAGGCTGCTAACAAGCTGCTGGAATAAGATGAATTTTGTCTTTGTGTTCAACTGGGAGTCGTCTTTCGCACCTGGCATCCCAGCTCAGTGGGTCTGCCATGTAAGAGGGTTGAGCCGTCAGGGAGAAAGTCTCATCCCTTTTCCCTAAAATCCTCAGTCGACTTCTGTCAGTGGAGATAAGGGTGCTCTCTTCATTGAAAGTCAGTATCGGATTTGATTCATCAAAGTTGTGCTCCACTCGCTATCTCTTCTACTCTTGTTCTTTAGTCTTAAGGAGACTGAACTAAAAGTGCTTTGCGATTTCAAAGCAAGGGTATTAGCCCCTGTGCTTCCCTTCTCTGTGACTGAGGGGTGTGGAGGGACAGATACCTCTCCTGCTCCTCTTACTGGGGCCAGAGGCAAGGAGGAGACCTTGCAGGATTAATTGGTGTGCTCGTGCTCATGCACTTTGTTGTTGCTGTTGCTCAGCATGCGAGTCTGGAGCTTTGAGTTCAAAGCTATTGGCAAGCTTGAGAACAGGGTTATTTTATGCTTTCTGTAGTAATGTAATATCATGCCTGTGGGCATTAGCTGATAGCCACTGGTGAGAGGCAGTTTAATTGATACCATGAATAGTTTTTGTGCAGATAAGTAGAATAGATTGTGCAAATCCCCTCCATCACCAAAAATAAACCATTCTTAATTCAGCCCTCTGCTCCAAGCAGTCATGGCAAAATACCTGCCTGCTCCCTTCCGAAAAGTTGGCTCTGACATAGAGGTTTTAGAGGGAGAACCTCCACGCAGGTCAGTAACAGCTGCAGGAGAAGGCATGGTCTTACAACAGATGTAACAGCAGGGCAAAGCAGGATTCAGATCTCGCTTTTCCATTTCCTGATCAGTTCTGTGTCTGCTGAACTGGCGTTATCATTGATAAACCTCAGTGTGCCTTGCAGATCTCACTGAACGCAGAGGAGGTCTGGCAGGCCTCATGTGGCTGCATTGCTAGCTCGTGATGCTCGGGAACATGAGGAGGAGGAGAGGACTCGTTTCACTGTCCCTTTTTTTCCTTATCTGAGGCCCTGGGCAGACTCTGCGCAGCCTTCCTTCCTGTTACCAAGAGCAGAGGGCTCAGCTGTGTAAGTATTTCACTTGCAGACCTTAGGTAACGGTCACCCCATCAGCTCTGCGTCCTCGGGGAGCATTGGGATTGTCAGTGTGGCAGCTGTTAGCTTGAGGCGTGTGGAGAAGTGGGAACGAAGGCAGCAGGAGGCTGGGGTGCAGGGCTGTAAACCATCTCCTTTCACAGGCCGCCTGCTCTCTGTGTAAGCCTCCTTGGCCCTTGTCCGCAGGCTTTTGTGCAGCGTGCTGTCAGCTGCTGACCCCTTGCGTGGATTCACCTTACAGCAAAGCGTGTGCTGTGCCTCAGAGCCCTTGCGAACTTCTGTTGCAGTACTAAAACTTCAATACTGCTCTAAAATCAGCCATCAGAGGGTCTCAGAGGACTTAATTGATTTTAGCCTCTTCCAGACGGAGCTAGGCTTTTGAAAGATGCAGAGGAGTGATGCTTTTTGAGGGAGCCTGCTGCTAAATTCAGATAGTGTTTGGCCAGCTTTATGCAGTGACGTGGGGAGTGACTGCTGTACAACCAGAACTAGACTTCACATCTATAGGCTGGAGGTTCCTAAGTTGCAGAACACATCCCTTTTGATGTATAGATGCCATTTTAAACTGGGGCATGGCCTGGGATGAATCTAGGAGCTGTATTTGTCCTTGAATTATATTGCATGTACCCAAACATGGTATGGGAGCTCTAACTGCACCAGTGATCTGATCTCTTTAATGTGTAGAAATGAACTGGTGCTGAAAGTTAGTGCAAGGTTTCCTCCAGAAGAACACCATGCGGGCAATACCTCTGTCTCGCAGTGGGAGAAAGCCACCTTCCTTCATGCAGGAAACATTTTAACCGAGATGTCATCAGAAACCACAGCGTATCTATGAGTCCTGTTGTGAGCATGCCTGGCACCCCAGCTGCAGATAAAAGATCTGAAAATATGGTGTTGCTTCTGTTTTGTGGTGTGGCTGACTGATCGATACTGTGCAGTAAAACAAAGGTGTTTTTTGTTTTTTTTTAAAAAAAAAGGATGGTGTACAGCTCTTCAGGTCCTACTCTCCTGATTGGTAGTGACTTGTTTGATGTGCAGTAGGCATAGAAAAGAAGATAAATACTCAAGTGAATAGCTGGGGGAAGTGTTGAAGGGATAAGCAGGTTAAAACCCATCTGTTGAGCCAGTAAATTGGCAGACAGGACTGACACACGTCAAAGGGCAGAAATGGAAGGCATTTAAAAATCTTTTTCTATTTCTCTTCCCAGTTCAGTTTTTAGAGAATCTGGGACTACCGTATACATCGAAATCAGAACTGGCGTTGCTGTTCACAGCCCTGTCTTTGAGCGATTGCTCGGGGAGGCTGGATGCGCGAGGGGAGGCTAACCCTTCTGCCTGGGCTTTGGACTGCAGCTGGAGGAGGAGGTGCTGGTGAACAGGGATGCTGCTGCCTCAGCCTCCCCTGAGACTCCAGCAGACCACGAGCCCTGGAAGGGGATCTGGGATCAGCTCTTTTTCAGCTTGAATGCATATGTTTGTGCCCTTATAGAGACCTTTCTAGGCCCTTGTTTACAGCGCAGTCGTCAGCTGTTTCTGAAACTGCTCAGTGCAGGGTATTTTTCTGTACAGACAGAAGTTCCCCCAAAATCTAAGGGCACTTACCAGAACTGGGAATTAAGGTTCTTTTGGATTTGCTTGGTGAAACGTCCTGCTACTCTCCTAAGATAGTGCTATCTCTTGTACAGATTGCTCTGTGTGTGTGTCCCTGAACAAATCAGCTTTTTCGTAACTTTACAGTCAGCACAAACACTTTATCGTGGCCTCTTCCATGCTTTTAGTGCTATTTGTCTTTAGTACATGCAAGTTTTTGCAATATTTACCTTGGAAAATATGTGCATCTTTACACTTTATAGTTGGCTGTCTAAATGGGGAAATACCGAGCATTTAAAATGAGTTATAATACAAAATAAAGCACCAGAAACAACACGGGGGCTGGGGGGGAGTTCTGTGCTGATGGTAAGTATGTACTCAATTCTTGCTGTGTTCGATGAATGTTGGAAATAAGATGCTGTTTGGAAACACAGTCCACTAAATAATAACTCCATAATGTAAGGAAGAGGTAGTTAAGTGTCATATATCTTACAGAGAGATGTTCCTGCAGCTTTGGATTTTACCTGCCTCTTTTTACACACTTCCTCTCTGCCCTGAGATCCTATGTCCATTCAGCAGAGTGCTGTGTGGGAAGAAGTGTTAACCAGCGCCCATTTGGTGGGAGAAGGGGGCACCTTCGTCT
The DNA here is from genome assembly GCF_964034855.1 of Anser brachyrhynchus. NCBI lineage: Eukaryota > Metazoa > Chordata > Aves > Anseriformes > Anatidae > Anser > Anser brachyrhynchus. The sequence goes on from NC_137718.1 coordinate 4,296,624, forward strand.
GCAAGCAGAAAGTGTCCAGGTGCCCTGTGGTGGCTGCAGGTCCGACAGCTGCACAAGCTGCTGCTTTTTAGCAGTGGATCAGAGCCCTGGCTGTCCTGGCAGAAAAGGCGAAGAGCAGGAGGGCTCCTTGTAATGGACCAGGTGGGCTTGGAGCATCCTTTTAGGGATGTTGCCTCTGCAAACCAGCCTCTGGCTTTCATCTGAGCTCAACACCCGTGTTTCTTACTGGGAAGAAATCTGGTAGTGCTGCTGATCTTTGAACCGGTTTTTCTCCACACGTTCTGGGAACCATGGGTTAACTGGTGTTAATTTATACCTGGGAGCAAACAGTCTGGTTCAAGAGAAACTCTGGCTGGTTAATTCTGGACACAAGGATTTCATTCTGGCTATTAACAACCTCAAATTCTTTTAGAGAATCCTTCTTTATTCTCCCAGATTTGTACACCTTATCCCATAGCAGCTGCAAATTCAGCAGAGCCTTGCAGGCAGCTGTGCCTTTAAAACTGAATCGCCTGTGATAGAAGAAATCTGAGAGCAGAGAAAGGAAACCTGTGCCTCTTGCGCAGAGCAAGCTCTTTGGAGATTTCTCCATCGCTCTGCCTTCTCATCAGCCAAGTCACTGCTGCTTCCCTTTGGGGCCAAACTGCAGAGTAACAGCAGTAGGAGCCATCCCAGAACCGTCTTAATGGTGACATTACATCTTTCCACGGTGGACTCTGAGGTCACCTCTCGGTGCTGCTTTCTCCCCAAAACTCCCTCGCGTGTGTAAACAAGCTGGGATTCCATCTTTTGACTCAAGAGCGTTCTGCTCCCTCGCTGCTGAAGCAACTTTCTCAGGTTGCTGGGGAGCACGTTGGCACTTGGACAGACTTCCCTCTTTCTGCAGATGACTGTAACCGTGTGAGTGCTCACTGTGACCTCTGCATTTCTTCTTTTCCCTCTCCTCTTTCCTCGTTTATCTTCCCATCCATTTCTTTCTTGGCCTTTGCAGAGTATTTGTTGTGCATTTCGGTGATAAGATGGCAGCATGCGTCTCCCCGCCGCGCCATGCGTCGTAACAAGGTCAGGTGTTACAATCTGTACTCGCCAAGGGCTGCCCTTGAGCCCCCCTGCTAGACCTCTGCTTTTCTCCTTTGCTCCTGCAAGTTTGACCTAAATTTTCTCCTTAAGCCCTTTCCGCTGTTTGTTCTGCCTTCCCTCTGAAGCACCCCACCCCAAATCTTCAGTTGTGGTGTGCTGTTAGCTGCTCTCTCTCCCCCTTTACCTTTTTCTTTAAATGGCAGTTGCATGGGCCTTGCTGGAGGGGTATAGGTCTGTCGGAGTTCCGGGCATTGTAAGGTGGTAGCATTTCTCTGCTGTGGAAAAGGATCCTCGCTTTAGGCTTAGCCGTGTAAATGTTCAGACTCCCTTATGGGAGCCTCATGGGCCGTTGCTTTACCTGTGCGGCACCTGCCATGCACCCGTGCCCTCAAACTCCGACTCTTTATTCCGGGTTACCCAATGAGGGGTGTGTGGTACTTGGTGGGATGTGACGCAGCGAGATAAGTCATCCTCTGTATGGCTTTCCTAGTTGCAACCCATCATCCTCTGTTCCACCCTGTTGCTGCAACTACTGGAAGATCTCTAACATGTAGGAGCGTGCGCTGGGGCTGCAGGAGGCTGCTGCTGCAGGGCTGAGATGCCTCTGTCTGCAAACCAGAGGCTTTTGTCCAGGACCTGAGTCTCGAGCCACTGCTCAAGCTTCTTTCTCTGATCTTCTCTCTCAGGCTTCAGAAATAAGAGGAATCTAGGACCTTTATTCTTCTTTTTCTCTCATGATTTCCATCGTTCTTGTAGGTTTTCATTGTTAAAGCCAAAATATTGTGGTGCCTGCCACAAGATTTCTCACTGTTTACCCGAAACACCTGGGGTTAATTTTTTATCCAGGAGAGGATATTGCATTAGATGTTGCATGGGTGCAGATAAGATAAAGGCTTTGTTTCTCCAGTGTGCTACCTATGTGCCTCTGTGGATTATCCTTTAAGCAGTGCCAGCCCAAAGGCTCAAGTTTATACCATATTTAAAGATTTAGCTCACTGTACTTGAAAGATTTTTTTATTCAGGATCCAAAGTGTCTTGCCTGTTGGACACCCTGAAGTTCTCTGATTTTGAGGGAGCAGATTGTTAGTCAGAATATCTGGACTTAATGAAAAGGGAGATGGTCAGCCCATAGTGTTTCTGTCCAAGCTAGTGCAGCCTTAGTGCCTTCTCCTTGGTGGCTGCATGTTAACTCATGATGGAAAGTAAAATTAGAAGGTGGCTTTTAACTTCCTGACAAATGCAAATGAAGGAGGGCTTTCGTGGCATATGAAATGTGCCATGAGTCATAAAACTTGCTGTTGTTAGCCTGCCCCTTTCCACAGTGAATGAGCCTCTTTTGGGGGTGGGAAAGGTTATTGCACCATCTCGCGTAAATGGAAGGCTGAGCTCAAACACGAGACAATGAGGGGAAAAAGATCCAGAAGGCGTTGTATGAAAGCAGCAGCCCTCTTTTGTTATAGTATTGCTCAAGAAAGAAGCAGTAGCAATACGAATCATCCCAGTTTCTCCATCTTTCTGATGCTGCTGATCTCTCTAGGGAATTTTTCTCTTTTCACCTTTTGATAGAGGAGCTTCTCTCTGGTCTTCTCTTCTGGGTTAGCCAAAGCTCTCTCTTCTGCTGTGATGCTCTTCTGCCTTGCTCTCCTTTCCAGGACCTGAAGACATAATCTGCATGCCATAGCAAACTACTCATGGCACAGAAAGAAGTGGCTTACTTGCTACATGCTCTTTCTGTTCTGTACAGTGTGACTACAGCTCCCATGATGCCTGGAGTGTGAAATGCATATTTTATTTCTGGGAATGAAGTCTCACGTGACTTCCCAGCTGCTGCAGCAAAGAAAGAGTCCCTTCTGAGATTTTTCCCTGGGAAATGGAGGTGTGCCCTAGCTTGCGGATGCTGTGATTGCATCTGACAACAGAGGCTGTAGGGCTGCATGACACTGCTGACTTCAGGAAGGACTCAAGAATTTATCCATCTGGCACATTTTCCTGGGGATCTGTACCTCTCCACTAAGGTGCTTAACAGTTAAACTACCTCTTCCTTACATTCTGCCATTCTTCATAGCTGTTCTCTCTCCACTTAACACTGCTGATTTTCCTCTAGTTTGTCATCCCGCTAGTCCTGTCGCTATCAGGTTTTGTCTTGCTTGCACATTCCCCAGAGGCGCAGTTTTTGCCTGCTGCCCCCAGCTCCTGCAGATCTTTTCTTGCCACATGGCAGAATCAAACCATAGTGCCCCTCGGGGCAGCGTGCTGGTCTCTGTGCCTGCAGGTCACAGGTTTTCGAGCCAACTGACGTTTCCATTGTGTGGTTACGTGAATAAGTAACTTTTTCCGTTATTTGCTGGATCTCTGGTTAGCATGAAGCTGGGGCTGTGATTCCTGGGCAGTAGCAAAGCCCCGATGGTGTGTTTGTCCAGGGATGTCCCGGTGGCTGTGTGAGGCTGGGCAGTGACACTTGCAGGTAGTGCCGCTGACAAGCAACCATTTCCAATTTGTAAGATAGCTTTAATGAGGCAATTACAAGCGCATACCCCAAACTAATATGACGCTATTGCTGTAGCTGTTCATAAAGCTTTGGATTCTTACCCAGCCCTTGAGTGTGTCATACTGTGTCGCTCGCTTCCGAAAAGCGGACTTCCTCAGGAGACATTTCCTGTTTGCTGTTAAGTTCATGAGCTATTACACCCTGCTGGAATTTTATAGCCGCTGCTGTAAAGAGAGCACAACATGGAAATTCAGCTTCTTCTGAAATGCGAAGCTGGGCTTTACTGGTTCTCTAGCTTAGGATTTGCTGAAGGTCCTTTACGAGGCAGGCTGTTCTGTCATGCTGCTATGAGTACACCTGGCAGAATGCATGTGAGGGAGGAAACTGCCACCGAGGGACTTGGTGGCTCTCTAAAAGAGGGGTTGGAGAGCAGGTTGTCTGCGTCTGCTGTTTGTGTACCTCTGCACTGCATGCGGTACACTTGTAGTACTACTCTCGTTGGTGTAGCGTGGGAATGATTTGGAAATCCATCCAGTGCTCACCAAGCGACAAGGATCACGATCCTTATCCCAGTGAGTAAAACTCATGCAGGTGGTGGTGCTCTTTTGTGCATGGTGTTGGGACAGGCTGAAGACGGATTATACCCACAGCAATGCTTGGGATAGAGGTAGACCTGAATGTGTTTATGCTTGAATGAATTTTCAAAACCATCCTACTGCATCCTATGGTTGATGATCTAGGTGTTTTCATAAGATGGGGTTTAAGTCCCTGATAAGAATGGGGTCAATACATTTGAATATGCAAAATAAAAAGGTGAAGGAAGTGTAGCAGCCTTGATTTTTCACAAGCAGATGACTGTGAATGCACTGCAACAAATACCAGAAATACACCAGTATTTGTGTATATATTTAATACAGCATGGAATGTAATACACTTAATTTAATAAAACCCTGCTTTATGGGGTGTGTGGACAAGGAAATGAGTATGGTTTTGCAGAAAGCAGGTAGCTGCCCTTGAACACATGTGAACTGTTGGGTGCATTGAGGATCATCCGCTGGTGCCGCCGGTCTGTGCGTGCTGTGCTGTGTGCCGGCCGTGTGCCTGAGCACGCCGTGCTGCACCGCTGTATGAATAAGCACTTTCAAGCAGAGCTGTTCCTAGCCCTCTGAGGCTCTTAATTTAACTGAGCTCTGCAGTGTTTTTTTTTTTTTTTTTTTCTCTTCCCAACCCTCCTCTCCCTCCCTCCCGGCCAGGGTTGCTCACGTCTGTCTGCTCTGCTCCGCTCTGCCAGAGCGCTCCGGCCAGTTGCGTGCGGCGGCTCCTTGCTGGCGAGCAGGCTCCAGGCTCGGTTTCTGGAGGGAAGCAGCCAGGAGGAGCCTGCAGGAGCAGGGAGGGAGAAGCTGGGTGATGAATGGGGCTGGGTGAAGTCACCCTGCGCCGCCAATCGGGGCCGGCCGCAGCCGGGCAGGGCCTTGGCAGCTCCGGGAGCCTTTTTGAAGCCGGGACAGCTTTACCTTGGAGGATGCTCTGCTGGTTTCAGTCTGAGCTGAGGGTGTGCTCCAGGGAGTTCCTAGTTTAGGCCCAGTAATTTCTGAGGGTTGTTCTGAGGTGAGTGTTCTCAGTAGGGTGCAGATGGCTAACCTCCTCCTTGCATTTTGCTCTGCACATGTTCTCTCTGCACATCTCTCTTTACGTGGTCTGTTTCTGGCACGCTTATTTTTTTTTTTGTGGCATCGCTCTTCCACCTGTCTGGCTGTCCTGCTCTCACGCTTTCCTTCTAGAAGCTGCCTCTTCCTTCCCCACTGCCCTCTCCTCCCTTGCCCCCTGCACTGCCCAGACCCACTCGCCGCCTGCCTTTCTCCTGACTTGTAAAGCGCCCACTTGGGGGGCTCTTTGTGCCCCTCTCCCTTCCCACAGAGCGAGAGGGAGGAAGCAGTAGGGCCTTTTCCCCAGGGGGGGCACAGGTTGCTTGCATCCCCCCTGCGGGAGCTCAGACTTGAAGCTGGGAGGAGGGAGCTGTCTGTTCCTCAGCATGCTGCTAGAATTTGGGGTGGTAGCAGGGGGTTGGGGGATTGTACTTGGGGGGGCTGGCAAATTACTGGATTTTGTGCCAGACTCGAGTCAAGAAATGAATTTGGGGCCATCAGGTTGAGATGTCTTTCCGTCCCGTTTGGGGGCAGCAGGGAAAACTTGGGGCTAGCTCTTACATGACTCGCTTTTTCTCATCCGTCTGTCAAATTGTTTGTCTTCTCTTCCCCATCCTTTTTTTGACTCTCCCTTTTTCTCCCTCTCCTTCAATGGTCTCATTTACTGGTAGGCCAAGCAGAAAACATGGAGACGTCTGATATGGCGACAGCAAAGGTAGGATGGAAATGCTGCCGGCCTCACTGTGCGTAAGTGGTTTCGCTTGGCACCTTCTTACTTTGTCACCCTTTTTGCTTTCTCCAGACCCTTTCCCCCGATGCTGGGAGTGGTTCTAGTGCTGGGGTTGACGACGGGATTCGAGTTCCAGGAAGGAGTTGATATTGTGGCTGCAGACTCTATATGTTACTTTTCTTGTAAGGTGTGAGATAAAATCTTCCTGCCCTAAAATATTGATGCTCTAGGCCAAGGTGGGGATGGGGGGGAGAGGGAGAGGAGCCTGCATCGCTGTCGGTGGCAGTTTTTCCTCTTCCCAAAGGGAAGCCAGGGGCAGAGCCGGGATGCTGCAGCCTGCTTTGCTGCTCGATGTGAAAATGCCGCTAGAGGGTGCTTTAGGGGCAGGTTCCCACTCTGAGCCTGTCTGGTGGAGCAGAAAGGCCTTTTGGCAGCCTAATTATTTTTTTGGAAAGCATCTCGAGGGGGAGGGCTGGGTGAGAAAGTAATATGAGCTTATAGATGCATCCGCCCTTTGCTGCGAGGCTTCTCCCTTGCCTGCGCTGCTCGCCTGTACCAGGCTGCAGGTCCTGCTCCCTGCAGCTCCGCAGGTATGGAGATGTGTGCCCGGCATGGCTTCGGTGTGGTTCGGGAGAGCTGGGGAGCACGAAGCTGCCTCACCCCGGATCATTGGGTCTCATGGTTGGGGCTCACAGCAAACGGTTGTTTTCTAGCATGAGCCTGCCGCCAGCGTAGCTGCACCTGGCATCAGAGCAAGATGAATGCTCGGGGAAAGTCTGCAAACATCTCCCGTTGTGCTGTTACCTCAGCAGCCAGTGAAACTGAGCGTGGTTGAAAAGCTGGAGTTTGGAAAGGGAGGGAAATGGCATTAGGAGTTATAAAATGCTTCTGAGCCCGCCCTGAACGGGACGCCGTAGCACAGCAGCGAGGCATTCTGTGCTCCAGGAGGTACCGGTTTCACCTGGGGTAATTCCTTGGTTAGAAAGCACTGTGCTGCTGTTCAGATCGTAGGGCTTTTTTCTATATCTCAGCTAGAATTCACGTGGAGTAAACAATTTCCCTTTCCCCCCCTCATTTCTGCTAAGCAGGGCGTACTTTCAGTTCCATTTCCCGCAAGGCTGGGTGCCCCTGGTGAACAGCTGCCCTGCTTGGCCCCAGGACCCGGGCTGCGTGTCAGGGCAGGGTTTGTGGCTTTGGGCGATGGTTGTGTGAAGTACTTGAGGGTAAATGTGCCTTTACAGAGGTGGAATCCTCACTGCCACGTCTGTGCAAACTTCAGCTGCGTGTTGCTTGGAGCTGCAGTGCTTGGAAAAAGCTGCCACTGCCTGAAGTCAAAGGACGGCCTGAAGGGCCAGTGGCACTGAAACCAGATGGAAAAAGACACTCAAATTCCATTTTTTTGGCATTTTGGGGGACTTTTCTGTGTTGAAAAACAGACATTTTCAATCAAAACCAACAAAGTCAGTGTGAAATACCTTTTTGTCTGTGCCTGCTTTTTATAGTTTGTTTTCAGTTGAAGGAAAACATGATCTAGAGAGACGTTAAAGCAGCATCTTGGCGTGGAGGTACTGAAAACCTAGTTATCTGTTCAGGAAAACATCTTCAGAGTGGAAAATATATGTAGTTTGAACCTTCTAAAACAGATACAACTTCAAAAATAATGCTATTAATGTTCAAATCATAACTATATAGATTTATTTGGATTTACACCACATCAGATGATATTTAATCCCCTATTCTTTGTTGAAACTAGACTTCCTTCCATGTTTTTTTCTCCTTGTTTTGTATCTGTATTACCCCAGTTCTGGCTGGTGTGGAGCCTCCGAGGGATGCAGGTTCATCTCGCTGGGGTCGCCCTGGGCTAGCAAAGAATTTGTGGAGAAAGCCTAACATTTGTTTTTCTCAGCCTGAATGCTGAGAGTGTCCCCGAGACGCAGCAGCAGGGTGTTTCTTACTTCCACGGCCTCTCTCCATTGTGTTGTGCTGCTGCTTCCCTTTCTGCTGGGGCACCTTCCAGGGTACCGCAGGGACTGGCGTTTCCTGGCGTGCTCCAAAGAATGGTCCCGGCCTTAGCCCATCAACAGCAGCGAGAGGCACAGCTTTGAGCAACTTCTAGCCTGTGGCTCTGATCGCAGGGCAATCGCCCTGGAACTGTTGGTGGTCGAACTTTTTCCCCTGCATGCTGCGGGGCACCTTGCAGTGGGATCATGACATGTCCTGGCACCTCCCATCTTGGCTTATCTGGTGCCTGGCTATGAAAACAGGAGCCCTGCTTGTTTTCTCCTTGTTGCCTTACTGAGAGCCAAGGGGAAAAGTAATTAACCTGTTAGCAAAGCACATGAGCGCAAATGATGCTAGAATGCTTCCTGGGAAAGCATGAATCACTCTGCAGGTAATCAGCTAGTGGAAACGTGGGACGTAAATCAGCGAGATGTCTGTCATTCCCCTGGCACCGAAAGGCTCCTGTTTCTGTACTGCGAGTGGAAAGTCCTCAGACATTTTGGGGTGGAAGAGGTCATAAAGCACCTGATTTACTTGTTCCATCTCGGAGGGATTGTGCTTTGCTCACGGGCTATGACTAGAAGATGAGCGAAGCCAGAAAAGATGCCCATGTACAGTACTTCAGAGCTGGTGTTTTGAGATTTCTGTGGCTTGTGGTGGATAGCAATCCCTGTCTCAGCAAGGACTGGCAGAAGTAATGGCAAAGGGGAAAAGGACAATGGGGTAATGCAGAATAACTAGCTGGTGAGTGAAATTCTGCTGAGTATTAAACGCTGTCATGTGAATTTCAGTAGTGGCCCCTGCTTCCAGCTCTTACCCAGGCCCTGGCAAGGGAGATGACACAAGAGGTGGTACAAAACCGTGTGGGAATTGCCCCCCTCCTTGGGGTCTGACCGGATCGCAGGAGAACACCGAGACCTGGTTCATTGCTGCCTGCCACCTCGTGCAGGCACTCGTGTAGAGCACTGTCCCATCTGGACAGCAGCATTTGGTGCTTCTTTCATCCGAGCTGGAGATCAGAAAGAAAACTTGGCTTTTTTTTTTTTTTTTGTATTCCAGCCTTTTTTTTTTTTTGTATTCATGTGGCCTTGAGAGTTTATAGTTAGTTACAGGTCAGGAAAATATCCGGTCTTTTTTCTAAGTCCTTTTTTCCTGCTACTCAGAATCTCCAAGTCTTTCTTCGCTTTGAGAAAGTTCTGCGGGGTTTTTACTTTGTTGCTGTTTTTAGTGTTTGTGTGTGCTGTTTGACTTCCTCATCCTGGCTGGCGTGGAAGCAACCAGAAACCCCCCGGGAGGCTGTGTTTGTGGTATCCTTGCTCTGGACCAGAAATATTCAAAAATGTTACTGGCGATAGGCCAGGATCCAAATTATCTTATTTACTCCGTGTTGAAGTTGATGGGAATTTTTGCTTGTGGGGAGAGATGGGATGAGACAGGGCAAACAGGCACCACGTCAATTTGTTTTATTGTTATTTGCTGTTTACGTGTAGTAACTGTGTTTGTAATACTTGCAATCAAAAATGAGGTCCCTTTCTTAATCATAATTCTATTGCAATAAGGAAATAATTTGACATATATTTTACAGCTAGAAGGGAAATTATGAACATCTGATCCAACATCCTGTACGAAGGGCAGTCATTGTGAAAATATACATATGGCTCCATGTGGATAAGTCAAATACAAACAAATACAAAGAGGAAAGGAGATAGGTATGAGAAATTAATTAAAAATGGGTTGAGATGGTGGGGGGAAGGTGATCAGATGATGACTGGGGTATGGAAGGGAGATGAGAACACAGCACTGAAAAAGATGTGATGACGAGTCAACAAATGGTAGGAAATAACTGAGGGAGGGGTGAAGGTGGGATAGAAAAGGAATGGAGAAGAGGAAGGAGGGAAGCCGGTGTAGAGAAGCATTGCTTAGCAAGAGACAGATTGGCTTTTGGCATGGGCACAGGTGGCAGGCAAAGGGCAACGAGAGCCACAACTGCAGCACCAGGTGGGCGAGAGGAGAGGACAGTGGCTGAAGAGAGGCGGCTTACGAGGCACTCGTCCCCAGTGCATGATCCTGCTGCTCTGGTTAAGCTTTGCACTTCCGAGACTGCAGCTCCGAATGCTTCAGATGGGCTGCTGTTGAACTCGGTGTTGGTTATGCGAGGTAGGAGAGGCCATGGTAGGTGAGATGTAAAGGAGCCAGCAATATCATCGTGTTTTCAGGGGGTTGTGATTGTTAATGCTGGCCAAAAAGACGCCCACTCTCAAATTTGTTTTCAACTACTGTGCTTGTTCTTAAAAAACCATCAAAACAAAAGTGAAAAGTCATGTTTACACTATTTCTTTTACTATTTTTGCCATTTTTACCATTCATGGGGAAAAATAAAAAAAAAAAATGCCAAAAGAAGAATGGCTTGGGAAAGTTCTTTCACATGCAAAACCTGGTCATCAAAGATCAGCTGTATTCACTCACAATCCGCAATCCACTGCCATTGAAGATATTACAACAGTGTAATGGATGTCTCCTTAAAACGTGTAATGTCACAGATGAGTGAAAAGGCACAGAGTATATTGCCTAGCTTCAAACCAGAGCTCTGTGGCAGAGCCAGAAGCTGCTTTTGATCTCTTCAGGCCCCGATTCTGCCCGTGCTGCTTCTCTGTTTTCCCATTTTCCTGGTGTGCGGGATAGATGCTCAAGATGGAGTAGGTAGATGACTTATCTGGAATTCAACGTGCGTGTGACTAAGTATTCTTAGTGCTGCAGAGGTGGACAGGGTGGCTGTGCATAGCCTACCTCTCTTGATATGTACATATGCTCTTTTGTTACCCTGTTTAAATTTTAATATCAGTCTTTTCCCCGGAGTGGTTGCACGCACAGGATGGAGCAAAAAGGCAAGGGCTTGCCTGTGCAGTGTTAGCTGGCCCGGGTGGACCAGTCAGGTGAATGCAGAACCCAGGCTGTGCCCAGCAGTGACAGTGGGCTCGTGCCTGGGGCTCTCCAGGGATGGTGGGCGACCCACGGGCCTTTCAGCAAGGCTCCTGCTAGGAGGCTTTCTGAGAGCAGATCCCAGCTGAATTGTGGCAGTGGTGGCAGCGTCTGCCAGTCCGATGCACCTACAGACACTTTCTCCTTTGAAGTGGTCGATTTCCTTTGATAATTTCCTGACCTTCACATTATTTAAAAAAAATACATGATTGCTTATCTCTTAATACCTTTCTTGCCTGAGCTTTGATTTCCAAACATGTGACTGCAGCATTAGCCTGTCCCAGATTTGCAGGTCTCCTGACCCATTTTACGGCATTGTGATTTGCTTCCCTCCTTGACAACCTGCAGGCCACAGCTGTGCGCCGTTTCATGGAGGGAAGTGGCTCTGGACCCGGGATGAGGCCAGGCCAGGCGGCTGCCAGAGGCTGGACCTGAGGAGGGTTGAATCTGAGGCTACATGGGGGTGACATTTGAATCTCTCCCCCACCCTCTTTGTGATGTTTGGAAGTGCATGTGCCCAGCTTTATGGCTAAGCTGGCTGGGAATAAAATGGCATGCTGCAAATTTTACGTCCAAAACAAACCCTTCAAGCTTTTGTTTCAAACATTTGCTTTAAATCTTTGTGCCTGCCCCTGCACAGGCCGGGGGCTGGAGGATGCCCTGCCATGGCTGTTGCACTCATCAGCGCGGCACTGATTGATGGAACAAGCGTTTGGGGAGCTGCTTGCATGGAGTTATTAGCACAGAGATGAGTTTTCCATTTTACACCTCCCCAGAATGACATTTCAGTGTCACCTGCACAATTTCTGAACCACCAGCCGCCTTGCTGTGCTCCTGTTTCCTTTCATCTGTGATTTTGAAATGCCTCTGGGGTGCCCAAAGCCCTACAACAGTGATTTCCAGCTCAGTTCAGAACTGGAAGTTGGCTTCTGTCCCTCTGTTCACAATTCAGGAGCTTCATTCACAAAAAAAAAAAAAAAAAAAAAGGCCTGGTGCTGTTCTTGAGCACCATGCAGAAGGGCATTTATTGCTTCGTGGAGGTGATGTGGGCATCACGTTATCGCTGCCCTCTGGTATGGAGGACAATGTTCCCAGAAAGCTTTGTAGGGCAGAAAGGAGCCTTGGGACTTGTACCCACGGTTAGAGGGGAGCAGAGGGGACGTTAGGGGTTTATGGGGGTGATTCTCTATCATTCCCTTCTGACATAAACTGTAGACAGGGATAGGGTCTCTCTAGGTGTGGCCCATGACTTCGTAAAATAATGACGATCAGTCTTAGGAAAGTTTTAAGCTGCTATTATCTTTTCCCTTTCACCTCACTGCTCTCTTTCCTCTGTCACTGTTGAATTGTGCTGAAGTGCGGGAGACGCTCAGGGTGCTCGGAGTGGGGGGGGGGGGGGCTGTGGGTTCAGCCTTTGACCCCCCCCATCATTTCAGGGCATCATTTCAGTTACAGGGAATTCCTTAACCCATGGCCTGGGGGCGAAGCACAGCACCCCTGGGTGCCAGGCCGGGGCGCAGCAGCGCGCGTCCCCCTCCCGCACCCTAACTCGCAGCCCCCCCTTGCGGGACCGGGGCCGAGGACCCCGGGGGGGGCCGTGGCGGCCCCCTGCCCTCCTCGGGGGGCTCCTGCCCGGTCCCCCCGCGGCCGGGGGCGGGCCGGCTGCCGCCGCACATGCTCAGCAGCAGCAGCAGCAGCAGCGAGGGGCGGCCGGGGCCGGCCCTGCGTGGCGCTGCGGGTGCGGGGAGCCCTGCACCGCTCGGGGGGGCACCGAGGGGACCCCGGGGGGGCCCCGGGGCCGGGAGACGGCCTCGCCCCGCCGCGGGGGGCTCGGTGCATGGGGCTCGGCGCCGGCCGGGGGGCGCTGGGCGGCCGGGGCTCCCGCACCATGTCCTGGGAGCTGCGGAGCGAGCAGCGGGCAGCCAAGGACGCGGGCAGCGGCGTGCGGCGGCCGTACTGATGAAAGGCTTCAAGCTCGCCTGGTAAGAGGGGAGACGGGGGGGGGGGGGCGAGGATGCCCCTCGCAGCCCGGGGAGGAGGCGCCCGGCTCGGCTGCGGCATCGCCGGGAGGCGCCCGGGGGTCCCGGCGCTGCGCCCTGCCCGCAGCCGGCCCCTCTCCCCCCCCTCTCTTCTCCGGGGGTGTGCGGGGTAAAAGCAAACGCGGGGGTCTTCCCCCAAAAGAAGGGGATGTGAGGGCTCCTGTCCTGCCTGCGCCCAGCGGCCTCTGCTCGCTGCTCCTCTCCGCTGCTGCTTTGGGGATGCTCCGGGGGCTCGGGGCTGGGAGGGGAGCTCCGGGGTTCCCGGGGGACCGAGCCGCTCCTGGGGTGCTCCCGGGGGTTTTGGGGGAGAACTCGGGGGGTTTGGACAAGCAGGTAGTGAGGGAGGATGTGTGGGTGCAGGGTGATCAACAAAGCTGCGTGTATATCAAATGTTTGCATGGCATTTTTTTTTTTTTTTAATAGGGGTACGTATCTTGCAAGGGTGGGTAAATATAGACATATATAACGTATGTGGGTGATTCTATGCATGTAGCGTATCTAATAAACTCGGTCGGCAAAGATTCGTATAAAATCTAGAGTATGTCAAAACTATTTAGCTGCAGTAAATAGTCTCTGAATTATTAAGATGAAATCAATTTCATTAGAACTTTATCAGATGGGAATGGTTCCACGGTGGAATGTGACTTCGTGATTTGGTTTGAAATTGCAAAGTGGATGACAAGAAGGACACGAAGGCCTGTTTCTTTTTCTTAATCCTTTTTTCTCTATAATGAAAAAGGAAGCAATCGCAGGAATACCAGCCTCTCCCTGAAGTCTGCTGTTTCACATCAGTTCAAATTTAGTACTTTGAGATCCTTGCCTGTAAAGTGTGAGAAAACAGTGAAGTTATTTTTCTTGTTTGCTTTTATTTATTGTTGCTATTTTTTTCTGTGAAAAAAAAAAAAAAAAGGCACTACAGCACAGCACTAGGAAGCATCTTGTACTGAGCCCCAGGGGACGGACTAGAGCCAGGGATGACTCAATAGGTCATCTCTTTTTGTAATTTCTGTAATTTTGTCTTTTATTTAATTACAGTTAGAGCCTGTGTGTACACAACCATATGCAACATAGGGTATACAAAAAGCATAACTATTAGCATTTGAAAATCATACTTAATCCCCCCCCCCTTTTTTTTTTAAAAAAAAAAGTCCAACTCCTGCACTGATTTGCTGCTTCATGTGGTATGCTGTCGGGCTGACGGGTTGCATAATAGCTCAGCGTACTACCGGGAAAGCTGAGCGTGTGTTATAAATGCCGGGATCGCGTGCATCTGCAATAACATGGCACCCTGCTGCATTCAGCTCTCTGCCTACCCACGAGCAGCGCCGGACGCGTTTGTTACTCGTGTAACCGGAGCACTTTGGCGCACCCGGTTCCATCGCAGCGTTTATGGTGCTCAGTGTCGGAGCCGCTCCGTTAATCTGCTCGGACTTCAGAGCTAAGCGAGCGAGGCTGGCAGATGCGGGAGCTGGATGGGGCCCACCAGATTGCTGACGTACCGGGTGGAGCAGTCGCGGTGTTTCGGCAGGTGACGCTCTCCCCTCTGGGCTGCCTCTGCCGCGGGCTCCTTGCGAGGTGCTCGGGGCCCTGCGCTGTCCTGGCTGCACGGGGTCAGGCAGCAAGCGCAGTGGTGGACCCGAGCAGCTCCCCTGGCTCTCCTGGAAACATGGAAGAGTGCTAACGAACCCTGCTTGTCCTGCATCCTCAGCACCCCCCTTCATCTTCCTCAGAATCCCGAGGAAACAGGTGAACTATTTGGATTTCTTGCCTAATTTAATAACAGCATACAGCATCTTGAATCTTTGCAGTGGTTGTTCTGTGCCTCCTAAAGGATGTCTGGGATGTTGACACAGAGTTTTATTTACTTTGTTGTGCTGCAATGTCCGGGCACCAAAGGGTGAGTTAAGGATGTTGTTCAAGCCCTGGGTCACCTCTGTGCATGTTTGTCACTGCTGGATGCCTCGGTGTGGTTCTAGAGGAGCACGGGTCTGAGCACAGACCCCTGAGTTCTCTGCTGTTTGTCTTCTTGGTTACGATATCTTGGTGTGGGTTGTATGGCCTCAAATACTTGTAATGAATTACTTTATGGGGTTAGTATTTATCTAAGGAAAAAGGCACGTCAAACAGATCTGTTGGTCCTTGCTTTGGAAGCGGTGATTGCAGTCCTAGATGGCACTGCTGGGGTTAACGCAGGTTTCCTTACGGAGCAGCTCTCAGACAGACACACGATTTCTGTCTGTACCAGGAAGGGCAGCAGCACAGGGCCAGAACGCTGCCAGCAGGAGCAGCCCTCTCTGGCCGCGAGGACGTGCGCATGCTCTCGCCTGCGTTTTGACCCCTTCGGTTCGTGTGCTGAGCTGCACGAGGTGACATTGTGCATTTCGCGGGGGGCCCTCCGGCCACCCCCGAGTCTCGGTGCGAGCCTGTTCTGGCGCAAGGCAGCGTTGCTGCGATCTAACACAGTGTCGTGCGTTTTTGCAGTCCACCACCTAATTTTGCCCAAAATGATCTCATCACCATCTGGCGCCGGATCCCGGCATAGCTGCGTGCTACGGAGTCATCGGGCTGCCACGGAGCGCTGCGGTACCGCAGGATCCCGACGTGCAACTGTCACAGCGTCATGACATCAGAACCGGGCTGTATCGTGTCGTGACACCAGGCCCTGATGTACCAGAGCAGCATCCCACTGCTATGGTGCAACATCCTGGTACCAAAAACGATAGCACAGTTCCCTGGTACATTGTTATCGCGCGATAATGTCCCTTTGTCTTGTCGGGGCCTAGTGGCTTGCTTCCACGAGTCATTTTCATGTCACAACATAGCACTCTAACACAGTCGCATGTTGCGACACGGTGATGTGACGGAGAACTTTTGCTCTCAGCCTTATCTCATCGCTCCTTAGCATGCCTGTAACAAGCCAGGCCCTGAGCTTGGAATCTGGGAAAGGCAGGCACTACGACAGGGGGACAGGCTCTCCTTCCCTCGCAGCGCTGCTCGCTGATATTGTGCTCCCTTGTCAGCAGTTTGGGAAGTTCCTAATCTAGCATAGATGGGTACTGCTGTGGATCTTCTCCGAAAAATAAGAATCAAATGACTAAAGAAGTCTTTCAGGGACAAAAGCAAGCTGGTAGCTGAACTTGATAGCTCAGCTTGACATCCCATCACCAGGATGCTGAGCAAAACTCTGCTCTCGGGAGCTTTCTTCTTTCCAAGTTCCTTCTGCCTTGCCTGTGCTCGTCTGTTGCTTGGAATATTTCTGAGTGCAAGGACCTGCTCTGTGAAGCCTACGGAGAAAATAAAGGCCAAAGGCTCTACCTAAAAATAAATCTGTAATTCATTTTTCTGCTAGTGCCTGTGGGTGAGAATAAAACCTCTCAGTGTTCCAACACCCTACTTATCTGAAGGAAGGATCTATTATATAGTTGTGGGGGTGGGATGGGAACTAGGTAGGGTTACAGAACAGCAGAGCTAAAATTAGCAGTTGTTTGATGTCAGGGAGCAGTGAAGATTAACGTTAGGCGGTCTCAGTTATGCATGCTGTAAGGCAGCCACTTGAGGGCTTCTTTGTATGCAGACCGGGAGGGACACCTTCAAGGGGCTCTGTCAGGGCCTCGGTGCCGAGGGGAGGAGAGGAGAGGGGCTTCATCAGCCGTCGTGACAGTCCTGCGTGGCTTCGTCCTTAGTCTAGTTCTGCAACTTCTTTGGAGGCTGAAATAACAGGGTAGGGAAGCAGAGAAAGCAGGAATGCTTCTCTCAGTTACAGAGAATTTGTACTTGCTGTTTTACAGTAACCTGACAAATGTGGGTTTTGGGTGTCCAGGATTCTCACCTCCCTAATTACAGAGTGACGTGATGCTACATAAACAGTTTTTAATTTCATATCCATACTGCAGAGGCTTAAAGAGCTACCCGGTGCAGTGAAAATGAACTTAGTTCTATTGCAGTGCAAATTAAAGGTGAATTTTAAAATCAGTTCTTCCTCAGATTTTTTGGAGAAGGCTAGGAGGAGAGTTCAGCTGGCATTGCATAATTGTGTCGTTGTGCACATGTGTGTGTTTGACCTTCACGTTACAGGTTAAACTGTCATGTTTTGGTGTGCTCTGTGTTCACCAGGTCTTTTGCCTCTACCTCCTTTTTTTTTTTTTTTTTTCCTGTGCTTTTTATTCAAAAGGAAGAAATAGATGCTGATAATTCCCCCCCAACAACTATCAAAGCTGACCCACATGCGTGTAAGTTATAAATACGGCTCTAACATTTGGAAGCAAGAAGCGTTCCCTCTTTATACATTCTGCAAGCGGATCTGAGGAATCAGAACGTTCCCATTTGCTGTCGATGCAGTGGGAAGAGGGAACCATATTAATAGGTCAGTGTCTTTCCCTGCCTCCAGAATATTCTGAAGACTTGACCGAGCCTGTGACCATAAAGCACAGCCTCTCTCCTTTCTCTCAGCAGGAACAAACATTGTGATGGGTCAGGTGAGTCGAGGAAGAACTTTGAACAGTGTTGGTAGATCAATTTTGTAAATGGCTTCATGGCACAATAAAGTGATTAACGGCAGGTTTGGTGCTAATTTATCTGGGCTTTCCAGGAGTGGGAAGTGATAGTAAGCAGTTAAGAGCCTAGTCCAAGTGCACTAATGTCAAGGAAAAAACTTGCATGCAATTCACATGGCCAGACTGTACTCACAGTCAGTAACCGAGCCAGAAATAGAACCAAGATCGGCTCATTTCCAGTTTGTGTCCTGCCCTGCACATTGCCACGCTGAATTAATACCTTCAGTGGTAATATGGTATAAAGTACAAGTGAAGTGACTATTTTAGTAAAGAAATAAAATAAATTACAGTGTAAGAAGACTATTTGAAGAAAAACTGACTGAGTCATTGTGAAACCTTTGATCTGAGATTTGGTTTGCTCTAGTTCTGTGTGATGATAGACTTGCAGAACCTACCCTTTAGTGTGTCTTTGTTTGTTATGTGGTGTGCTTTTGGCATCGGATTCTGACTAAAAATTGGATAAACATCCAACATTTTATCCTCCAGTATATGTGTGCTGACTGAAACCTCTCTGAGGGCAACGTGACGTACGCCGTGAAGATGCTGCGCCTTGCAGAGCTGTGCTGCCAGCACCCAGAATCTCTCCCTCAGATTTCTCCTTGAGCTTCAGATTATTTTGGCGAATTGAATCCCAAGCGTTTGTTTCATTCAAAAAATTGCCTTTTCTGCTTCTCAGATGGTAAAATCAGCTTGCTGTCTGTGTAGTCCTTCAGCAGCCTCGCAAATGTCAAGTGAAGGGCAAACTGCTTAGAACCGTTCTGCAATTCTGCCGCCGCTGCTCGCTCAGGGCCTTCAGTTGAGATGAATGAGGCTGCAGCGTGGCTTCTCCAGAGAGTCTTCTCCTCACGTATGCAGGAGGAAAAAGCATGGAAGGAGGTAAATGCAGTCACGAAGGGGTTATGGATAACATTTAGCAGGTACTGGCTAAATTGGTGTGCTGTTTGAGTGCTCGGTCCCTTACATGAGAAGCAAGGTCCTGGCTTTTGCAGCTGAAGTCGGGAGAGGCCAGTTTTATGCCTGGATCTGTCCCTGCTGTGTCACGATCACGCCTCTGCCCCACTTTCCCTGTCTGCAGAATGGGGCACGCCAGTCCGCTCCTCCCACTGAAGCGGTTTGATATTTACGTGTGGCAAGTGCTAGAAGGGGCATGGTGAACGCTGTTCCGGAATTTGTGTGTGATTCATCCTGCCTGACTTAATGGTTCTACTGAAGTAAATGGAAACGCTCATAGATTTACAATTTCTGCTCGATCAGGGTTATTCTGTTCAGGAAGTGGGCAAGGTCAAAGCCTGAAATAGCCGAGCGTTGCCAGCAGAGCTCTTGTGGCATGGTACCAGCGTCCCGGTCAGATCTCTTTTGGTTAATCACATTTGCCGACTGAAATTCCCCTTGGGAACAGGAGTCTTCTTCGCTCCGTGCTCTGAGCTGGTTAGTGGTGTTCCTGTGGCCTACTAAGGAGATGCCAGGCTTATTCTTGAATCTTTCTTTGCATGCCTCTGATTTCAGCCCTGGGTTTGAAGTGCAATTTAATGGCAGACTACCATTATGTTGGCAATTGATACTTATTACGCACGGTAACTGTTAATTCCAGTATTTTGAGTCTGGTAAAAGTGAATGGTATAAATTGAGGTATAATAGCAATGACAGCATCCAAGTATAAAATATCCAAGTTCAGTAAACAGTACTTCAGACTAAAACAAATGTTCTACATAAATTGGTAGCTTTTCTTTTCCTTCTGCAAGTTATTTGTGCTCTTTCAGAGCCACGTGCTGAAGGCAAGGTGGTGGAACCTTCTCTGAGCTTCTGCTTTACTGAAGTTTTCCGTTGGGCCAGCTTTAGGTCTGTGCTGGTGTTATACTTTCCTTTTTGCGGTGGTTTTCTCTTTATAACCATTTTTCCTGACTGAATGCTGTCTGGCTAGCCAAGGGACCTGGGGGTAGGTGTTCTGCCTTTTTTCAGCCAACATCATGTGATGGTGTCACAGCCACTCTACACATATGGCAAGGGAGCAGAAAAAGAAGGATTTTTGGATTATTTATTTTTATTTTTATTTGGTGGCAAGAGGAGATATGTATTTGGGGTATATATTTTGAATAATTTCAAACCACTTGGAATATCAGGTTTGGAGAAATGTGGTTTGACCACACCTAATTTCAGGCCTTGGAACTGGAAGGAGGAAGATGGAGGAGAAAACAAGTTGAATGAAAACGATTTAGGGGAAAAGAAGGAGGTGTATATTCAGGAGTAGCGAAGATGTGGTAATGTAAAAAAAATGTCCACGTATGCACATAATATAAGGCACCAAATTAGCTGTGGGGGGAGGAGGAAAAATGACTTGTTTATCTTTGGTGTAGAGAACAGCTCGCTCTTTAACTAGAATCATTCTTTAAATGCAATACCCAGCAAACAAGCCTGGCCTTAAATGACAGTAGGAAGAGATGGTGAAGTCCAAGGATTCCAGAGGAATCATTTGGAAGGTTTCATTCCTCTCTGGTGTAGTGATGATACACAAAGTGCTGTGAATTAAAAGGCTTGCCCTGGAGACAGGCATTTTAGAAAGCTGGTGGAAAGCTAGAGCTGTAATTTTGGTGTATTTCTGACCCTTTACGAATAGAAATAAAGCAGATACATGGGTCTGAAAGAAGTATTCTTTGCTTATGAGGAGATTGGGTACTGTGGGTTTGCAGCCCTCAGAACTGCCATTTATTTTTTTTTGGATCTGTCAGCAATTAAGAAACAGTGTGGCGACATGGTGGCCTTCACTCTGACGTACATTTTAGGAATGAGGTTTGGGAGATGAACTGTTCCTTATCTTTAGGCCTTGAAAGAAGGTTTGTGTCTGAGAGCTGGAGCTCGGAGTCTGACCAGAGCTCAGTGGCTGGGTCAAGGCAGTGAAACTACAGCATTGCTTCAAATGCCTGCAATATTATTTTTCCAAACTTTCCAACAGGACGAACAGGTTCCCCATGGATCCTTCTGAGTTTCAGGTTGACAACAGGTAATAGCAGAACTGATTTTGGAAGTGGATCTAAGATTGTGGTGTTTTACAGTGAGAGAGGGTCTTACAAATAAGTCTTCACTGCGTTAGGAGATTTTCATGCGCACCCTAAGAGACCATCTGTGTCCTGCAGAGTTTCCAGCCTGTAAGGCCAAGACAGACAAAGGGCAGAAGAAAGGAAGTGCTAGTAGTAGCCTTGGTTTGCAGGTGAGGCACAAAGACGTTAAAGGCTATTTTACAGTTAACATTTATTAGAATAGATGTACTAGAAAACTTCCCTACTGGAAGCTTGGCTTAGGTGAGTAAAAAAAATGTAATAGCTTAAAACAAACTGTATTGATAAAAGCTTGAAAGAGAGCAATCTGTATTGATCAGAGGTGCAAACCACCCTACTACATCCCCTGCATTTCTCACCCATGACTTGCCCAAAGTCACAAGTTGAATCCAGATTGCCCCAAAGCAACCTATATCTATGTCATGTTTGTAAGGGTAAATACCATAATTGTAGTAAGGACGTTTATTCTTTGAAGGATCACAACCCAGATTCACGGTCTTAAAAACTTCAGATGGTTTTAGGTGGAGCTTTGCAAGACTTCCCTCATGAATCTCAGAATCATCAGATACGTTTCACTGGAAGGCTTTGCAACTGACTGCTAACACAGCAAGGCAAAAGAACTCTCTAAATCGTGATGCTCAAAAAGCCGTAACACTTATCCAGCTGAACGTAGACTTCTAAGGACTCTTGTATCACTAGGAAACAGCAGTAACCAAAAAGTTACTGAACTGGGTTGCTGCCTTTTAGGAAAATGATGGAAAGCAGAATTAAGAGAGAGAGAGACTGCAATTGAGTCATTGATCCGTGCCTCTGCCAATACCACGCAATTCCTTGTTTTGCCTTTATTAATGGTTACCCAATGCTGTTTAGAAACATGACAAGTGGAAAGGGTTATACCGCTTCTCTCATTCTCTTGACTGCAACGACTTGCCTTCAGCCTAGTTTTTTCCCCTCCATTTACTTTCATCTCATTGTTCATTGTTATAAAATCTTTTAATACGGCTTCCCTTTCTCCGTGGTATTTACATTCTTCAAATATTTGTTGACTACTTTGCTTTGTTTACCCTTCAAGTGTCTTTTCCAAAATGAGCCTCCTGAATAATGTGATGTTTTTGTTGCTTTCCTTTGAGCTTACTCCTGTGCAAGAGCATCTTTCTGATTATATGGCACCCCTGCAATGAAGTTCCTGGTAGAGATTAACTGATCGTTCACAGCAAATACTTCATCAGCTTCCCCAAGCTATGATTGATCAGACTGTGCAGCTCTGAATCACATTAGTCTTTGCTGCTCCTCTATCATACTGCAGGAGCACATCTCATTTGCTTTGTGCTCGTACCCTGCAGACCATCAAGCTGCACTGCTTTCCTGCTTTTTAGTTCTGTGGCTTGATGCACACGCTCTCCTGTAGCCCTGTAATGCCAGTTTGGAGTAGGTACAAGAACAGTGGCAGGATATTCTGCATGCTTTGCCCGGAAGAGAATCAGTCACAGTCTGTTTATTTTCCTTGTGAGACAGGCTTCTCTATGTGTGTGTGTATCCAGGTTTTTCTGTGCATGTTGATATACACTTTCAATATGAGTCACATTGTTACCTCCTGCATTTTCTAACCTTTCTGTAGAAGATGGCCTTTCAAAGAGCTGATACTTGGAAATACCCATGTGTTGAAGGCAAATATTTTTCCTGTTGCTGGCTGCTCTGCCTGCTGCTGTGTCGGGGAAGTAGATGGTTCGTGTTGTGCCTGGGAAGGCTTGGAGAGGCTGCCCGGTGCCTCCGCGAGGCGATGAGTCGGTGTGTCCGTAGAAATGACTAAGTGTTCAGAGGAGAGTGCTTTGTGGGAGTAGGGAAGTTGAATTTAGAGGTGGTTAGGATGCTTAGGTCAGTGCTGACTGCTCCTTTGTCGTCACAGAAGTTCTCCCTGGTGCTTTTTACAGCGGGGAGCACAGGGGTGTTTAAAAAAGCATCGCCCAAGTGTCCCTGCGACGAGGTGTGGGATGCCAGGGATGGGCAGGGATGCGGCGAGGCTGTGCCGGGGGCAGCACATCGGGTGGGTAGGAGCAGGGGAGGACAAAACTGAGGAAGCCCTGGCATTTCGGAGCTGTCATCGGTGCAGAGCAAGGAGCAGCCAGGGTTAACCAAGCGCTGGTGATGTGGGCTGCGGGGCATTCTTAAAGAGACAGTGGGTGCTCGGCGTTCCAGTGGGCAGCAGCCGGCTCGGATGCCAGAGCTGGTGGCAAGTTGCAAAGAAGGCTTTGTTTCAGCCATGCCAAGCTGTTATCAGAGCGGGGAATCTTTCCGTCAACCACTTTTGAGAACATAAAATGCATCGGAGCAGGGAGATTCGTGTGCGCTTTAACGATCTCTCCCCCAGCAGAACTGCTTCTGCCTGCAGCTTAAATGGTGGTTTCGGAGCCAGGGAGCAGAGGAGCAGGGAAGACACGCAGCTGCGCCCCGGGAGATGCGATGTGCTAACAGGTGGCGATGCGAGCCTCTAGCTCTCCGTTTGCCATCTCCCAGGCAGGCAGGAGGACTCTCCGGCGGATGCAGGTTCCTTTGTGTTTGTGTTTGTGCGCGCCGAGGGGTCAGGCGGTTCCTCGGGAACAAGGATGCCCTTGGCGCAGTGCGGGGCTGGGATGGGGAAACAGAGGGTTTGCCTGAGAGCAGTCGGGATGGAGGGGCTGGGGCTGGGAGGGGAGAAGCTGAGCGAGACTCCTGTGGAGCAGCATGTCCAGGCTTCGTGGCAATAAGGGCTGGACTGGGTGGCTGCTTAGGGCTGGTAGCGGGTTTGTGGGTGAGGCCAGCGGAAGACTGCAGGAATCTGAGACCATCCTGGAAGAAAGGGTCAAGCAAGGTTAAGAAAGTCAATTAGTGAGAGTGGGGATGAATCCAGTGTGTCTGAGTGGGTATCAGGAGAGGAGGATCAGAGGTGGTTCAGGAGGGATGAAAGCAGGGATTGGGGAACGCTTTAGGAGGCTGATTTTGGTTGGGATATAGGGGTCGGAGCAGTGCTGACAAACGGGGAAGCTGCTGTAATTGCAGTGGTATTACATGACATAGATGCACACGCTGCACCAGCCGATGCTGGAGAAAGATCGCACCTTTTTAGTCCCTTTTTCCTTCTTTTAAATAAATCTGCTCACGAGTCTGAGTTGTTCCCCTTCAGTGCAGTGTGCGATAGGGAACGGAGGGGATTTGACGAGTGGGGCATGTCTGTACCAGGAGACTGGGTGTAGCCCAGCCGCTGGCACAGAACAGCTGATGTGCATTTTGCTCTCTCCAATGGCAGCTATTGAAGCTTTATCCAGATGTCAGGGAATTCTCTCTTTGTGCTGAGCTTGCCTAGGGACAGCACATATAGGGATTGCTGCCTCGTCGCTGGGAGCAGAGATGGATGTGGCTTTCTGGCGTTCAGAGTGGTATCTGAGGGGTGGGATTTGTGTGCACCGGGCTTGAGGTGAAATTCTGCTGCTGCTCGTCCCGTGCTGGCTACAGTCTCGGTGTAACTCAAGGTACAGTGGCGTGATATGTAACTCGGTCCTGAAGAGATAAGAAAGACAAACAGATAATGAAGGCAGTATTGTAATGATCCCATAGGGAGCTGTCATTAATGGTTGACCCCCCATTTCTATTGTTATTTGTCTTTGTATGATATTGTTACGTTGGTTAACCTGTTGTCCTGCTTTTCTCTTCGTCCTCTCTTAAACTGGGCACAGTTCTTGCAGCTGGGATGCACTCAGACCTTAGCAGCCGAAGGCGGCTGCCTCGAGTGCAGCGAGTTTTGAAATGAGTACAGCCTCTTGTCCTCGTGCTTTTCACTGCAGGGTTGAAGTCTTGCACTGTAGCTCCTCAGGGTGAGGGCTCTGTCTGTCTGCAAGCTGGCCAGCCCTCAGCACGGTGCTATGGAACAAATAAATGCCGGTGTTACTTTTATTAGTGCTTGAGCTCAGAGGCTGCTGCTGCTGTTATTGATGTGCTTGTTAATCTTCATTTTCAAGTACCCTGACTGCTGTATGCATTATCTGTCAGTGCAGCCCAAGTGCTTCTGGAGTAAAATATGCAACAGCTTATCATCAGTGCACTAGAACAGAACGTGTAATGGCTTCAGAGGCAAAAAAGAGATGGATTTAGTATCAAACAGAAGTTGGCAGGGGACTTAAGGATAGAAAAACGTAGACGTAGCTTAAGGAAGTGATGTGGGATTTTTTTAAGAAATGCGTTGCTTTTGTATCTGTCTTCAGTTTGAGAAAGTTCAGCGTTTCAGATGTTTCAAACGCTTCCGTCGCTGAAATATTTCAGTCAGTTCTGCAGGTGATCAGCATGTACAGGGATGTTTCAACTGAAATTTTGATCAAAGTATTTCTGAAGCTACAGTTCTGCCCTTAATGACGTGTAAACCATCAGAAATTCAAAATGTGGCATATGAGAAGTTGGCGTGATATAATAACTGCATAACTTGTGTATCTCTCTGTCACATCAGCAATTGGGGCAGTCTTGCAAATACATAATTCACAAATAATATTTTTTGGAGTATTTCATTATAAATTAGAGACAGAAATTGTGGGAGGCCAGCTCAGGCAGCCTCCTCCACTGCATCATCCCAAGCCAGTGGTTTCCAGGCTGGGAGCTGTTGCCTCTCTGCGATCAGTCCGTTATTTGCTTTATTCTGGCCGTTTGTCCTGACCAGGATGCAATGCCTGCCCATGCTGGGGTGTGATTCTTCTGGGCTCAGTGCACAGAGCAGAGCTGGGCCTACAGAGAAAGCTTGACGGGTTCCCCTGTTGCTGTCCTTCCCTCCTCGTTTGCAGGTACCACACTGAGGCGAAGAGGGCTGTCAGTGCAGTAGACATCCTCATGGATAATACTGTTTATGAAAGTGTTACTGCAGGGATCTTGGGCAATTCCGCATTTGATAGCAGTGGCTGATGAAGAGAGTGTCTAGAAAGGTCCTGGCCATGCTAAAAATGCTTGTCCTGCTTGTCCAGACTGCAGCTCTCAGTCAAACACTTCTCTTCTTGATGCTGAACCTCGCTCCGCGCACGCTCTGTCTTGACATCGGTTCACCTCTGCTGCTCTTGGCTCTCCACGTGCTGATTGTTGGAGCGTGGTGCAGAGCACAACAGGTAGGGCTCTGTTTCCTGGGTGAGGTGGGATCTGCTGCTCCTGAATGCCTGAATTCTGTGTGGTTCCTTTTGTGCAATTAAGGAGAGCTAATTAGCTCCTTTTAGTGCGGTCTCCTTGCAGAGGTAGCTGACCTCTTGTTAATCCTGGATTAAGTTCTTAGTAAGAACTGGCTCTTTGTGTGTCCCAGTTAAGATGTTGACACTTTGTTCTCTCTCTCCTTGTTCTCCTCCTCCCCCTCTTCCTCCCCATGCCTTTGAGCACATGATTGCCTGCCTCCTCCCTCCCCCATACTGTAGGAGTCCCTGCGCTCTTCTCTTCGCAGCCACCGCATCTTGCTGGTGAAAACGCTGCTGTCAGCTCGGAGCACTCTACCCAGATACTTGCTTGATCTGGTACCTGCCTGCGAGCCCGTTTTCTGCAGAGGGAGAAGGAAGAGTTTTGGAAATGCTCCTTATCGCTTAATAGGGTGAGAATAGTGGGGTGTGCAGTGTAGCACCTGCTTTGTGGGCTGGAGGCTGGAAGGATGCTCTGTGGTCGGAGCAAACCAGGACCACAGGGCCCAGCCACAGAACCGAGCCTGCGTGGGGCTGTGCATTCAAAAGCAGAGTCCACACCTTTACAGTAACGAGGGTGTCAAGGAGAAAAGCAGTCTCTGTGCTGCAACAATAGTATGAGCAATACATGAAATATGTGCACAACGTTAATTACCATCCAGGTGCGTTGGTTATCCATTACTATTAATCTTACTTGCAGATCTTGAGGTTGTAGTGCTGCACTGAGTATCCCCTGAGGACAGGCTTTCTTGAGATTTCTGGTACGTCTTTCTGAAGACGAAGCCAGACGTACTGTGAAAGCATAAGTGTCCCTGGCTCTGTGCTGAACTCAGCTGAAAATTAGAGGTGTCGGGGAAAAACTGTCTCAATGGCTTCAAGTTTTCAAAATAAGTCATACTGTAAATGGGCAAGGAATTGTTGGGGAAGGAGAAATGAGAAACCTTACCTGTTTTCAAATCCAAGCGCTCGTTGTTCGCAAGCGCTGTGCAAACGTACTGTTGGTTGTTTCTGTATCTGTGGAGTGGCTTACATGGAGAGTGAGATTGCTGCAGCTGGATGCAGAGTTTGCCTCAGCCACCCCTGTTGCTCTGTAGGTGTTGGATGTGCAGGCCCTGGACTGTCTCCCGTGTATCTGTTGTCTGTCCTGGGCTTTAATTACTTGGACAGTGAGTCGTTTCCTCTCACCTGAGGGATGCAATATGTATGAGTACGCTTGCGTTACGGCTGGGCACACCAGGAACCGGCCCTGCCACCGAGCCCAGCGGGCACTGCAGGTGCGGCTCGGGCTCTTGCCTGAGCATTGCCCCAGGTGCACGTGCCCGCACTTGGAGTGCTGCTGACGTGGGAGTTTCCGTCTTTCTGTAGGGCTTGGTAGCCCTGTGGTATTTGGGCTGTGGTGTGAGACCATGTCGTGCCGTGAATAGCTCAGCAGTCAAGGCCTCCTAAGCTGTCCTACCAGGAAAATGTGCTAGTGCTTGTCCTGCTTCTTTAGCACCAGGGCAAGGGCTGAGAGAGGTACGAGCAGGCAGAACCAGTCAATGTAAAATGAGTTCTGCAACTCTTGCACCGAGTGGGAACTGGTAGCTTTGCCCTGGTAGCTTAAGGAAGCTCAAAAGCTTCCTTAAAGGCCCCTAAAGATCCTCTTCTTGGTGCGGTGTTATCAAAGCACCATAACACCACATGTCTTCATAGTGACATGAATGGTGCTGCAAAGAGCCAGAAACATACCCATTGTTTCTCCTTCTGAGAGTTCTTGGTTGAATTTTGCAGATCTAGTTAAGTTCCTGAAACACGTGAAGTGTCGTGTGATTTTTCAAATTACCCAGAACTTTGCCTTTTGCATTCCACCTCGGATAAGCTTAAGAAGCTTTTCTCCAAGTAGGTCTTGCATTTTTACTACTGCTCTTACAGGGCTTGTGGAGGCAGAACTTTCCTTGGATTCTTCTTTTATCCTGTCTGTCTGAAGATCGGGTAGGTCTTAAACTCATGTGCTGTACCTATCCTACCACTTCATGACCTGCTTTGAGCTTTGATGTGCTCTCTGTGCTTCCAGATCAGAAGTAGCCATCATACTCAATTTCCTACAAGCCTTTGGGTCAGTGGAGCTCTTGTGACCACTGCAAAACTGAATCTCGTTCAAACCTTAATGGTCATTCGGACCAAACATACCCAAAGGCTTAGAGGCAGAGACTCACACTTCCAGCTATTTTCGTACGAAATTCGTGTGAAAAAAAAATCATAGACTGTAAAACAAAACGAGACCATTCAGATACCTTCTCTGAAGGGGAATGCAAAGTGTAAGACTTGCCCGAACTGATTGTTGCTTGAGGTACAGAACAGAATTTAGAAAAACACAAAGCCTTGCTTAATATTGTTTTCCACAGACGGATAATCTAGTCTTTAAGAATTAGTTACAGTGGTTAGTGTTGTTTACATCCAACAATGCACCTCTCTCATCCACTCAGTTTGTCTAGCGTCAGCTTTCAGCACTCGGTACTGTTGCACTTCTGTTACCCGGTATTACCAAATTTGTCTTCCAGGTGAACATTCAAAGCCTGTCATTCCTTGACCTGCTGTGTGTGTTGAATGGATTCAGTGCCACTGTCTCCTCATTAAATGGGTTGGTGAGGACCCCAAGACTGATGCATGTTGATTTCTCCAGCTGCAAAACAGACCCATAGACCTGTTTTACCCATAAACACTGAAACCAATGAACCAAAAATCAGTCTTGAGAAGACACTGCAAAACTGGAGAGGTCTGTGTTGGCAGAAGGTCTGTGTGTGTGGACAAGATGGTGCAGGGTTTGGCACTAATTCTTCATTGCCAGTTGTTATTTAGCAGTACAACTGACCTTGCTAAAGACGGGTTTCCACAGAAGTAGAAACCTCTGGGACTTGCAGAATTATAAAGTCTTAAGTCAGATGTTACTGGGAGAAGTGACAAATACCATTGTCAGCTCTTGTGATTGTGTTAAGGCCTATTTTTGGTGCTCTTGATAAATCTCAAATGCTTGTAAACATGTAAATATATGAAAAACTTCTCTGTCTCGTTTTAACAGAAGTTTATCCTCATGCGTGCAGAGAAATCCTTGGGAACACAACCTGAACAAATGTGTGCTAATGGAATCAGAGGAATAAAGACAGGTTTCAGAGGAATAAAAACAGGTTTTCTTTTATGAAGTTAGGTTTTTTAAGCCAACCTTACGTTTGGGATGAAAGTTGATGTGTTTTGGACGCTTGTTGATTGGCAGCACTGTAAGTGGGGAAGGTGTAGTAACAGGCTTGGTCACAAGAAGGATGTCACAAAATTAACATAAAGCTGATAATTCTCTTAATGATACAGTGCATTTGTTAAAACAGTGGCTTATACACAGCAAGTACATGCACGTGCCGTGAATTCTTTCAGTAATATTAAAAAATTGCTGGTATTGGTGCACTGTCCCGATCCGGATAGGTGCCTGATGATAATGTTTTCAGTTTAAAATCATGCACAGCGTCTGAATTGCACCGTGGCATGTCTGCTGGTGCAGATCACTGATTCTTAGGAGCAGAGCACCTCCACTGATTTTGATTATAGTGAAATGCTGGATAATCAGCCTTCTGGAGAGATGGTCTTTGGGGACATTAGCGCTGAAAGCTGTGACTGATTCTGGCGAGAAGAGAAAATGTTCAGCCCTGGTTCAGTGTCTGGAGTGGGTAAAATGCAACACAAGGAAGCAGCGGGCAGAGCAGCGCGTATTTACATCGCTTAACTTTAGGTATGGCTCCTTCCGTTGTCAGTGGGGAGCAGAAAGTCCCCACGAGGTCACTCACAGCATCTAAATGTGGCTGTTGACTCCTGACTTAGGTACTCTGAGTCATGCTCTAGACCACAGGGAACTCTCAAACCTTCAAGGTAGGCGATGAGAATACGATTGCAGAGGCTGCTGAGGAACAGAAGAGTCACAAGGTGTAAAGTTTAAACCGCTGGAGCCCAGCTGGTACAGGAGCCTCTCTGGGTACACTGTAAGGCTTGGCCATGCTGGAAAGTGTGTGCACATTGAGAGCCCCAAAAGGACACGGTACTTTCACCCATGGACACTTGTGCTTCAAAGCAAGGGTGCCGCTGCTACAGGAACCACTTCTGGGACAGCTCTGCACCATTTCCTTGTGCAGATGAGGTCTGATTTCATCTGCTGGAAGGAAAAGTACAACCTTGCGAGTTGTTTTGCTTTCTTTTTCATCCCTCACCGTACAGAATTTATGCTGAACTAGAAGAGCCCTTGAGAGGGACTGGGACCCTCCTTGTGTTCTGGCACAAAGATGCCCCTGAGCAGCAGTGGAGGCTCACAGCAGCGTGTGTGTCCTCCTCCAAAGCATCCTTTACTGATGCTTCAGCAGAGTTGTAAACTTCCCTCAGCGTATTTCTTTAAAAACCCCAGGCCTGTTTATACAGGGGGAGGCACGAAAAATGAAACCAAATTAGCTTCCTAGATAAAGTAAGCCAAATTAAGTTGAGGTCACCTTAATTTTGAATGTGCCCTCACAGCGTTTAATTCAGTTTAGATAATCCACTTTGCCAGTTAATTAGGGTTTAATTTTCCTGACCGGTCTTGTATCGACACGCTTACAGGTTTCGAAACTTTCTCCCACACGTATGAACGGTCCGGTGTGCGCGCAGGGAGGACGAGCGTATTTTTTTGGTAACCTGTAGGATCTTAACTTGTAGGTTCTGCCCAACTTTAGGAACAGTGCCTAAAAACGACAGGCATAACGGGGGGGGACTCGGGGAGAAATTGTGAGCTCTCTCCCTCCCCGTTCTGTCTCTCGGGGCAGGGATGGCTAACGAAGGCGTGAAGGGGCTCGCGTTATGTAAAGCGGCAGCCCACTGGCTGCGTGCACGCGCGCGCACGCGTGTGTGCGCGTGCAGGAGCGTGTGTGCAAGAGCCAGCAGCGAGGGGAGAGGCGCCCAGCCCTCGCCAGAGCCGCACAAACAATCATAAGCACAAAGAGCGGGGCGGGGGGAGACGAGAGGCCGAGCCATGGCAGGCGCCCGAGCAGCGGGTGAGGCAGCCGGGAGAAAGGGCTGCGGGTGCCAGTGAGCACCCCATTGCCCTTGTTCCCCGGGGAAGGGCTCTGCCATGGTGCAAGGGGTGAGCTCCCTCCCACCCCACCGCTGGCCCACCCTTGCTCTCCCCTCGCCACGCACAAGTGCATGAATGAATGAATTCCTAGCTGCTCCGCGCCGCGCTACGGTCCCTAATGGCTACCAGGTTAGTGTTACTCTCCTGTTCCTTCTGCTGCTGCCTCTCTTCCTCTCCGCTCCGTGCTGCCTGCGGTCCCCGGCCGTGCGCCCGTGTACGTGTGCATGTCTGCGTGTGAAAGACGGAGCCCGAGGGCTGCGTGTGCCGGGCTCAGCGCAGGTTTGCTGAGCAAATCTGTCGCCCGAGACGTGCGCTTTCAAGGCAGATTAAATCTGGAGTCCATGTTGGTTGCTGCTGCTGCTCCTTTCTGTTCGGGGGACTTGAAAGCAGACGGCGTGACATCATGTTGCAGAGATGCTCCGTTTCTTTCCCCTTTCACAGCCCGATTCCCTTCTCCCTTGTTCTCCCCCATGCATGCGCCCTGCCGCTCCTGCAGCGGAATTGCTTAAAGCAGCCTTTTCGATTGTTTGCAGCAGCCGATGATCAAATCTGATGGCTGCTGGCGGCTCCCCTCACCCCTCCTCCTTCCCCCCTGCGCCTCCTGCCTGCCCCATCCCCCCGGCCCAAGGGGCAGATGTTGCTCTCCAGCATCTGGGCAGATGGAGGGAGGCAGGAGAGGGGGCTGAAGGGGGCTGAACTGGCGCTGCGTCACCGTCACCGGAGGGCAGCTGGAGCTGCCGCAGAAATATGGTGTATTTGTTTGCCCATGTGCTCCCTCGCTCTATAAAGGTCTCGGAGCATGCACGCTGCTGCCCTGGGTCTGCTTTGCATTCCTCTCTGTGTTGATGTATTTGCAGTGATGGGGAGAGACGGAATTTGTTTTGTGCCACTTTATCAGGCTGTCCTCCAGAGTCTGTACAGGTGGCTGTTTTTTTTTTTTTTTTTGGCAGGGGACAGCGGTAGGAATTGAGGGCTCGTTGTACTGTGCATAGTTATGGGCAGTGAGAGTTTGATGAATCCCCGTTCTCTAAAAATATTGCTTCTCCTTAGATTACTGGTGACTAGCATCGTGCTGTCCATCATGGAAATCACTGATTCAGGAAAGAGAATGTATTCCTGTTTCTTTGCTCCTTAAGTCACGTGTATCTCAGGACAACTCCTTTCGAAGCTGGTAGATTTACGATGGAGCTTGTGGTTTTGGCTCAGTAGGATAGAAGGAAATTCTAAATTAAATCTCATCGGTGCAATAATTCCAGATGCCCAACATTATGCCAAGGGAAATCCCCAACTGCCCCTGCCACTGAAAGCCAGAAGCTGGATAAAGCAAGAGCATATGCAATGTGGGGACAAGCCTGAATCAGGGCCTGGGGACAAAGGGCTGTATGTGTGTCTCTTGCACCGATGGTTTGTGATGCTTCTCAGTATCAGCTGCTGCCCTTGGCCCTCTCTATTTTTAACTTTCAGCTGGACAGTGCTGCTGCGTGGTTAGAGGAGAGGAGAGAAAGACTGCATGGAGGATATCAGGGTGAGGGGATGTGAAATTGTTGCATTGTCGTGTTCAGAATGGTAAAAAGATGGAGTGTCAAGGGATGAGCAAAAGAAATCAGTTTGGTCCCAGCACTGGAGATCGCAGCATCTTCCATTAATCCCTGAAAGCTGATGATCAGCAGGAGTGAGTGGGCAGCTGCAGAGCTCTAGCTTTGTCTTCCAGTCCTGAGAGATCCAATATCCCTTTATACACCCCCACCTGTCACTGACGAGATGCGGTGTGAGCCTATGTCAGATATTTAATTTGTGGTTTGTGAAACCCCTGCCACAGGACTGGATTGTGTTAAAGAGGATGCTGCCTGTGCTGGGGATCAAGGCCTCTCTGAGCTGGTTGAAGTGACAGCAGGAGATGGGCAGAAAGGAAGAATGTTTGCGCTCTTCTCGAGGTAACGCAGGAGTGGTATCACACACGTGCCCTCATCCAAAACCACATATGGATGGTCATCAGTAGCGAATGCTAATGATCGATAAAAATGCCTGATTATTGCATTTTTCGAGCTCTCCCTTCAAAAGACATGCAAGGCACTGAAGACAACATCAGATATTGCAATTCCTGCTGTTAATTACAGGAGCCATTGTCGTGACAATGGGGAAGAGAGGAAACAAAGCCCCAGCGTGTTCCTCTTTTGGAGGTACAGCTGCAGGCTGAGTGACCTGCAGGTGACCATGCCAGGGCTGGGTCTGGAGCACACATGCTGCCAGCTTCATGGGGATGTGGAAAGCTTTTTTTGCATTATTTCCATTTTATTGCTTCCCAGATTTCATCTTATTATTCATCATACTTTGTTCCGTGTGGTTTGTTTCCCTGCAGAGTAAATGTGACCGTATTAATTTGTGGGTGATGAAGAGGTTTAGAATATAATTTATAACACATTTTTGGTTCTCTGCAGATTAATGATCCTCTCTAACATATGCCGCTTGTATTATTGGACAGTATGATTAAGATCTGTCTTGTTCTATTTAGAAAACGTGTTTCAATTTTTTTTTTCCTTGGAATTTTTGTAACAATTCAAAGTAGGAAGGGAGCGGTGGAGGGATTGTTTCAAACAGCACAGTGGGAGTTTCCGTACGGTATGAGACCGTTTGTCCATCAGAATCGCTAGTCTGTCTCCAGTGGTAACCAGTATCAGATGATTCGGAGAAAGACAATGACATTGTTAATAATACATTTGACCAACCTTGCAGTGCCGCATGTGTGCAGAAGTCAAATTCCTTCCTAACGCTTGCAGTGATTTGCTAATTCCCCGAAGCATAATAATTGCGTTAATTTTATCTCATGAATATTTAAGCACGCTATTGAATGTCATAGGAAGAAGAAACCATTCTGTGAAACTTCAAAATAATCAGAGTAATTCTTTGACAAGGATGGACTTCTGGGTTAAAAACTAGTTGCTTAAAAAGCATGCAGAAAGTATACTCCTGCTATTGTTTTCAAAGCAATTGGCAGGAAACACTGCTCACTGTCTGTACAGCCCTACAGTTGTCATTGGTTTTTCCTTTAATGCTTCAATGCCTTATCTTTTTTTTACTGGGAGATGTAATGTAAGTATAGCCTTTTGTTATGGCTTGGCAGTAGAGCCATGGCAAGCCCAGGGATATACGGGGGTTTTCATTTGTAGATTATCAATTTGAAGCGCGTGTAGGTTGGTGATGACCAAAAGTTGTTACCATCTGCTTGCTGTTCGGTAGACTGCATAATGAGTTTCTGAACCTCATCTTTTTCCAGTGATGTCAGACTGTATCACAGAGAAGTATCTTTGTAGGCGTCTAATTAACCCCCTTACTAGCTCTTTCTGAGGAGAATTAACTCTTTTTGTACTCCAGGCAGGCTTGAGGTGCCTTTTTGACCTTGTGCTTTTCCTGCCCTTTTCCAGGCTCTACCAGTACACTTCTGCTTTATGCGGGAGGATATCCTTCGGTCTTGCTTAGGAAAGTGGGAAAGCACAGGCTTGGCTTTGTTCGCACCCTTGGTTTCAGTGGGTCTATATGCAGAGCTAAATATACGCTTAAGTTCTCTGCTGGTGTGTGGACGCAGTGCTCAGCACTTTGCAGAATTAAGCCTGGCATTTGCAGTGCTGTTGGTAGCCCCAGTTCTGGGCCTCGAAGAGCTTACTGCCAGGTGGTGCAGGGAGGTACGGGCACCTTCGGCGGCTGTGCTCTGCCGAAGCGAGTTCTTTGGAGAGCTGTGGCAATCTTGGAGGCTGCGATTAGCTTTCCAGATCAGGACTTTCTTCAGGAAGTCTGAGGGGTTACAAATATGCTGCAGGAAATGGTGTCGCGGATCTGTTTCTGCCTTCTGGGAAGCTGGTGATCACAAAGAAACAGGGAGCACTGCGTGGCCGAAACTGCGCTTGTTCAGATGAGCTGCCCTCCTTGCAAATCCTTTGGTGCACTTGGTAACACAGCGATTACGACTGGCTACATTCTAATTCACGTTCTGCAGCTGTGAGATTGAAATGGATTTGCTCAGTGTCTTCTTGAGCTGAGCTGATCGCTACCTGCGAGGAGAGCCCCGAGCTGCCGCGGCACAGCGCGGCCCCGGCTGCGAGCCCTGGTGTGCGGAGGCTGGGGCTGAGCGTTGCTGCACGAGTGTCTTGGGAAAGACCCGCTGCAAGGTACGTGTCCTGAGCCCAGGGACAGTGGTGTGGTCAGTTCAGAGGGCCTCGCGGGGTGGGCAGACTTTGGTCTCAGTTCAGGGCTGCTCATCCTCCGCGTGGCTGAAGGGTTTGGCCCCTTCCTAGCCACGCCGCTGTTGCTCACGTTATTTTTAGCCATCAGATGAGGCGTTTCTCCGAGGCGCCGTGCAGCCCCAAGGCATGAGGAGGTGCTCTGCCTCGCGTGCTGCACGCGGGGGTTCCCCCTAGGAGCACGGGGCCGCCTCTTGGCCGGGCCTGTTTGTGCTCTGTGCCTGCCTTGATGCGTTGCATTACTAAAGGCTGCGCTGCAGGGGTGTGGGGGGCCCTGAATGCTCTCTGGTCAATTAGTTCTGTAAAGCATTATTTATTACTATTATTTTTTTTTTTTTTTCAAAGTGGGTCAAGCCGTTTTGGCATTTCAGGCGTTGATTCCTGGTTCAATTGCAGGCCCCGGTCACTATGGCAACTGCAGCAAGCGTTCGTCATGGCTGTTCCTTGGGTCGGGTTCAAACTTCGGGACGGAGCGGGAGCAGGGCGAGTTTTGAGGGGCTCAGGGCCGGGGGCGAGCGGGATGGAGCCACGGGGGGCTGCTGCTGGGCCCACCCTCGCTGCGGGGGAGGCAGCGGCTGCGTGAGCAGCCTCCTCCCGTCCTTCATCTCTCATGGCCCCCTCCTGTCCTTCATCGTGCACGCACCGGCAGAGCCCTTGCTGTGAAAAACACTCCACGTTGTCCAGCCATCAGATAGGAGGAGGGAGATTCGGACCTCACAAATTTGATCAGCTCTTGGACGCTGACTTAGGAGACAGCCGAAGAAGGCCCCCTTAAAGCTCTCTTCTATTCCTGTCTCTGCAAAGGTGATGATCCCCGTGTACCTAACACGATATACATGGATGGAGTTAGTTTTTATAAAGCGGGCAGGAGATGCTAAGTGAGTGGAAAACAAACTCAAAGCCGGAGTCTGCTCTGAGAGATTCCGCTTGGCAGAGCTGGCACCAAAACGTACGGCTTGCGGCAGTGCGAGCTGAGCCTGGGCAAGCATGTACGTGCCAGCTTTAAGCTGCTCAGTGCTGATGCTGCTCCTGTGTAGCTGCAGCGCCATGGGTTACTCAGCCGGGCCTGAAAAACCCACCGGAGGAGCTTTGCGAGTCCTTGGGTGATCAGCTTGAGTTGGCCTCCATGGCTGCGTAGCACCTAGCAGGACCTGAGCTGAAGGCGGCTCTGAAGCATGCGTCGTGCTCAGAGTGAGAGAACCAAGAATGTATTTTCCACATCTGTGCGTGAGGGCATACTGAAGCGAGTATTAACGTATTTATTGCAGCCCGCAAAAGGCAAAATCTGTCTCATTTCTCATGTGATCACAACTTGGGTGAGAGTACCAAACTTTTTAGTGGGTTGCATCTTGAGTTTCACGTGCACGTGGTGCTTCTGTACCAGGTTTTGGACTGGTTATTTTGTGCTCTAGTAACAGGCAAAACTCAGTGCACTTTCATAATTGTAACCTACAGGCAAGCAGGGCTGTGACTGAATTTGACTTGGTCTTTGAAGAGTTGGTTGAAGCTGAAACTCAGGGTGAAACTTGTGTGTGTGAACTCCCACGAACTGAAAACAAGAAGGAGGTTGTGCTTGAAAAACTCAAGTTTTGTAGAGCTGTAGTAAGAAACGGGTATGTCTGCTCAGACAAATCTAGTGCAGGGACGTGTGACTCAGGAACGATCAGTTCTGATTCTGTCTCGTAATTCTGGGGACCTCTCAAATCAGTTTATGTTGAGTCAAGCATGCTGGGGCAAGAGTTAGGAAATTTGCTGTAACACCAGATAAGCAATTACACGCCATGAACAGTAGCAATACAGCCTAAGAATCTGGAATTCTTAATAACCATAGGAATGGCAATTCAAAATCATTTCCATCTCTGGAGGTGTTTGTAATGAGCTGCAGGATTTAGTGCCATTTGCACAGCACCTCGTGCACGTGCACATAGCTGATGACAGTGCTTGGTGTATGTAGATGCCACTATGCTGGGTTGTTAAAAACGGTGCATCTTGAATCTAGCCAGGAAACGTAGCAGCAGGAGGGCAGAAAGAGTGAAATACACATTTTAACTGGAACAGCTGAAAGTCTGGGAAGAAACCTGATCCTTTTGTACGTTTTAATAAGCCAAAAAGACCCTGGTAATTTCACTTCATGATATACCTAAACTGTTGCAGGCGCTGTAACATTTGCAGTATAAAATGGATGTAGCATGTGGTATTTTGAGGAGTCTGGCAGGAAAAAAGGTATCAGGGAGAAGGAACAGTTGGGAAATCTGATTTTTCCTGTCTTATTCTGAGATTGCTGCTCTGTTCTATATAAATACATATGTAACTGGCTTTCTGGTTTAGGTGTTAGGGCACTGGCTGAAGGTAAGGGAAGAGAAACTCTATTCCCCTAAATGTTTTGTGATTTCTGTAAATCTCTGAAGGGTCTTGCTTTTGCCCTGATATGAAAGGGAAAATTTTTTCTTTCTTCTTTTAACATTTTTTTTTCAAACCATGAAAGCTTTTATGTTACAGCAAAACATTTTCATCCCCAACTCTAACTGGTGTGGGAAAGGATGATTTGGTACAGGAAATCATGACTGCATTGTCTGTGACTGGTGTCCCATACGCCTCCCCTCCCAGTGCCCCAAGGGTTTTGATGACCTTTAATGGAGTGTTTCCTAAAAGATAAGATCCCGTTTCTGTGCATGCTGTTAAGAAGGGGCACAGTCGCTGATATAAAAAGTACAGGAGGGATGGGGTGGGACTATGTCGCAAACACACTGACATCTCCCTTGTTCTTAGCACAAGTGTAGGTTTTCTAAGCACAGATCATCACTTTAACATCTCAGATCCATACAGGAGAGAATGAGTTCATTTTCTCATTAATTTCTCTGTGGGCAGATCAATTGAAAAGTGGGTGGAAAAAGACACTGACAGGCAGCTGAAGTTCTCTCTGCCACCAGTAAATGATGCCTGTCTACTGCCTGATTTTACTGGGGAGATCAGTAAGAAGTGTGGCATGGGGTGCATTGCTTCAGGAAGCCAGATTTATCTTTTGTGCTACTGGAGAAATCTGTGGGTAATGCTTCACCTCAAGGGAGGGTGCAGTTGCTTTCTCTTTGAGCTGAAGGTTAACACTTGTGCTCTTTCTTTCATTTTGCAGTACTGCCAGTAACTCAAACCGCAGCACGCCTGCCTGCTCCCCCATCCTGCGCAAACGCTCTCGGTCCCCAACACCGCAGGACTCCCAAGGAGACACCATGGTGGAAAAAGGCTCAGACCACTCATCAGACAAATCCCCTTCCACGCCGGAGCAGGGTGTACAGCGGAGCTGTTCCTCCCAGTCAGGCCGCAGTGGGGCCAAGAACTCCAAGGTGAGGAGCGAGCAAATAACTTTGGTCAAGATGTACATTTGTCCGCTGCTCTAAACTCTAATGTGGTACACTGGCTTTGTTCAGTGCCTTTTTTACTTCTGGCTAACTCTTCTCCTTCTTCCCCCATCATAATTCTGAAAATTCTTCTAACTGGGAGCTGTTTGGGTAGGTCAGACTTCAGTGCACCTCCATCATCCTTTCAGTGAACTCAGTCCAGGAATTGCTGATGGCTTGTACTGCAGCTCCATAATGGCTTTGGTAGGCTAATCTTTTGCAATCAAGGCCCTGTTTCCTTGGAAGACTCTGTGATTTTAAGCAAGACCTTGAAAATCAACTGTTGCAATTACTTTTTATCAACTGGGTTGTGAAGGGTCATGGAAGAAGTAAAGGGTCCTCTGTGCAGACAGCCTGCGAAGGGCCCATGCGTTTCTCCAGTCCTGTCTAAGCCCCGTGCTGAGATGAGGTTCAAATTGCACAGAATCAGTTTGCCAGTCCTCTGCACATTGACTTTTACGGGTGCAGTATTACAACTGTCTGACAAACTCCATGGAAATCTTGGCCGGGTAGATGCTACTTTCCCTAGGGAAGTATTGTGTCTTTTGACAGACAGTATTAGAACCAGTATCAGCCTTTGTTTGCCATACTCGGGGGAATAGGGTTTCAAGTTTGGGGACCCTTGATTTTCTGTGAGCAGTGGGACCTGGTAAAGCACGCTAGTGCCTTGGGAACCAAGCATAACCTTTGACTGTAACCCTGATGTCAGTGGTGTATTGTAACATTGCTCTCAGGAGCACTTGCATTTTTCCAGCTTTATGAAGTAAAATGTTTCAGCCTGAATGACTTCCCGGTGTCACAGGTGGCAGAATGGCATAACTCTGGTGGCTTGTGTGAAATGAGTTGTTGGATCTTTTACCCAATTTATTGCTGGATTGCACAAAAAGTCTTCATTCACTCCTCTTTGTGTTCACTGTCAGCAGAGAAAACAGGACTCCCTAGCCACTAAGGGAGGAGTGTGTGTGTTCAAAAGGGGGCGAAGGGTTTTTTCAAGATGATTCATTTGAGACCAGTCAGTTCCGAGGTTGCCTTGAGGTCAGACTTCTTCCTGTGCACACAGTAAGCTACAACCACCGCCCAGGATGGTGGATGGCAGCCTCATGATGGTGCCGTCAGGCTGGTGCACTTGGGCAGTCTGTCCCCAAAAGAAAGCCGTGCGCTTGGGAGGCAGGCAGGATGCAGGGCACGCTGTGTTTGTAGATGGGGGCCGTCAGGAGAATCACGTCCTTGGTAAGGGGTGTTGCAGAGATGAGTTGCATTGCCCTGGCCCATGATGTCCTGTGATTCAAGGCCATGGGAGTGTGATTCCTGCCAACAGAGTAACTACTAAAGCTTGATAGTAATTCACGGTGCTTTTAACAAGGAAGGGGGGATACAATGCTTTCTGTTGGGTTTGTGGGTTTTCCTTCTCTTGATTTGTGAGGTAATTTTTCTTCTTTCCTTAATTTCTCTCTTTTCATTCCTGCATGCTTTCTCTCCGATTAAGTCACACAAGCGCCTCTCCAAAGTAAGCCTTCTTTTTTCTCTCCTGTGCCCCACTGTAGAATTGTCTCATCATGCAGAAACCCTCCCCGTGGTACTGAGCAGTGACTCCAGTAAGGCATTCTCCTGGTGCGGCTGCGAGAATGTCAGCAAGAGCTCACCCCGATGCCTGTAGCTGAGAAGCTGGTTTCACTTATATCACTGGGATCTCCTTAATATTTGCTCACATGGTGCGAAAAGTGGCCTGTTCCTCGCACTCCTTCAATTACTTCCAAAGAATTTTAGGCTTCGTTTTAAGATTTGCTTTCTTTCTCCCTTAAAAATAGCTGCTGTCTTTACAGGGAGAGATCTGCTGGCTCTGGTGGGCTGAACGTAATCCCTTCTCTTTCATCTCTTCTTTATGCCTTGTAGAAATGGGAGTCGATCTCCATAACTTCTTGCCTGCTTTTTTATGATGAAGACTAGAGAGGCCATTGATCTCAGTTTACTGACCTTACATGTTTTTCTGTGTGATGTAAATATTAAAGATCAGTGATTTCAAATGAACCCAGCTTAAACCTGTTAGAACAGACCTGTCCCAAATGAATTGTGAGAATTCATGGGCTCGCTCTGAAAGGTAATAAGTAGAAAATCCCTCTGTGGGTGCGTGGATAAGCTCATTTGAGATGTGATCTCAAATCTCTGTGCTACCCTCAGAAGAGTGTAAAAACCAGAAACGCTGATGGGATGCTTATTGGACAGAGTGCCAGGCTGCTGGCATTTCCATGTGTATATGCAAGTAAAGTTAAAACCAGAATGGCTTGGATGGCTTCTCAGTCTACTGAATCAATGTCTTGGCTTTTTCCCAGTTGATGCCTTGGATTTAATTCTAGGCAAGTTCCTAGTAAGCAGTGAAGTCGACAGCACTGGCTTACAGTTCCCTTTGTCAGAATGCCCCGTGTAGCCAGCCCTATCTTGCATGATTGCTGGTGTCTGCTGGAAACTTCTCCGTGTCTTTCTTCAGACAGCTTGTCTTTTGCATGGTAACTGTAGCTTGGATGCTACAAATGAGGACTGTGGGACTAAAGTCTCAGGTGAGGTGTGAAAGAAGTTCTATGGAAAACGCAGGGCTGGAGTAGCAGAGTGTCCCGAAAGGCTTGCTGGTGAGTAGGGAGAGGTGTGCGGGTAGGGCAGGTTGTGGCTGGGCTGTGGCAGGCTGGAGGTGCTTTGCCCAGCTGTGGAGAGATTTGTCAGGAGAGGTGGGAAGAGCATTGGCAGGGAGCGATGTGCATGCAAAGTGCGTTTGTACTGGTACTGGGATGTGCTTGCAGCCAGCCCCTTGCTTTTCTGAGAGGAAAAATACTTCACTACAGTTAGAGAAACAAAAGGGAGGTGGACCTGAGGTGCAAGTGCAAGGATGGATGCACGATGCAGAGAAGGGGATCCTGGGCTTGACCTCTGCCAGCCGGCGTCAGAGCCTCCTGCCCCAACCCCCTGCCCCAGCTGAAGGGTGAATCTCATCCTGTGCTCCACAAAGCCGCCCTTCCTGGAACAAGAGAGTCTGGCATCCCCTGAATCCTCTGATTCTCCCCAGGCAGATGAAGATACCTGTTCAAGACGGGGGAAGGCTAGGAACAAAGAACTGAAGGGTAAAAACTTAAAATCTCCTTTCTCAGCCTCTTCTCCTCTCCCCACCCCTCTTCTGCAAGAAGAAAAAGTCTGATTTTCCAACCTGTCTCGCTGATGAAATGAAACAGCTTGAGCCCATGAGTTTGATGCTGTGTTTATACAATTGCTGACAGTTCTGCTTGAAGTCCCTTGCCCTCTTTTTGTCTGTTGCGTTAATTGTCATGCTGCAGTGTTGCCATCAGAGGGAGTGCTTCCCCAGGAGTTTTTAAGCACTGGATTACATCTGTAGGGAATCTTTGGAGCTTTTCCGTGCAATCCACCAGCGTGGCATGGCCCAAGCCACCTAAAGGCCTGTGTCAGCCTTAAGCTTTTACTGGCAAGCACTGCTGCTCCTGGAACAGCTTTCTGAACTCAGGGAATAAAAGAGTTTTTTTTGCAGCTAACAGTGAAAATACATGTTTTTTAACCTCTTTCGCTCTTGCCCAAGGATCAAAGTTATTTGCTCTCAGTTGCATGTCTTTCAAGACTCCTCCCACTGCCTATACCTAATAATGAATGCTGAGGAGAAAACAGCAGGTTAGAGGAAAACATGAATTTTGATGTAGGCCCTGAAGATTGAGCAGTTTAGGTCAGGAGGAATCTCTGAAGCTCTCTAGTCCAACCTCGTGTTCAAAGTGGGGCTGATTTGGTAACATCAGTCTGCTCAGAATCTGCTCTAGTTGCACTTTGAAAACCTCCCCAGGTGGAGATTGCACAGCCTTGCTGGGCCCCTGCTCCAGTGCTTAACCACTCTTGTTGTGAACAGGCTTTTTCCTTCTATCCAAATAGAATTTCCCTTACTGCAGCTTATGGCTGTTGCACCTTGTCCTTTCAGCGTGCAGTTATGAGAAGAATTTGGCTGTCTTCTCATTTACAACTCCTGCTGGGTGGTGTAATCCACTTTTAGGTAGTAGGTCATGAAATTCTGGTCGTTTCGGACTGAAGTGAGCAATTTGGAAATAAATTTCATCGATTTCTTTGAGTTACTGGGCTGTGAGGGTTCAGAAGCTAGCTGAATAGCCTAGAGCCTGGACGTACGTAGTTCAGGAGAAAGGGCTCTGGAATTTGTTCAGAGCTCTGTGCCCTCACCCTGGTCTGTGCCTCTGTTTCCTCTGTTCCAAAAAGGACTAGGTGATGTCTCTGGAGTCCATGGCAAGTCATTCACTTGGCAAAATGGTTCCGTTCCTCCGGAAGCAGCAGTATGTAGGAGTGAGTTGTGATCCTGCTCCCAGTAATGCTAAAAGGTGGAAACTTCTGTTGGCATCAAGCTAGCAGGCTGAACCTCATATACGTGATCCGCTGCTTCCCATCTGCACTGTAAAGCTGTAATCTTCCAAAGAAATACATGCAAATGTAGGGTCATTACCCTGTGAAGATTCAGAGGCAACACTACATTAATTAGAGGCTCAGAGCAAAGACCCCATTTTTTTCCTTCCTCAACTTCTCCTAAGTTCTTCCTGGTTACAGCCACCATGTAGCTATGAACTCTGGTATCTGCTCCTATGGCATCATCTCTGACAGCCAGTGACATCTTTTCTACCTCTGTGTGCAACTCCCTTCCTCTGTTGCTCATTTATTTTAACTTTTCAGTTCTAATGTTTATGGTTTCTTTTTCCAGTATGACAGACTTAACCTGCTCAAAGTAAGAATATGTTTTTCCTTTTTCTTTCTTTTTCCCCTCTGTTATACGCTCTCTTGATTTTCACAGTTTGCATCCCTCTATATTCTGATGCTCAGTGATTTTAAAAAAAAAAAAAAAGAAAGAAAATTTAAGGTAGATTTAAGGAGTCAGATTTACACCGAGGCTTAGTTTTGCTCCTCTTTGGACTCTCTGTAGTCTGTTCTACCTGCAAAACATAGGGGTCAGGAGGAGGGAACCTCCTCGTGTTTAGAACACTTGGCAGAAACTAAAGATGAGGCTTGGGTATCAGTATGACTGTGTGGAAGGGGAAGAAAGCCACAGAAAAATCACAGTTGGGGAAATTCAATTGTGCAGGGCAAAAGGAGTTACTGCAATTAATGTAAGGGAGGGGAATGAACTCCTGTTGCAATGTGCCGACACCACATGTGCACCCTGCTTTAAAAGGCTCAGTAACAGCAGCGTTTTGTATATGCCAATTTTAGTTTGATTATGGATTTTTTCCCCAGGAATGTCTGAGTTATGCATTTTGCTCATTAAGGCAGACAGATGGCAAAACAAATCTGCAGGAAAATCACTCCATCTTAGATCCTGTGCTCCTGAGGACAAGGTGGTTTGTACAAGGATAAAGCATAATTCCCCTGATTTTTTTAGTACAGCCTGAATTGCATAAGGCCTTTTTCCATGTCCTCCTTGGAGAGAAGGACGAATTCAGCTGAACCATTTATGAATGGAGCCTATGGTGAAGTATGGAAATGTGTAGCAAGTAAGAGAAAATTTGGCTGGTTGGTCAACGAGTCAGATGTGAGATCTTTTTAGCATCAACCTTTTGTATTTGGTACTGTGGTACATACCATGTTGCTGTGGGGTTTTTCGTTAGAGACCAGAGCAGCGAACAGGATGCTGTCCCAAGTGGCAGAAATGCCCAAGGTGGCAAGGGGCCCTTTGGAAACGTTGGCTTTGCGAGGGGGATCCAGATGGCAGGGAAGTCTGTATGGAATGGGACATAGGGAGCACAGGAAACTGAAAGCAGGGAGGTTTAGGAAGAGAACAGTGTAGGCGAACCATGTCTTCATAGGTATCTCTGGTCCAATCTGATCTCATTAACACTTTGCGCCTACCTTCCTATGGTAAGACATCCTGAACGTTGTTGGTCCTCATGTGGGCTAT
Organism: Anser brachyrhynchus; assembly: GCF_964034855.1. NCBI lineage: Eukaryota > Metazoa > Chordata > Aves > Anseriformes > Anatidae > Anser > Anser brachyrhynchus. The sequence continues at coordinate 4,341,054 of NC_137718.1, forward strand.
CCCAGTGCAGCTGATTTCTGTGCTTCCGTGAATACGAACTTACCTCTCTGAGTGAAACTTTCACAGGCTGTCATAAGCCAGAGAAATAAGTTCGTTTTCCTTCATATTCTAGACTGGATGGGGTATAAAGCTGTGAGAAATACTCCCAGTCCGAGGTCAGAAGCAAGATGACTTCAAAGAAAGAAATGCAGTAAAACGTTGCTTCTGTCTTTGTCCATGGAACTGAACTCCCGCGGGTGTAACGCAGACGTGCTGCCGGTGGTCAGAAGAGGGGGACAGGCACTGCTGCGTGGCTGCTGACACACGAAGTGCCTGACCATGAGCTCTGCCGCTGACCGCTGTTAATGGTGAAAGGCTATGGTGCCTCCCAGCCTCGTTGCTCTGAGGTTAATCCACCCTAAAATGGGGGATGCCTGTAATTGCTGTCAGCTCTGCTCTGTGTCCTGACACTGGAAAGCCAGCCTCACTGGAGTGGGAGTGTGAAGCCTATTTCTTCCTCCCTCTGTGCTGATGAATCTCACCTCCAGCTGAAAATTGCCAAGTGTGACTTTCCAAGCTGAGCTAGCTTTTTCATACGCTCCAGTGTGACATGTGGCCTGCCCTCAAACCGTCTGAAATGCCATAATAAGAACAAAAAATTACATGTGCAGAGGATGCAAAGCACTATGCGCTGAAATTATGCAAAAGTCTTTTTCCGTTCAGCTTTTCTAGCGATTTCCTTCAGCAATTTTCCTGTCTTTGTATGCGTCTCCCATTTAAAATTTAAAATAAAGTTTTGCCTGGTGGCTGTTGTGAGCAAAATTGTGTCCCTGCCTTCTGACAGTTCTTCAAGGGCTTATTTGCAGAGGATCCGTTCAAATCGGTGATTTTTACAACCTAGCCAGCAGCTGTGGAAGAATAAAGCCTCTAAAAGAAACGGCTGGCACTGCTTACGGTTAGCTCCTCTGCTGCTAGTGGGCGCTGCTGTTCTGCAAAATGATTGCAGCGTGAGTTTGTGTGTGCGTGTGCGTGCATGCGGACATGCACACATTAGCCTGAACTGTTTCCTATTATAGACTCATGCTCCTGGATTTGTTCTTTGTTTCTGTAACTGGGAATAACTGTTAGACTGCACTGTGAAATCCATTGAAATCTTCTGTTTAACCTCACTTTCACTTCGCTAATTATGCAAACCAGATTGGACCTAGTTTCTCTGTCCGTCTTTCTTTTTGATCCTAAGATCTCTGTGCTAACTAATGCTTCTCTTTTATTTTGTCCTTACAGAAAAGCCAGAGTTGGTATAATGTAAGTACTCCAGTTTCTCTTGTCCCTGGGTGAAAATGGGCTGGGTGCCTGGGGGGGAAGGTGCAAAGGGGCTTTGCAGTGGCAGTGGGGCATACTGGCCATTTCCCAAAAGAGGAGATGGAAATGGCTCAGAACTGGCAAAGGAGGACTGACATCCTGAGGGAAAGGGTGCCAGCGACAGGGAGCAAAAGCTTTGTCTGTGCAGTCACTCTTCTGATGATCTCTACATCCTGTACCTTCCAGTTTCCTGGCAGAGTTGGTCTTGATGTGGTGTCAAACAGAGCTGCCACCATGCAAACCCTTTGCATCTCTCAGGGTGGTGTGGGGCGAGAGAGGAGTTATTTTCTGTTGATCTCACAGAAACGCAAACCATCGCCTGCTTCTGCCTTGATCTTATTTTTGTTCTGCAAGCACGCGGGGCAGTGTTTAGGCACAAAGCTGGCGGTTTGCGAGTTTCCACAATCGGTGCCACCTTTGCATGGTCGAACCCCACCCCTGAAGCGCTTTGAAGCAGATACGAGCAGCACGGTGGCTTTGTAGCCAAATGCAGCAGCCTTTCCACGTTCAGTAGCGATTTCTACCTTCCTGCAGCGCCAGGTGTGGGAACCAGTGATTTTAGCAGATACAGCGTGCTCAGATTTGACAGAGGCGTGAGAGGCACACTTATTTGCTGTACGTAACCAGCACTGGGACGTTTCACTCTCTCTGCCTCGTCTCAGAAGCCGTGGCTGGCGTAGGTAGCATGCTGTGCAGCCGTGGCAGCCTGCCGGAGCTCTGGCTGGATGTGCTGGCTGGGGAACGTGCATCAGGTGCTGCAGATCTGTGGCTCTCTGTGGTAGCACTGCCTCAGGTTTGGCTGGGATCATGACTCTGAATCACAGCACAGAGATGTCAGAGAGGGGCTGTGCCAGAGCATGTTCTTTCTTTGTTGCCGTTGAAGGAGGAGGTGCGTTTGTCTCACTTTTTTGCACCTTTCACTGCTTTAGTGATTACTAGCCCTAGTAAGCCTGCTATGTCTCTGAGGTGAAATCCCCTTCAATGATTATTTAAGGTGTTAAGTGCATCTGGGTTGATGTCTGAATCCTTTGTGCTCTCGGTAGGAAACAGACAGGCCTCCCTCGAAAAGAGAAGGGAATTTAACAAGGTTGGAGAGGAGGGGGAGAGAAGCGGGAACAGAAAACAGCTGTCCTCTTGGCAGGGACATCAGTGCAGAGCTCCCTTTGTTGTGGGGGAAGAGCCAAGTGGGATAATCAGATCGAGAGCTAGCTAGCAGCAAGGACAGGAGAAGACGTGATCTCAGAGGCAGATGGAGGCGTGGAGGCAGTGGCACGAGGAATGAAGCATAACCCACGGTGGCCCGAGGTGGTGGAGCAGTGGCAGTTAGAGGAACCGTGGAGCGAGGCACTTTGGGCACGTAGGCACCCCAAACCGGCGCGTGAAGTCCGTGGCTAAAGGTGACTTCTGCTATCCCACAAGAGCTGATGGAGGCGGTAGCTGCCGAGATCCATTCCCTGCTGCATGATGCTTGGCTGTGGTCTGCTTCTGTGGGTCTCGTGTGTTTGTATCCTCGCTATCTTATCTTTCTGTTCTCTTGTTTTTCCTCCATATATTTTCAGCATGAGAGACAGTACATCCGGAGAGTAAGCACTGGCTGCATTTTTTGTGGTTTCCCCCCACAATTATTTTCCTTTAGAAAGCAAAACAAAACACGTTCTAGTTAGTAGAGACGGTCTGGCCAGATAAAAGCAGCAATGTGGAAACACGGATGGGCTGCAAACTGCAGGAAGGCATTCAATCCTATTGCTAGTATTAACGTCAAAAATTTGCTAATGTGTCTCCTTGATAGAGTTTCTCTTTTTTTGCCAGCTCCTTCCAGGCAGGATTTTTCTGGCACTTGGACCATTCTGACTCCTCTATTTCTTACCCCACTGTGAGCAGCTGTAGAAATGAATCCGTGGAGGCTACCCCTTCATGAGGCCTTACAGTTTCATTTTACCCATTTCCCCTCACTATCATTTTACGTAAACTTCTCTATGCGTGCAGCAAACGCTCCACAATTGTTCTTTGTGTCTCTTTGGCAGCCCTGGGTGCCAGGCACTGTACAACACAAAACAAAAATATAGTCGTTGCCTCAAAGAGCACATGGCCCTCAAAGCTCCCCAGAGCATCAGTGGTCAGAATGCCGGTTTTCTAAGATGACTTCAGTTTTTGCTGCTTTTAACTGGTCTTTTTGTCTTTGTAGCACTTTATCCCTCTTTGGCAGTTGGAAGCCTTCCTTCTCTCTCCCTTGATTCCTTATTCTCTACTTTTTCCTTACGATGTTACCGACTTCTCCACCCTTGTGTGTTCTCCTCTTGATCCTAGCAGTGCTTTTTAGGATTGGCATCCCTACCAGATTGACAAGTGGGAGAAAGGGAGTGAACCAAGGTCATGGCTTGATTTGGCAAGAGTCCTGCCCTTTCATGGTCTTGGTGCTTTCTCTTCTTGGCTCTCCAGAGGAAGAGTGCAAGATGGTTGGGTGCACAGTGAGCGTTAGAAAACAAAACCAGAATAAATGTGCTCAACCGTACGGGGTTTGCTTTGTGTTTGTGCCCTTACGGTGGAAAAGCAAACGTCACTGGGCTGGCTGGGTTCACTGGCAGTGGAAAGGAAAAGTCTCCCGAGGTGTTTCTCATGCCTTTGGTGAGGAACAGCAGACAAAGAACCTCTGGCTTGAAGAACTTCTTCTCTTACGGATTAAACCCCAGTTTGTTGGTCAGCTCTGGTTTCAGCCCCACTCATCCGTGCTCATCCATCAGGATGCAGTTTGAGTGTGTCTGCACTGGAATTGTGTGTCTGCATGTTGAATTACTGTTAATGGGTTTATTATTTTTAAAATGATTTTTTAAAAAAAGAATAGAGCTCATAAACAAGTTTTCTCTTTAATTTTGTTTACTAAAACATGACTTATTCTGAAGACCTGATGTGCTTAGAGGTGGGGAAGGATGAGGTTGCACTGGCTCTGTGGGATACAAGAACTCCACAAGTTGGTAGAAGGAATTCCTCACCCAGCAGAAGTCACTAAAATGAGAGACAAATTGGAGACATTTTGGTGCTAAAGAAGAAAAAGCGTCTCTTTTGTCCTTCTCTTTCTTGCTGGGCTCTGGGTGAAGAGCCTCATGTTTGAGCATGGAGGAGCTCTTAGGTTTCATGTCCTGAGGTCAGTGCCAGTTGAGGCCCTGAGCCTTGCAAATCTACCAGGATATTTTTCTGCCTGCTTCTCCGTCAGCTGGCCTGGTGATCCTTCTGCTTCCCTGACTGTTCCTAAATCAGGCTGTGCATCTCTGATTTCCCACAGCATTTCTGGCTGCCACTCTATAGCAAGGGTTACTTCTGTGCTGGGAGCTGCCATGCCTCAGGAGAATCTGTAGAGCATACTCCCAGAAAAGAGAGTAAGAGAGAGGATCTTGAAAAGTTAGAGCAAACGCAGTTGACACTGGGGAAGATGTGAGATCTGTGTCTGTCCAGGAGGATTTCAGTTTAATATTTAGGTCCCAAGGTCAGCCCTCCTCTGTACTCCTTTCCCTTGTGTTTATCTGCTTGCGGTCCTTTCACCTGCCTTCTCTTTTGGAACCATGCTTCAATTTTTTTCTTCTTACAGCTTTTCCCTCTACTTGACCCGAGCCTCCACCTCTTCACCCATGTACAGTACAGTTCCAGAGTGGTTAGCGGGGAAAAAAATTACAGTGAGAAGACAGTAATTGCCTCTTTCAGGTATTCTTAAGTACTACCAAAGACCTTTACTGTCCTGGTGAGTCTGAAAAGTTCAACAGCAGTACGGTTCTATCCGCTTGTCTTTGGGAGAGCAAAGTCTGCACCGAGGATTGCGCCGAGTGGGTCAAAGCCCCAACAGAAGCCCTGCACCTGCAGTTCTGCAAACAAAGGCTGTGCACACAGGGCAGCTTTCCCAGCAGTGGCTCCAGGGAAGGCCTCTGCCGAGCCATGCACAAACCCGAACAGTCGGCTTCAGGTATCACTGCTCGCTGTATTTCGCTCCGACCGCAGCTCTGCAGGCTCTCCCTGGCTGTAGTGCTGGAGCTGCGTGCTGTGTGTCACCGTTTGCAAAGTGAGTGGGAAAACATGCTCAGTGAATACAGTAATACACCGCTGAAGCTTTTCTTCATAGAGGAAAGCAGTGGTATAATTTCTAAGCCATAGCACATCACAGCCAGAGACACAGAAGCACATCACAGCCAGAGACTGCAGAAAGGAGCGCAAAGGAGGGATGTGGTCTCCTGTGGAAATGTCCTTTCTGGGGCTGTGCACTGTTGGTATCCTCTGTAACTTTTGAACTTTCTAAGCAATTTCAGCTTGCAGAGCTGAATGTCTCAAAAATAAATCCGGTCAGATTTGCGTTTTGGTAGGTAGCTGCATAAAGGAGAGAGCCCAGGCCCTGGGAGAGCTGCAGCAAAGCGCATTAGGAGTCAGGAGGTGGCTGAGGGCCTTTCTTTGTGAAGCCTTTTAAGCAGCACTTGCAGCTTCTTAACAACGTCAAATGATCAGGAGACTGAGCACCGTAAGAAATCAGCCTTTGATGTCTTGGTGTGCTGTCTTCTTTCCTTGCAGCACCCTCTTGGAGACCTCATAGATGCCAGAGCGAAGGGGGAATCTCAGCTGTTGGAATGAGTAAAATAACCCGGATTAAGACCAAGAGAGGGAAATGAAGCACTGTTTTAGGGAAAACATCAGAAATATCTTCCCAATGGGTGGCAGCCTGAGTCTGACTCAGCACCAGCAATCTTTTAACTGGGCTTATTGCAAAAACTCAGGCCTGACGATGAGGTAGTGAGGTGCTGAATGAGCTGCCTTACTCCCTGAATCAGTGCTCTCAGCTTTCCAGTGCCAGTAACCATTTTGTCAAGCTGTTCCTGGAGCAGCGTAACTCCTTGGCTTTCAGGTGTTTTTCACCGGCAGTTCCCCCCGGGGTTTCCATGATGTCAGGCGTATCGATTACCGGGCCTGGCACGCCCGCTGTGGTGGAGCGGCACTAAATTAGAAATGAACTTCTGGTGCACGCTCATGGGATGATGAATTCAAATTCACTCTACCACAGACTGCCAGTGATTACTTTGAAGCTTCTCCCTCTGGTGTTAATTCACTTTTAAAAGAAAGGAAAAGAAAAAAAAAAAAAAGGAAGTCCCCAGTGACCTGACCAGATTTGGAAGAAGCGCCGTGGGACAGGTGGCCAGTTGCTTTGCTGGCATTAATCAGCACAGCAGTCCTGCTGTCAGTGGGGTCTAAACTCTCCCCCACGAGCAAGGCACGTATCCTGCTCTTTCCATTAGTTCTGATCTGTCCAGAGGCAATGCAAGTCTTCCACAAAGGCTTAGGAGCAAGTCCATCAGTCACGCAGACCAGTTAAGGTTTTCCTTCCTGGTTTTCTCCCTGCCTCCTTATGTCTACCTGTGTTCTGTGCCGTGTGCTGTGCCAGACTCTACCTTCCTCAGCTGTTGTGTTGTCAGACTTCCCTGTCCTGTCCCATCCCCCAGCAGCAGCTGCTTTAGATTTCCTCCCAGAGGATTTTTCAGCATATTACCAGCGAGTCGTGGCCCTGGCAGGGTCACGCTTTTCTCCCCGTTCCCCCCCGAAAACTCCCCTCCGCCCGTCTCAGTGCCATCCTGTCCTGTCCCTCTCTGTTTGCAGTAGGGTTAATGTTTGCTGTCACCACCTCCGGGTTGGCTCTTCCGATCGCTCGTGCCATTCAGATCTGCAATGGGAGAGGTGGGTGGCTGCGGAGACGGAGAAACATCCTGGTGAGATTTTTTGGAAGCAATCCCATACGGAGTTTCCAGCAAGACAGGCCATTCAGTAAAACAACACAGATGCCTCGCAGTCATCTGCAGTGCTAATACCTTGTCCTTCCTGGGCTGCAGAAGTTGCTTTCCTCACCCTTCAACTGGGGATGCTGGGTGAGTGCAGGCAGATGCGAGGAGCAACGCCTTCGTGGTGCACCTGAGCAGCTCGATGGTCCTCCCTGCCAGCGGGCACCCTGCTGCACTCCGTGGCCCTGCAGTGAAGCCATGCCCTTGTAGGTTTTGTGTGGTTGGAAACATCTGTGCCCCCAGTTTGTTAGGAAGAACTAGGATTTTTCATCAGTGTGCTTGCGTCTGGTTCTCGCAGCTCAGCATCGTGGCTGAGCGGAGCTGGCGTGGCGTGGGCTTTTCCTGTGCATTTCCACGCTTGAGCAGAGATGGAGAGCGTGGGGATGGAGGGCAGAGGGATACGGGGAGCTGTGCTCCAAGCAATCTTCCCGAGACCTGCAGGGAGTTTGTTTGCTGGAGCCTGCGGGAGCCCTTGCTCGTCCTTTCCGAAGTGATCTGGCTGATGAATGAAACAGAGAAAGACCCAGGCTTTTTGGGGGGCGCAGGAGTAGCTGAGCTCTAAAATTTCTTAACTCCGCGGGTCTCGCAGGGCTGATTTCATCATCGCTCTGTTCTTTCGGCTGGTCCCTCCTTAGCCCAGCTCCCCTCACGCCGCCCCCACCGCAGTGTCCAGCAGCTCTCCACGACAGGAAACATCTGCTGGAGGCTGAGCCTGGGTTACTGCAGGGCATTGGCCGGCAGAGCTCCCCGCTCCAGTAACTGGAAGCATGTGCGAGGCACTTTGGTATCCCCCCGCCTGCTCTTTCCATGAGAAACCTCCCCAAAGACCAAAGCTGCCTTTCCGAGCAGAGGGACGAGAGGAGAGAGCCTGAGGCAGGCGCAAGAATAAGAATCGCTGCTTTTCTGCTTTCAAAGCAGGGAAAAAACACCAACAGCTGAAGGCTCTGAGCTGTTTGGTGTCCTGTTACTGTGGGGTGCTGGCCATCAGACCTGTGCTGGGTGCTTGCTCGCGGTCCTGGCCACTGGGGCTGGCTCAGGAGTCGCAGACGCCTTGCACAGCCTGCCTGGGACCTCTTGGGCTGTCGGCGCTTTTGCAGCCCTTTTTCAAGGGATACCCACAGCAAGCAGTGGGTGAGACAGGAGCAGAAGAGCGCAAACGCTGCCCGCCAGCACGCTTATCCTCATGAGCCACTTGGAAAAGGTCCTCCCCAGGGCGAGTCCCCTCTCAGAGCTGCAGAGGCCGCTAGGGCAGACGACCTGAACGCGAGCGGGGAAGCAGGGGAAGGCACACGAACTCCTGCCAAGCTGCTGTATCTCTTTCGACTTTGAATCTAAACAAGAAGCGGTGACAGCAGGAAGAGGAAAAGCAGTCTGCCTGGGAACACGGGGAGCTGTGCGAGCGCGGAGGGGACGCTATGGATCCCTTGCCGGAGTGCGAGGCTCTCTGGGATCTTGTGCTGCATCAAGAGCTCTCAAGTCTGCTCTCGGACCTGGACGGGCTTGTCGACTTGTCCCAGGAGTATGTCAGCAGTGGATCAGATGAAATTCTAGCTGTGAGTGTCTCTAAACTGAGCTGTTTTTCGCCATAACAGAAGTTCTGGTGCTAAGCAGAAGCGTCCGTTGCAGTGCAGGCTTTGGACGGGTCAGAACATCCCCGGCTGTGGGGAAGGGAGGGGAGCAGGGCTCCCCATGGAGACAGAACTGCTAAGTCTGGTCTGTAACGCGTTAAACCCAGAGCTCAGCACTGATTGTGATCTCTATTCCTCCCTCCTTTCCCATCCTCTCCGCGTGTCCCAGGAAATCTTGGGCTTAGGCTCTTACTGGAGCCCGTCTCTGGCCAAGGTCTTTTCCAGATATTCAGGCTAGAAGTTCGGTAAGTGAAATGATACTTCTGTCAGTTGCTGCTTTGTAGATTTTATTCGGAATCAAGACACCTTCCTTCGGGCCCACAGGTCTGAAACAAAGATCCGAAGTGCTAAGATGTTAAAAAATATTGTTTCTAGTTCGTTAGTTCATTGAAATGCTGTGTGGAAGAGGGAATGCTTTTGGGGGGGAGCAGGGTGGGGGTGTCTGTGCTTCTTTCTTTTCTTTGACAGCATTTGACAGTTTTGTAAGGCTAATAACCTTCACATTCCTCCTATCCCTTCAGCACTCCTCCCCGGTTTCTCAGCCGGAAACTACCTTCTATAATCACATTCATTTGGGGGCCCTTGCTGGGAGGCTCTGATGCATGCCCACCTTTCTGCATTGGGAGAGTAGCGTGCAGCTGGAAGAGGTAGGAAGGGGTTGTTGAGAGGAAAGTGAGATCTGGAGGGAAGAGTTTGTCCCCCAGGTTGCTCTGCCTTCCCCACGTTTGTGGGAGAAAGAGCAGGACAGATTAGAGGAGAGACACGGGCCTCCTGAAATTGTACCTGCCTCTCTTTCAGTCAGTTCTGCCTTCAGAAGTTCTGGCTATTCTGAGCTGCTGTCAGCACGTGCGTGGCATGCAGGAGGTGGCTTTTGGCTAGAAATGTCGGTCCTGGGACAGAGTCACATCAAAGTTCAGTAAACAGCAGAGAGAAGCCAGCTCCTGATCTCCCTCCAGCCAACAGCACGGTTTTGTTTGATGCCTTCCGTGAGGCCAGGTGTCTGCAGAATAAACACAAAACACGGTCAAGTCCCTGTGCAAGCCTCTTCTGCACCCCACAGAGGTGTTCCCCCTATACCGGCAGATAGCTGTGGGTTCCCTGACTGCCAGGTGGAGCACTCGATGGGGAGAGGAGAGGGCATGACTGCATTATTCCTGAGCTGACAGTGATCGTTCGAGCTCCCCTGGCAGAGCTGCAGCTACACTGAAGCACCTATGGCCCGGGGTTGCGATGCTGTTCCTGGAGAGCTGAGGAGTGGCAGCCAGCTGAGGAATTGCAGACAGGGCGTGCATCATACCTTGTACAGTCTGTGACTGCAGGAAAAGGGATTTCCTCTGCATCCACAGCTTCCACGCAGTTCTGCACTGCAGACAAAGGCATAGGCCTTCTGCTCTGTGCGTACTCTTCCAAGTCAGGTTCTCCTCTTCCTCTCACTTAATGCACTAAATCCCAGATCCTCCCACCTGTGCCTGCTGTGATGGGAGCTCCTGGCCTCGTGCTTTGTAAGTGCATCTGACCCCCCTTCTCCTTACCTAGGTGTTCCTGCTTTCCCACTCCGTTTCTCTGTACTCATGCCTGCCCCTCTCTTTAACAGGCGCTCTGTTATTTGCAGGTGTTGAGTCCAACCTACAAACAACGGAATGAAGATTTCAGGAAACTCTTCAAGCATCTTCCCGACACGGAGCGTCTCATTGTAGGTAAGGACTGTCCTCTGTGCCGTGCTCTTTTGTGCTGGCCCGTGGTTTTGGGAGGAAATCCAGCACCCGTACATGCAGCTTTTTCCTCTCCTAAGAGATTGTCACCAAGGAACAAGCCCACTGTCTCTTTTCTGTGCACAGACAGTCCCCCTCCTCACTGTTTCTAATGGATTTCACTTGTTTCACTTCAGGGAGAGCACAGCTGATCAGCATCAGCTACAGCCTTGTCTCCTGCTGACTTCGGGTGTATGTTTTCCTCCGCAGTGCTCCCCAAACCCGTTAGTGTTTGAGCTCTTTCCGCAGTTGGTCAGGGTTGCCTGTCTCAACATGCATGGCCCTGAGCTTCCCTTTTTCAAGCTCCTTTGTACACCCCTGATGCTCCCTACTCATGACTCTTCCTGTATTCATCTAGGCTTTGGCCTTGCAGCTAATTAGCGATTGCCTACTGCATTGCATCTGTTCTTTTATCTAATGTAACTGGTGATCTCATACCATGTCTCACACTGTTGCAATACGCACAGACTAGCAGAGGACTAGAAATTGTTTAGTAGGCTTAAATTGGGAGAGGAATGAGCGATGACACTAGAAGGCGAGAAGGAAAACCCAGGTTAAAATGTGGAGACAGGATGCTACTGAATGACCAGCTAACAAGGCAAGATAGTTTTACCTCTAAGAGAGATGGTCTGTGGCATGCCCTGGGGAGAAATCGTAACCTAGTGGGCAGAACAGCAGCTATGGCTCAGTTCCTTCTGGCTCACAATCCTTTCTGCAGGATTGTGTCGGGTAATTTCTTCTCTTGGTGCTGCTGCTTATCCTCACGTTTAGGCTGCCCTGTCTTCTCATCTTGATGCTCGTTAATTACCATGTGTTGTTCACCCACAGATTACTCATGTGCACTACAAAGAGACATTCTCCTGCAGGGCCGCCTCTACCTCTCAGAAAACTGGATCTGCTTTTACAGCAACATCTTCCGCTGGGAGACATTGGTAAGGCTCTCCGACTGGCACACGGAGCATGTGTTCTACGTCAGTTTATTTGCTGACAACTTTAAAAGCACTCTTTCCGTCGTCTTTCTCACCAGTGTCTCTCATTACCTGCTTTCTTTTTCTGCCTTCCCCTCTCTGCATGGCTCTGACTGTAGCTGACAGTTCGCTTGAAGGATATCTGCTCGATGACCAAGGAAAAAACAGCACGGCTCATTCCTAATGCCATCCAAGTTTGCACTGACACTGAAAAGGTACATCCTTGAAGCCTGCACTTTGTGGGTGTCAGGGGCAAGGGAGTGTAAGTGTGTTAACACCACCTCCATGGGAGTTTTCCAAACTGACTGCTTGTGGTACGTGGGGCCTGGGAGAAAGCACTAATGGAAAAGGGTTGGGTGCAGAGCTTCTGCAGACCTGGGGCTTGGGCTGAGTCGGGAACTCATGTAGCTTGTGTGTGGGCATGGAGGAAATAGAAGATCTGGGTTTTGTAGTAGCACACAGCTAACTGAGCTGTTTCTGTGCTCAGAGCAGCTTTGTGGGTTGAGAGGCACTCAGCCTCGCCGTGAAGTCTCCATGGACTTCAGTCTGTGCCCAGGAGCTGAGCAGCAGCGCTGTGTGCCTGGCTCAGTCCCTCTGTGTGCTGTTTCTGGAAAATGATCCCAGCAGGTGTGCCTCTTCATCCCTTTGCTGGGCCTTTTCTGAACTGATTTTTCTCTCCATCTCTTCCCATTCAGCACTTTTTTACTTCCTTCGGGGCTCGAGACAGGACGTACATGATGATGTTCAGACTCTGGCAGAACGCTCTCCTTGACAAGGTACAGAGACCAGCATCTCAGCGTTGGGGGGGATGAAAGGGAGGTGGTGGATTTATGCAGAAGCACAGTACCTGTGACAAGCATATATACATAAAAAAAAAAGACGTAGGGACAGTAAGTACGTGTGTGTTTAGGTGGAGCAGGTACGTAGCTGCAGGTGCAAGTATCTCTTTTTGCATGGAGTTCTGTCTACCCACAGACACATCTTACACACACAGTAGATGTCTCTTTGCCTCTGCTGAGGTGTGGAAGCAATCAGGAAGGAGATTGTTCAGGTCTGTAATACAAGTGAAACAGCCTAGAAGAAAGCAGTTCAAAATGCAACAGAAATAGCTCACTGCACTGGCAAAGTTCTTAGGAAGTCTGTTCTTCAGCAGTGTGGAGTTCAAGATAGGGCAGGAAAGAAGCATGTGTTCAGCACATCCCAAAACCAAACACGATGGTGGGTGCGGGGTGCATTGGGTAAAGGCTCAGTAGGTTGGATTTTAAAATAAAGCAAGGATATGCACTTGCTATGTCAAAGACCCCGTATATCCTATATTTGGTTCTGAGTATCTGTTCCAATGTCCAGTGAGTATTTCTGGCCTCACTCCAGGAGTAAGACTGACAAACCGATCGTACAGGGCTGCCAGCATTTGGAGACGTTCAGGGCTTGAGTTCATACCGTACTGGGATGCTGAAGTAATCAAGTGCTAGAATGCCCCCTCCTGAAATTGGGGTAGTATTTAGTAGGCAAAAGGATCAAATTGCATTGGGCAGCTCATGTTGCTATCGGATGCTGTAATTTAATCGGCCCTTTGAAGTTTATCACAAAATTCAGCGCCCTTGGTTTCAAGGTCATGGCAAACAGGAACTAAGATTTGGAGTGATAAAGGCAGGAAACACTGAGGGAGCTCGTTTGCCAAATGAAGGATCCATGCCTGGCACGAGGGAGGGAGAAAGAGCCTAGCGTGGTTTTTCTGCTAACATGTGAATTAAAGAGAGTGTATGGGGGAAGAGGGTAAAACAGCTGGATATGTTTCTGAATAAAAGTCTCTCATTTGAGTGTTTTCCGTACTTTTGACTGCTAGTTTTAGGAGCTAGATTAAAAATTTCCTGCCTTATCACGTACAGTAACTATGGGAAGAAGTTTACGCCAGCAACTCTGAAAAAGTTCACTAGGTTTATTTTTTCTCATTACCAAGAAATCTTTGTCATTGGTCATAAGTTTCTCGTGGGTAAAAATCCATCTCCTTTCATCCATGCAGCACACACTTAAATCACGAGTTCACCGACCCATTTCTTGAGGGCTCCAGAATGCAGTCATGTGGGAATCAATGAACTTGCATTGTAAAAAGCTGGGCTTTTGTGAAAGGTCTTGATAATTCATTTTTTCTTTTTAACCGGAGATACAATACAGTCTTTTCCCAGTAGTAACTCTTCTTGATTTTAAACTGCAGCAGGAAATGTTTCTCTCTGTTGCTGTTTCAGATAGTTTCCCCAGCAGGTGTAATCTTTAGGTAGTTTTCATTTAAACAAAGTCGAAGGGGAGAAAAACTCAACATGTATTGGGGTTTGGTGTGGTAGAGCAGACATTAAATGGAGACACAGCAGAAAACACATGTGGGGGAAAACACAGATTTATTGCTTACATTATTACACGCACAGCACCGTAGTGGTGGGAGATCTCATTTCTTGTGCTGCTCCGGGTGTAGCCTCCTGTTGGCTTTCTGACAGTGTCTTCAGTAACCTGAGCTTGTGACCTGGAGAAATAACGAAGTCAGATTTTAGGGCAGAACCTGAGCTGGCAGCGAAGGCTTACTTGGCAAAAGGGCCTCTTACTACTTGATCAGGGCAATCTCTGTGCCAACTTGGCCTCACTGTATTAAGACACAAACGTATGCCTGCAGCCCATGGGGCTGGCCAGGCTCCCAGTAACACTCAGTCCACCTTGTGGCATCGCTGGAATTCAGGAGAGGTGAGTCCGCCAGAAAGTTCCCACCTCCCATCAGCAGGATGTGTCAGAACCTCTCGCTTCTGCTTTCAGGGCAAGAAATGTAATATTCCTGACAGTCGTAATTCCAGATTGAGAAAGAAATAATGGGCTGATGGCAATCAAAATGCCAGCGTTTTGGGGTTTGACTCATACTGAGAAAAAGCTGCTGCGGGGAGGAGAAAAACGAAAAATCCTCAGTGCTGTTCACTTCCATTGCCTACTGCAGAAGTCAAACATGAAAATTGTTCAGGCAATACTGAATTAACACTTGCAGTGTGAGATCCAGTTTAAGTGTGGAGTGTGGCATATTCATTATCTTTTAGTCTTCTCAGGTGAAAATGTACCCTGTGCTCTGCTCCTTCTTTTAGCCTCTCTGTCCAAAGGAGCTCTGGCACTTTGTCCACCAGTGTTATGGGAACGAGCTAGGTCTGACCAGCGATGATGAAGATTACGTGCCTCCTGATGATGACTTCAACACAATGGGGTGAGTGAGGAGGAGTGAAATCTGCTTGTGATGAAGAAAAGATGGCCTCAGGAAAGCAAGAGTCCTTATATATTGGCATACCTCAAACTGCAATTCGTTCCCGGTGAGAGATTTTGGGTTCTGGGCAAATATTTGGCCTTAGGGATTAAGGGCTAAAAAGCTGAAGGTGTACCATTGCCTCATGGAAATCAGTAGGAACCGAAATGGTTGCCTCTCTACTTGCTGAAGTAGATGAGCGATTCTGTAAATGCCAAAATGCCCCATTCACTGGGCCAGTCAGTGTGTTACGTGGTCAATGAGTGCTGATGCTTGTCAGTATAAACACTTGAAAAGTTTGGGCTTGATCTCCCCTGCACTGAGCCGTTTCTGATTCCGGTCAGACTGGAAACCGCATAGAAATATTCTTACTTGCTCTGTGTGTCCAGCTGTAGCTGTACTGAGAGGGGTAAACATAAAAACGTGTGTTCTCTGTGGCGTCTCAGCTACTGTGAAGAAATCCCTGTGGAAGAGAATGAAGTCAATGACAGCTCCTCAAAGAGCAGCATGGAGGCCAAGCCAGAAGCTAGCCCTCAGCTGCCAAAGAAATCTGTCACTGCCAGCACGTTGACATCTACAGGAAGCAGCGAAGCACCAGCCTCGGTAAGTGTCCTTCCTCCACTGCAGTGGCATCTGGAATCCTTTTCACGGGGATTTCGCTGGCAGTGCTTGAATGTACAAGGTGACTGTTTGCCCTAAAGCTCCTCTTCCACTGCAGCTGACCATGGTCCTTGTGTTAGTAATGTTTGAGGGCATGGCATTTGCCAAAGGAAAAGTAAGTAAACCATGCCTGACCTAAAGTCAGTACATTAGGATTCTCAGCAGCAAGGGTATTTTCCCACATGTAGTTTTAGGTTAAAAGAAATGGAGCATTGAAGATAAAGGGGTTATAATTCCTCCTCTGGCTCCAGTCGTTCCCTAGGAAGCAGCGTGCACCTTCATGGTACTGTGGCAGGGCAGACCTTTTTGAAATATAACAAGAACTCAGATTTTGTATAGTGTTTTTGTCTGGGACAAAACCTGTGTTGTTTGTGCGCTTGTCTGAACAAACAAAAAGCCTTGTATATGTCCCAAGCTTGAATTATACATATATATGTTTTTGAGAGGAAGTGGTCTAATATGCCCTTGTGTTTTCCAAATACTGTATGGTAAGCTGCCATCTCTCCATTATTTAATTTCCAGCCACATTGAGGCCAAATGTTCAAAGGTATGAAAATTGGCCCACAGATGTAAATAGTTTTCAGAAATAACCACCAGTTTCTAGATGCTAGTCTTGCCCTCATTATGTTCTGTCCTTGCTGCAGTTTGATGGGGTGCTACCAGAAGAGGAGGAGGCAGTAGCAGAGAGTCCTGTGGAAAAAGACCTCGGCATTGCAAATATCATGGGAGAGAAGATAGAGATCATTGCTCCTGTGAACTCCCCTTCCCTGGACTTCAATGACAATGAAGACATTCCCACGGAGCTCAGCGACTCGTCTGAGACCCACGATGAAGGTGTGCAGGGAGAAACCCCTTCCATTGGTGTCGTGTTTTGCCCTGTCTCTTTCAGTGAGGGCCTGGGGCAACAAATACTGAATTCTTTTTCTGGACTTTAAGAGTTCAGAAGATGCAAAGAATTCTTGGCCTGGGCTGCAGAAAGTGAATCTGTGGGATATTTGGAAGGCTGTCCCTAAAATAATGCCATGTAGTTAATTACCCCACCTGATGTTCCAACTATTGTCCTGGGATCAGTGGTGGGAAAGGGATAGAAGCACTTCCTTTGGGTTCCTTCTTCACAAAGGAAAGTACTGTAAAATATTGTCCTGGACTGTAAAAGCACAGCCTGGGAGGTTGGCACAGAGTATCATGCCTGGGGCTTGTGGGCCTGTTTCCCCACAGGTGAAGTCCAGGCCTTTTACGAGGATTTGAATGGCCGTCAGTACGTGAATGAAGTGTTCAACTTCAGCGTGGACAAACTGTATGACTTGCTTTTCACGGACTCTCAGTTCCAGAGAGACTTCATGGAACAGCGTCGGTTCTCTGGTAAGCTGCTGGTGGCAAAGCCCAGTCACTGACAGAGGCTGTGTTCCCTGCGAGGCACAGAGCAGGGCTCAGCTTCTAGTTCTTGAGCACATGCCTTGGAGGTGCGACTTTGGCTGACGATAGAGGGATTGGGTAATATTGTGAGGTCTTGGGACCACACCTGCCTGTGCTGACAGTAATCAAAAGCAGGTAGAATGAGCCTTGTTTGGCTATCTGGGTGTATTTTTTAAGAGCCCTAAGTAAGTTTGTGGAAGAATCAGATTCTCCATCTTTTTCTTAATATCAGCCACGGCCTGATCTTGTGTTCAAGGCTTAACATTCTGTGGAAAAAGCTCTTCTAGCTCTACTCCAGACACTGGCACAGACTGTGTAGTTGATGGTGCAGAGCGTTCTGGGCATCCTGCAGCCCTTCTTTCCCTATAACTGCAGGTTTGCAAAAGGAGCGATGGCATCAGCCTCCCTCCCTTTCCATATACTGAGAGAGGGGAAAATTCTCCCCACATTTCTAATTCCTCAGGCACATCTCAGTCTGAAGCCATACTACAACGAGGCTCTCTACAGCTGCTCTGCTTAGCCCTCTGAGTAGCAGACTTGCAGGATTCTGCCAAGTCAAGGCAAAGCCACCAGAAAACAGCCTCAGGCAGAGATATTCCCATCACATCTTGGCAGAGGATGCACCTCATCCCTGCAGTGACCACGTTTAGTACAGGAGACCTTTCCTTCACACTCAGTTGAGCTCTAGCACTTTTGCAGCCAAGCTCTCTAGAGGGAAGGAAATACTCTCCTGAGCTTGGTTATGCTTTTACTAGGGAACTGACCTGAGGTTGCTTTAAGTTACTTTGATGGAATATTGTTTTCTCCTCTCAGATATTATCTTTCATCCCTGGAAGAAGGAAGAAAATGGCAATCAGACCAGAGTGATCCTCTATACCATTACCCTCACCAACCCTTTGGCCCCCAAAACTGCCACTGTCACTGAGACGCAGGTATGTGAAGGGGCAGCAGGGGTATGCTTTGTAGGAACAGGTCTGTGATTTGCTTTCTTGTCTTGAGCTTGCTGCTTTTCATGTTCTTCGTGTCATTTTTTTTTTTAAAGAAATGTCTGACGTGCTCTTTTGTTCTTTAGAATCAGAGTAATTCAGGCTAGAAAGCGCCTCTGCTCAGAGCGGGCTCAGCTCTCATTTTAGATCGGGTTGCTCTCTGGCAAGCCAGACTTCAGTTCAGTGAGACGAGGTCCCACAAAATCGGTCCTCGTGTGACAGTGTAACTGCATATCTGAGACAAAAAACCGGGGATTCAGCTGCTGGAACTGAATGCCCCTTTTGATGTATGTCCTTGGAAACACCTGAGCGAGACGTTTTGGTTCCTTGAGTAGGCCAGCCCAAAAGGCGAGTTGTTTATGGAGAAATTGCAGAGATGGGGCTGTGCATGGGCACGGTCTCCTGTTTGCGGCAGAGCTGTTTTTTGAAGTGCTAGTGAAGGTGCCTAACTATCAAAGCCTTGTTCTGACCAGCCTAACGGTTGCCTTGCATGCTCTTTTACACAGACAATGTACAAAGCCAGCCAAGAAAGCGAGTGCTATGTCATAGATGCAGAGGTGCTAACTCACGACGTCCCCTACCACGATTACTTCTACACCATTAACCGCTACACGTTGACTCGTGTTGCCAGAAACAAAAGCCGACTCAGGTACGCCGCTGGTGGGATAAACAGCTTTACTGATGATCTAAAGTCACCTGGGGGTGGGAGTGCTTCTTTCTGGAGTGGTAGAAGGGGCTGGGGAGAACTAAGCCCCACTTCTTTGTTGCGGGAGTTACATTTGGGTCAGGGAGAAGAATTTACAGACTTCTCTTGCCCCCTTCTTTTGAAGCAGGGACAGCTGCCATACAAAACAAACTAAATGCACTAAGACTGTGCCTCTGAGAAGCACTTTGGGGGACAAGCAGTGGAATTTGGTACCGGGGAAACTGAGGTGTTTGTGTTTTGCTCTGATAATTAATCTAAATGTCTGCCTGCCCCATGGCTGAAGGTCTTGGGAGTCCTCTTGAGGCCTTACTGCCACTGCCTTTGGAAGGACTTATCATGCAGTGCTTCTCACCTAGAAACACAAAGGGCTGAAACCGTGTCAGAACTAAGTGTGAGCATAATTATTTTTTATATATACATTGACAAAGGAGTGTGAATTGATGTAACCTCCTGAAAACAAAATTGAGAGTGACTTTCCCCTTTCCACACAGGGTTTCCACAGAACTACGTTACAGAAAACAGCCGTGGGGGCTGGTGAAATCCTTCATCGAGAAAAATTTCTGGAGCGGCCTAGAAGATTATTTCCGTCATTTGGGTAAGAGTGGCAAGGTCTGGAGCTGCGGCCACGACAGGGGCACACTCTTACGGTTTGTGTGTGCCTCCCTGCAAGCAGGCAGCGTAACGGCGTGGTAGCTGCTGCCAGCCTTCTGGGGACTAGGCTTCAGAGGGGCTTTTAAACAGGGCCAGCCAAAGTCATTGCCGCTGCAGCTGGTAGTACTTGCTGGCCATCAGCTCCTCTCTGACAGGAGTGCAGGCAGTCCGGGGTCAGGGTTTGGCTGAAGGTGTAAGGGAGCTGTAGTGCGTACCCCGGCACAGCCACCTCAGACCCCACCAGGGTGCTTGGCCCAGCTGAACTCCATCCAGCAGCCGTGCCAGGGGTTTGTATCTTTGCAAGGCCGGTGCCATCTCTATTAAACGTTTTCTTTCCTCGCTGCCTCTGCAGAAAGTGAACTGACCAAAACCGAGAGCACATACCTGGCTGAGGTCCACCGACAATCCCCCAAAGAGAAAGTGAGCAAGCAATCAACCGTCCGCCGGCGGAAACGGGCCCATCCCCACCTGCGGGTGCCGCACTTGGAGGAGGTGCTGAGTCCCGTCACCACCCCCACGGACGAGGAGGTTGCTCACCGAATCAAGCATGTGGCAGGTGAGGGACTGCAGGGACCTCACGCTTGGGGTTGGAGAGCTGGACACCTCCAGAGACAAACCGGAGCTGTGTTCATGGAAGGTT
The DNA here is from genome assembly GCF_964034855.1 of Anser brachyrhynchus. Taxonomy (NCBI): domain Eukaryota; kingdom Metazoa; phylum Chordata; class Aves; order Anseriformes; family Anatidae; genus Anser; species Anser brachyrhynchus. The sequence goes on from NC_137718.1 coordinate 4,360,876, forward strand.
AACGGGCAGAGGGGCCAGAGATTTGCAGAGCGATGGACGCATTATGATTTTTTGACTAAGATGGAGTAAAATGTTGCCCTTCCCTTTGGGCAGCATTTCATAGCCTGAACAAACCCATCTGTCTCCTTAGGTTCCACTCAGACACGGCACATCCCTGAGGAGAGCCCCAGTGGCTTCCACCTGCAGAGTGTCTCCAAGCTGCTCCTCGTCATCAGTTTTGTGTAAGTAATTTTTTTTGCTCTACCTTTACTTTGGTCCTCTCATGTTTCTGGTGGTCTGCACTCCCCTGTGCCATTTTTTTCTTTTCTCTACTTCCTCTGTGGTCCCAAGCTTTACTCAGCAGAGTAAAACAATGACAGGCAGAAAAGAATGAATTAAAATTTCCCCCAAATGTTCCATCAGCTGTTTGGTCTGGCTTGATCCCAGCTTTGGCCAGTGCTTAGCCAGTCACTCAGCTGGCTCTGTAGGTTTTCCAGATCTATTTTTTTTTTAAAGTCTCTTCTTTCCCTCAGTTTTGAGAGGCAAGTCAACAGACAAAATCTGACAAGCAGTAAGAGGATTTTTTTATTTTAGAGATTTTGATTAATTTCTTCATCTAAAGTGACATCTAAAAACTGTTTTTTATTTTTTTTTCCTAACTTAAATAGTAACAAGCTGGCTATTATCATGAAAGATGACCACACAAAGCTCTCTGGCAGTTTACCATGCTACCACAACAGGGCTTGGTGTATGTGAGGAGTCTGTCTGTTCTTTTCTCTGGACTGCCAAAACCTATTTGGGTACTTTGAAATGTCTGATCCTGGGCAGTGATTTTGGTGAGAGATACTATCTCAGAAAGGAGCTGGACTGTTTGAAGATGCTATCTGCAAAGTAAGGATAGAAACGCATGAGGCAAGAGAGACTGGCATGGTTTCACTAGTTCGGCAGCAAGAACTATGCTTTAGTTTGTGTCCTTTCTCTGCCACCACCTTTCCCAATTGCTAGCCGTGGACTTGCTGGATTTGTGCTCAGAGGGAGTCGGGCATGGGGCCCTTGTATAAATGCAGACAACCCAGCAGTGTTTATGGTTTCGCTGTGTCTCAGGCTGCCAGTAGCTTTCATGGGTTAGTGCTGCAGTGGTAGCCGGAGCAGTGCTGTGAAGTAGTCCAGCTATAGCAGGTTTCTTTCCATCACTAAGGAAACCAAGAACCTAATATTAACCCCGGAGGTACAGCAGAACTTGTGCTCATTCTTTTCTTAAGCTCCACTCACTTTTTAGTGAGGTGTGAAGAAGCTGAGAGCGGTAGACTGAGGTTAGTTACCATCTCAAATTGAGCACCTTTCTGCGTCTCCTTTTCCCAACGGGGACGACGACTGCAGAGGCTTACAGCAATGACCCAGAGCAGCTGGAGAAATGTGACAGGCCAAGTGACAGATGCTTTGGGTAGACAGCCTGGTGCTCTCTTCTGTGGCTAGACAGGTGGGTAGCAAGGCACAAACGCTTTATGATGCTCTCTCCTTACAGGCTACTAGCTTAGCTTAGGGTGCTGAAGGAGCTCTCTGTAATGTTTTCAGAACACTTTTCTGGCCGGTTGCTATCCCCCTGCCTGAGCTGGGCTATAGAGAGGCCATTCTTCCAGCAGAATAGCCGCACTAGTCAGAGACAGGCACGAGCATGTTATTTTTGAGCCCATTCCCTGAGCCACCACTCGCGCTGGGAAAAAGAGTGGGAATGCATGCGTAGCAGTGGAGGAGGGAAGAGAGGAGCGTGGCAGTATCTGGTGAACTCAGTGGCTGCCCAGCCTGCGGTGGTGTTCCCACCTTGCCATAAGGTGGGAGGGGGTAGGGCGGGATGTGTGCAACGTGCATCTCCGTGCTAGTGCCCTGCAATGAGCGCTTTGTACGTGTCCACAGGAGCCACACACAGCTCATCTTTTCCTGGGTGAATTTCACCGTTAATTGCAAGCCCAGTTATTTCCTTCCCTCCGGCGTCTTTTCTCCCTATTCCTTTCTTCCCTCTTCCCTGCCATTTATCTTCTGTACTGTCTATAAACCTTCTCTGCTCAGCCCAGTTTCTCCCGTTCTCTGTCAGTCTGTTTCTAACCTGCAGCTACTCCGTCTTTTCTCTTCCCTGCTCCCATTAGGATCTGTTTCAGGTACTGTCTTTTTTTTTTTTTTTAAACCTCTTTACTCTCCCATTTCCCCCCCCCTTTCTCTGCATTCAGCACATCCACTCAGCCAGCCTGTCTCATGCATCTGTCATCCCTGTCTGTCTGTCCTTGCTCACACATCTCTCCCACATGGTGAAGTTTTGGGTTCTGATCACTTGGCCCTTACACAAATTAAATTCCCACTCACATTCAGCGTGGACCTGGGCCCCAGAAACCTCGTTAAAGCTCTGGATGTTTCCCCAGGTGTGACAGGCAGGCAGTGGGGCAGCAGTGCTCACAGTAAACTGTTTTTTTCTTTATTTGCAGTCTGGTGTTGCTGGTCATTCTCAATATGATGCTGTTCTACAAACTCTGGATGTTGGAGTACACTACCCAGACGCTCACAGCATGGCAGGGCTTGCGGCTCCAGGAGAGGTACTGTCACACCAGCTTTGTCTTTGCCTCTTCTTGCATGTTTCCTCCAGATGTTAGAGGCTTTCCAAGGACACCACAGCTCAGAGCTGTCTGGTAGATTGTTTCCCTGTTGTGTGTAACAGATGAAGTGGGTAGATAGCTGAAGATATGGGGCCGCCCAGTATTTCCTTATCCAAAGTGCTGAACAATTACAGCAGAAGAGAGCAAGTTAAGGCAACCTCTGCTTCTTCGCAGGGTCCCACTTATCTGAGGACACAGGCTGTACAAAGAAATGTTTTGTAATCTTGGGCCAAGGTTGTCACCTCCCCTTCTCTGATGGCTCAACTCTAAACACTCAAAGCAGTGTTTAGAAAGAACCTCTTTGTACCCAGATAAGAATTTGGACTTGTGACACAATTAATTGTTGAAAGATTTTGAAAGGTGTGGGTCTAGCTATCAGCAAGTTGTTACAACATAGGAGGAAAAGAGAGCGCACTAGGAGGACAGAGTGCTCCATAACGACCTAAGCATTCCCTGGAGGTGTACTAGATGGTAAGCAGTGAAATGTCATTGCAGATTGACTTAGTTTCTCTAATAACTGATAGTGTGGAGCCTTGCCCAAGGCTTTTTGAACATCTTGTTTCATTACACTGTCCGCTGGGTGCATGCTATTTGAGGTGAGGAGAGCTCAAGGCTGTAGGCAGTATTTCCCATTTCCTTTTGCAGAAAGCACGCTGACAGGTATATGTTGGGATCGTTTTTTATTATATAGACTTCCCCATCTTGTCTAGAGGTGAAGTGGACCTGCCAGTCAGCATTTCCCAGGGTGCCCTCCAGAGCACTTTTTGGTAGATGGCATTTTACAGTGGTGACCTGATGGCCCAGAGCTGTTTAATAATGACCAGCAATTTGGCGTTCTGAATTCCTTCTGGCAAGTTTAGGTGAATGCTTTTTCTGTACATAAACGCTAGGTGTCCTGCCTGACCAGCTTCTCCTCTGCAGGCAGCAGTTGAAGTTGGGAACATCATGATCCCCTTTGCTACGGTGTTTTGGTCTTATGTCCCCTTTCTGGACATCCTTTTGTGTAGTTGCAGGGATTCCCTCTTCTGCTGACTGTCTTGACTTTAAACATAGTTAGCAAAAGAGTTTGCGTGTTACTTGTCTCATGTTATGGGCTTTCCACTTCTTGTTAGGGAAGGCTTGCTATGTTACCGGTAATAGCTGTGCAACTTTCCCACAGATCCAGTCAGTGATTTTTCCTGCTTTATCTCCCTATGGCAGTCTTGGTATTTATTTGGACCGCTACTGACTATGGTATTCAGTATAGGACTGACTTATATGCTGTTTGTAATGTGCATGTACTGTAATTATAGGGGTGGGTAGCCCTATTTCCCCCCTGCACAGTTAACTTCATTGTGTTGTAACTGCAGTTGCTGTGGATTAGACCAAATCCATCTGCTGGATCCAAGGTGGGGTGTGCTCAGAAGCATTCAGTTCGAGGGCTCTGAAGACATTATCTTTGGGTGCCAATGAGATTTAGGAGTGGTACACTTAGTTTGGGGGACTACTCCCTGCCCCAACCCACTCTGAATCTAAGTATGTGGCTTCTCCGCTTAGACACAGAAAGCAACATTTATTAGTAGCAGAGTCATTTATTATAGTCTAGGGTTACTGACCATTGGGAGTGGGTCCATTTTTAACTTGTAATGCATTTTGGTTGTCACACTTAACATGTCCTTGTTTAATCTCCAGGTCAGGAGCTGGCTGGGCAGGGCAGATGCAAGCCCTCAAGCCCTGGACAGGAGGATCCCCAGGCCTGGCTGCCCAGAGCTGCCACGCAGGGCCACAGGCAGGTGACCACAGTGCGCCTGGTGTGTAGGCAGAGCTTGGCTGAGACAAGGAGAGGATAAAGCTCCGTGGAGCAAAGCAAAGCGACGCAAGGAGTGGAGGTGAGGCAGTTAGCACGGCACGTGGCAGGAAGGCACGGCAGAGGTGCCCCCATTCTGCCCATTTGCCAAGGTAAGAGGGGAACCAATGAGGCTGTTAACGTACAGTGCTAGGAGAAAGAAGGAGCTTGAGGGAGCTCTCGCTGCAGGGAGAAGTTTGGGGAGCATCTTAAGCTGCTCTGCTTAGCCTCCAGGGTAGGAGACTTGAAAGTCTCCACTACAGTCTGCAGAGCTTAGGAGGTGTATACAGCAGGCAGTAGCTAAAAGAGGAGGGATCCAGCTATCTTAGGAAATAGCAGAGCCCAGGAGGTAAGCAGAAGACAAAGCAGCGAAGATCCCTCTCTCTTAGAGATAAGGAAAGCCCAAGAGATGAAAGCAGAAGACAAAGATTTAGCTGTCTTAGAAACCAGCAAGGCCCAAGAAAAAGCAGTAGAGAGAGCGCTAGCTGTCTTAAAAGCTGGGGGCAGACAAAAACAACCCTACCTCTTAGGGGAGAGGGGTGCCTCTGCAGCGCCTTCCTGCCATCGCCAAGTCCTGTGCTCTCTGCCTCGACTCCGCTCCTTGCGTCGCTTTGCTCCACGGAGCTTTATCCTCGCCTCGTCCCAGCCAAGCTCCACCTACGCGCCGGGCGCACTGATGTCCTTCCTCTGGCCCTGAGCAGCAGCTCTGGGCAGCCAGGCCTGGAGATCCTCCTGTCAGTGGCCTGGCAGCTTGCGCCTGCGCTGAGCTGCCTCCACTCAGCAGCCTCCAGCCCTGTTGTGGAGGATTAATTAGGCCTGAGGGGAGGGGGCTGGTACTTACACTTGGCTGCCGCTACAGAGAGAACTGGTGCTGCTGTTACTCAGAATGAAGAAAGCGTGGTATTAAGATGATGGCCAACACGGCATGTCTAGGGAAATGAAAAAAAATCCAAACAAACAAACTGCACAAGGCTAGTACCTGTCCGGCAGCGCACACTGCAGTCCCTGTCAGGGGCCCTGGTGCCACCTTTCACTGTTCTCACCTCCCCAGCAGTGACAGCGCGCTGCCTTCTGCCCCCTCTGGCACGTGGGCGTTCAGCTCCAGCCGCACTAGAGCACTTCTGCAAAAGGCACATCTTTGCTGTTAATTACCACAATTAAGGCAGGCTAATATTGTTATCCAATTTAGGAAAATAGTAAGTGCATCTAGATGCTGCCCCTTTAGGGTGGAAGGATTACACAGAGATTGATGCAAGCTGCAGCCCCCCCTCCCCTGCCAGCCCACTTTGCTCCCCCCTGACCATGGTTTCCCCAGATTCACTCTTGCTCATGTTCTGCCTGACAGGTTACCCCAATCTCAGACAGAATGGGCCCAGTTACTAGAATCTCAGCAGAAGTATCATGACTCAGAGCTACAAAAATGGCGCGAGATCATCAAATCCTCCGTGATGCTTCTAGACCAGGTGAGACCACACGGCCCGTTGGTGCTGTGCGTGGAGGGTCACCGTGTCCTCCCAGCCACACAGCCACCTGCTCACAGTCGTTACCTGGATCTGCTGCAGCCTGTCAGGTGCATCTCCTCCGCTCCCATCTCCCTTTAGCTCCGTCTCCTGACACTGGGGTGGGCAGCAGATCCCAAGGGCTATTTGCAGGATACCATGGATTCTCTCTCACCTCGCAGGGGGGTCCAGGCAAGTCAAGGAGAGAATTCTGGAGGGCCAAAACCTTTTTATTAGACAACACATCTTGTATCTAGGCTCTGTAAGACTGTGGCAATCCATTTGGAATACAAAATTTTTCCCCTTAACCCTGGGTTCATATGTAGCTTACACGGATGAAGGGGACACACTCTCCAGGGGCCCTTCACAGCACAGAGCCAGCAGTTTTAGTACCCATTGCCTGAAGAGCCAGTTGTACGCTGGGCAGCTTGAAACACTTCATAAAAGAAACAAGCTGCTGTCCCCTAAGTTGAGAGTCACTCACCCTGCACCTCATTCTGCTCGCCCCTTGTTGTCTCACTGGCTCCCATCTTCTCAGTCCCCGCTGGTACCTCCCAGTCCCCAAAAGCAGGTATTATGGTATCAGTACTTTCCATGGATGAAGGAGGCACCTGGAGGCACTGAGGGGGAAGGAAATCCCGAAGCTCTGTCACCTTCAGGGTAGCAGCACATTGGAGACGTTTCTTGTCTTGCAGATGAAGGATTCACTAATAAATCTCCAGAATGGCATCGGGTCCCGGGACTTCGGGTCAGATCCAGAAGAGAAACGGAAACGTTTCCACTAACAGGCAGGAATGCAGGAGGCCAGAGGACGGTGTGCAATATGTGTAAATAGGATATATAAATATATATATAAATATATATATATACAGAATATAAATATATATATTATATACAGATTTTAAGAGAAAAAAAAGCCTACGTATCGCGAGGAAGGACTGACCTCCAAACACTGGTTGAAATGGAGTGTCTCGGTGGTAGTGTGGGGTGTGCGTGTGTGTGCGTGTGGGAGGGCTGTGCTCTCCTGGCACTTAGGTGCGCTTAGGGATGCACCTGAGTGTGCTACCCTGGGCTTTTGCACCACTCTTCTGTAATACTCCTGGCTGTCTGTTCGTCTGTCTGTCTGTTTTGTTTTTGTTGTTTCAAAGGGAAGCATCAGAGCGAATGCCCCTCCCCTCCCTGCGCATGAAGGTCCCTGACTGACTCTGTGTATCTACACGTATAAAGGGAACACTGTCAACTTTCTTACCTTGCTGGCTTCAGGACAGAGAGGTTTTGGCAATCACCATCAATCCCTCACAAAACTGCTCTGCGTTTGGAGAGGAGGCCTCCAGAGGAATTGCTCTAGGTTTGTGGAGAGCAGGTCTCACTGGCAATCATCTTTATGTCTTTTGGAGCAGAAATGCAATTTGCTGTTGTGCTGGCCAGCCTGGTTCGGAGAGCAAAGCACAGAATGTAAATAAGCCTGAAAAGCTTTCTCCAAACACCTAGTTTGCCTCCTCCTGCTATTGATACTGCATTAATTGCCAAGGAGATGGTGGGAAGGGGGAGGATCTGCCCACATGGTGCTCGGATGGAGGAGAGCCACACTGCAGAAAGCACACTTCCATCTGTTTTGACAGTGTCCCCTTTATGTTTTCTGTGGTTCTCTGCTTTTTGTGTGCTTGGGCCCCTGCCATTAAGCCATCCCTGTGCTGAAGATCTACATCGGTGCTGATAAGGGCTGTCTGTGTGACTTCTCACAACAGGGGGAGTGCCCCAACTTAAAAAACAAAATCAAAATGAGTATTTCTATGCGAGCCCTCCTTTCTGCCAAACCACGTGCTAATAGCACAGTGTGGAGCGGGAAAGCTAAGGGAACTTAGCAGAACCGCTCCTGCCATCCTGCTCAGCAAATTTACCTCTTGCCCCTAGTCTGAGAGACCACTTTGCTCATACCTCTTAGACCTCTCCTTTACTTCTAATCCATGTGGGAAAATATTAGGTAGAAAAGAAAAAATTCCTTTCCTGTAACAATGACAACAAAAGGACACCTTCGCTTTGGATCCTTACCTGACTGCAAGCTAGAGCAGCAAGGCCTCCATCAGTCCCGTAGAGGTTAGGAAGGGTCACAGGGACCAAAAAAGAAGAGAAAAAAGGGACTAAAAAGGGACTGTTAGAGGGCGCAGGACAGACTGGGGGATGTCCACACTGTAAGGCATCTGACCGGTCTCTCTCCTAAGCTGCACAGCAATGCATCTGCTCTCTAAGCAAGTCAGGTGCATTAAAGACATTGTGTGTTTTTACTGCTTCTGGGAGATAATTCCAGATTCCCTTTAGCAGCCAAATGAGAAAGAAGGGCAGAGAGGCTGTGATGTGCAGTGTACCAAAAGCCACTGTGAGTGGGTGGGATGCAGGGTGCTTAATAAATGCTTTCTCATCTTACCTGGCTAGGTAGATTAGGTGATATGTGAGACCCTCAGTCTCCATCGTTGCTCAACACCAGGATTTTTCCACCTTCTAAATGGCAGGAAGGAGTCAGCCGCATATTCCCCATATGCAGATGATGGTGCGGTTCTAGCTCGTCCACTGTCTCTTGCTCTGGCACTGAAAGAGCAGGGGACATAAGGGTGAGTAACTAGTTTATGTATCTTTGTACCAGAAACACTGATCCATACAGCTGGGGAAAAAAAACGAGTCTAAGGAAAATCCTTACAAGCTCCTGCAGCCCAACCAGGGAAAGGGACCATTGGTAGAAGTAACCCACTGATTTCTCCCAGCCTGCCTAAGATTTTTCATGACCAAATTCTAAACACATGTCCCATGGATGAAGACTCACAGTTGAAGGAGTGCGGGTGAAGGCAGGTTACTGAATGCACATTTAAGGGTGTGAAAGGTACAACTGGCAAAAAACATGCCTTGGAAACTAGAGAATAACTTGTATTTATGTCTGTCTGTTTGATTTCATGCTGCTGACTACTGCATTGCTCCCTGGCTTTTTCCAGGGAGGCTGCTGAAATGGCTACTGTATGATGAATCTGAGCTGCTAGTAACCTGAAAGGGTGTTCTGCTGCTCTCATCTTGGGACCAAAGGGCCCCAGCTTTGTCCCCACTGTTGACTTGCCCCACTGGCTAAGAGTCCCATTTTCCCATTTGTTACTCCCACAGTTGCTAAGCACAGAAAAATGCCTTGCCGCCCATCTTCCCCTTTTTCAAAAATTCCAGAGAGAAGGAAAAAAGAGAAGGGAAGCCCTATGCTTGCCACCTTTCCTTGCCAGAAAATGAAAAGGCTGTATCTTGAGAGAGAAACCTGGAATGTGGGTCTTTGTAACCTGGCTGGCACTTCTGTCTGTAGAAAGACATAATCCAGCAAGGGACAGAACAATTCATGTGTCTGAGAAGGTAAAACAGTAGTCAGAGCTGGCTTCTTACCCATCTGGTGTTCTCTTGCTAGTTATGGAGGCAAGAAATCCCTTTGCTTATCTGTATGTCCTTCTTCCTCTGCAGCATTTTTGCAAATGGTGGTCACGCTGGGTTCTGGATGTTCCCACTGATATGGCTTCCTTGGGCTTGGCCTTAGAGACAGAATTGCACATGCTCAGTTAAATTAATGTGAGGCTACACACAGGCAGATATAAAAATATTAAGCAGTAATATTCATTCTGCCTGCACATTACTCTAAACTGTGTCTAACATGTTTGACAGTTCTCACACACAGTTGCATTAAATTCCTCAATAAAGACCATAAGGGTGTCAATAAAGAACTTAAGAGTGGTGGTCACCAAACACGCCCTTCAGAATGAGAAATGCTGCTGTTTGGGGTCTTAGGTTTCCTTTTCTCAAAATCCTAGTTATGTTGGATTCTTTTTTGTCACTTGGCAGCAAGTCTGGCTTGGAGGTGGGTAGTCTGGCAAGTCTGGCTTGGTGCAGCAATCCTTTATTGCCACTTATCAAAGTAGTAATGAAAGAGAAAAGTAAGGCCTTTTCCTTAAGGCAAAACCCACAGTGGCACAAAAGCAAGGGCTCACACAAAACCTCAGCATGTTTTCATTTAGATGCCATCTTCTAGAGAACTACGATAGGAATCACCTGCTACTGCAGCTGAATTCCAATCAACAGATTAATTAATTCCTTTTACAGCCACAGGCAATTTTGTTCCAGTTCATTAATGATTACATTTCCTAGGGAAGTTAGCACATGCTTTCTAGGAGCAAGGCTGAGCAACCTTAGTGATGTTGCAGGAGGTGGAGCTTCTGCCTTACCTAAGCAGTCACATCCGGGTTGCAGCTTGGCTTTCATTGACAGGGTGTTGCTTCTTTACTTGCTTACCTATGACAGAAATCCCACACGAATGGTACTTTTATAGCACCTCGCAAACATTTCCCTGCCAGTTCCTCCAGCTGTTCCTTCTGACACTGGTAATCTGTCTGGCGACTGTAGCTGGGTTTTGATTTTCAGAACCTTAGCAAATACAAGAGATTTTCAAATAAGCATTTCCCCAGCCAAACATGATACCTGCAAAGTCATGCCAACAGATAGTAAGCCTAATTTGTGCCAAGAGGCTACCTATTGATTGGCAGGAGGGAGAAGATAGAAAGCCCTGACTTGCCTGTTTGTGTATGTCACCTGTTTCTGTGGGAGAGGAATATACTTGCTAATCCTAGCTTGATACCAGTTCAGTTCTAATAAACATATGCCTCCTAATGCTTACCTTGAAAGAGATGTTTGGGTTATGGCATCTGGGATGAGGTCAAAGTCAATTGGAGACCTGGATACCGCTACACAATCATGCATTCATTAAGTAGATGTCAAATGTATGTAGCGCAGTGTCTGTGCGTGACGTCTACAAAAGACAAAGGTTATTTCAGGTGGCTTAATCAGAAACGTGCACAAACCAGGGGCATTGCTGGGGCTGCTCATTTCCTCTTTGAAGAGATTGAGGTGCCTGCAATGGGAAGAATAGGTGCTTAGCTGTCAGTGAATTGGACACTAAGGCTTTTTGGTTGTTCAACAACTAACGGATAATCCAAGACACACTTCAGCCACAATCTATAATCTATACTAACTGTTACTAACTTCTGCATATATCCTTTCTGACTTCTCTAAGTCCTTTGGGAGAGGAGAAAAAAAAGTCATGTAACTTTGATGTCCATAACATATCTCAATTATGCTGCTGACACAGAGTACACATTTCCACACAGCTTACACACTGCCATTCCTGTCTGGACCCCATTCCTGACCCCCGTTTGTCTACTTTAAATCTAATAAAAAGAAACCTAAACCATATAATAAATATTTATTACAATACAACCCTGTACTGAAAGAGGCAAGGCTTCAAAGCCTGACGCTTTGCTGGTTTTAAAGCACCAGCACTAAAACACCTCAAAACCATCACGTGCATTGCTATAACCCCTCTCAGGAAGCCTGGTGTGCCGGGCTGTGCTCCTTTCACATCAGACAGCCCCCTGCTCATTTTGGAAGCTCACCTGGGTGTAGATGGGGGATGGTCTTTAGCCTACCTGTCCCTAGCAGCACTAAATCATGTAGCCTACTTATGTATGCTTTTTCCTACCTTTATATGAGAAGGTGGAAAGTTTGTTTTCCAACTAGGCATTGGAGACACGTGGTCCAGGTACTTGAGATAAGAACTTTTGGCTGTGTTGTGCAGTGATTTCTATGCAGATCTGTAGGCCTGCGATATGCCCAAGCAGAGTTAAAGACACACTTTCATGCTTCACAGTTTCAGTTCTGCATGTCAAAAATGCTAACCAGAAGGGAGTACATACATACAGGTTTTGGTGAATACAGTTTCTTTCGCACATGACTTTAATCCTTCTCCCTTTCCTGGTAGCTCTGCTTTCTCAAACCTGTATTGCCATCATCTTTCAATGATGCAGATGCACTTAAATGGAGGAGACAGAGAGGGCAGCCTGTGGCTTTCACACTGGCCAGCACTAGGACAGAGTGGTAGAGATAATCTCTAACCCTAAAGAGACCTGCACACAGAATGAGCTGCAAACTAGAGGTTAGTGGCAGAAATTCTGGGGGAGTGAATCACTCCTAGCTAGTTAGATGATTTTCTCCTTACTACTAGGAGTGGAAAAACTTTGGGCCCCTTCTTCCTCTGGGGTTCATTTACAGAAACACAGCATGAAGTTAGTGTGAGTTAGGGTGTAGGAAAGACCCATCTGTGAATGCTCATACAGAGTCTCTAGCCTATTGCAATGATCTGGGAAGAGGCTCTGTCTGAAATAGAAAAAATTTCATTTGTGGCAAACACATTGAGTCCTACTCTGCCATCAGTGTGATGCGACCTTGCTCCTGAAAGCACCTCTCCACAGAATGTCCATGCTTGCTTCCATGGGAGGTACGTACTGAACTAGCCATTTTCCAGCATATAACCAGGGCAGGACTCTTATCTGTGTTTCTTTTTCCCAATCAGGATACAAGCAAACCACTTTCTAAGTTAGAGGTGGCAATTTCTGGTTCCACAGCATGCTAAAGGTGAAACAAACAAGGCATCAGCACTGGGTGCCTGCAGTACTGCTGGCTAGGGGAAGCAACGCCCTAACTCAAGGGAGGCACTCTGTCCTGTTTCTCAAGGCAGAATTGTGTTGCCAGAACTGTTTTTTCCAAATTATGTGTTCAACTCTGAAGAGCTCATTGCAGCAGGATCTCTGCTAGGCTTGCTGCCATTGAGAATCACAGAATATCGTGAGTTGGAAGGGACCCACAAGGATCACTGAGTCCAATTCCTGGCTCCACACAGGACCACCCAAACAGTGCAGTTGTGTAGACTCTGGCTCAGTCTTTTCAGTCTCAGCACTAGTTAAAACATCCAGCAGGGGCTTGCTTAAAAACAATACTCAAAACAGAGTCTCTTAAACCAAAGCATCCGAGGTAAGTGGCTCGCAAAACGTTTGTGTCAGTGTAGTCTCTAAGATGTGACCATGCTGGCCTTCTGGCCTGTTCCCTCTGCCTGGCATGCTCTGAGCTCTATGCTTTGCAGTCTCCATAGCACGAGTCTCTTTGTGCCATAATACCTGTCTTTTTCTAGATGTGCACACTGGCCAAATAATCTCCTCACATCTTGATCAACTGCCGATTGAGATTATTCCTTGATCTAGCCAGACAGCATGGGCTTAACCCTTAGCATGGATACATGGTGTGCCATGCCTCTTATCCCACACACATTTTGCAGTGCTTGCTATGGCTCTTCCCTCTCCCCATGTCCCTTTGCTGCCAGACAATCATTCCCTTTGTCATAGATGGACTGACCTGGTGCTGTCCCTGCTTGCCTTTCCTTGATGCAGTCTGTAATGCTCTTCAAGTGAATGTGTTTTTTTTTTTTGGTGTTTTTTTTTTTTTTTCAGTAGGGAAAAGGACTTCCTTCTGCAGAAGGAATTATATTTGCACATGGCTCAGGGAGGTACCCTCTCTGGCCGTTTCTGTTACCTCACTCATTTAGGCCAATTCCATTGCTAACGTTAAATGGCCACTTTCCCCAACCGAAACTCCAAGAATAGTTAGGGAATAAAACAAATGTGCAGCTCAGGTTCTACAGCCACTTGGTCGTGTCACAGTCTCGGCTCAAACTGCCCCAGCAGCACTAGGATTTGTGAGAGCAGCTGTTACGAAACAGCAACTTCATCCAGCAAAGAGGTGGAGCCTGTGCCACACGGGTGTAGTTCCAATCTCCGCAAGCCCACCTCCCTTGTAATAGCACTTAGCAGAGCAGATACGGAAGCACTAACCTGGCTCTTGGCCTGCTGAGGTCAGAGTGGAGGGAGGAGCAGCAGAACCGTTGCAGCGTACATCCTTAAGCACCCCGGACTGGCATCGTGTGGCTGCGGCACCTCCGGGACGTTATCATTCCCACGGCAGTTCATCTCTCATCACATGCTCCAGGGCTGGGTAAAGCTGCTAAAGACCCTGGAGCGTGTTCTCCTCATCTGAGGCCCTGGATCCTGCAACCCCAGATGCTGTCGTAATCGCAGATTAACGAGGATGGCCTCATGTCGGCAAGGAAAGGGAACGGGTCATGCAGTCACCCGCAGGTGCGTGCTTCCCTTTTGGATTTCACCACCGGAGCCCGGGAAGCAGAGGGCTGTTGGCCAAGGCTGGCGCAGCCTGTAGCACCACCGTGAACTTCAGGGTGGGGTGGGGGGACGAACCGTGATTTTGTTTTAGGAGTTGTATAACTGTCAAACTTTGCGCTGTGCGCAAAATGCGATAAAACGATAATGAAACTTACCTGCTAGAACCTAGGAACTGTAAAGGCTATGCAGCCGAAACTTAATGTAAGTAGCTAGTACAATGGAAGTATAAATTAAAAAAAAAAAATCTATCAGACAAACAGCATGACTCATGAGTGCTTTGTTCTTTTTATTGTCTTGCCTATTCTAAAATGTCTTCTGTCATTGCCAAATACACAGAGAGGGTCTTTTCAGATACCAACCAGGACCATCTCTCCCCGGGCACAGCCTGCCTTTAACACCGCCCTTGAAAAAAACTTTTTTTTTTTTCCTTTTTTTTTTTTTTTTATCCACTATGGGAATCTTGAGCAGAATTTAGACACCATTTTCCCCTGCCTAGAACAACACAGGGCAATAGTCATATCTGTATGCAGGAGATTGAAAGATTTGTCCAAAAGGCATCTTAAGAAGATGCACTTAAGATACCTGAAGGTGCAGGACTAAAGGACGGCCCTTCTTTACCAACTGAGGTAGCTCTCAAGAAGTTTTCAATTTACTCCTTTTTTGACTTCACATTATAACATCAGAAGGTTATCATTACTTCACAAGGACTGGGAGGAACAGAGCTGAAGTGAGAGAGAGGTTTATGTAACCTTACCTAAAAAAAAATCACTCTGAGCATTATTGCCATGGTCAGCAATGGAAACTCTGTAGTTATTTTCTAGTCACTCATCTGTTGCTGTGGATCCAGAGTTAGGATTATGCCCAAAAGTGCCTTAAGGCCAGGCAAGTTGGCCTAGGGAAAACTAAGATATCCATCAAAACTGGAAGAGCAGCTATTTTTTGGACATTATGTTTTAAGGAACCAGTGCCCAGACTACAAGCGTGCTTCATCTGGAAAATGTGCTCACGTCGCCAGACTCAGCTCTGGACTTGAGAAAGATCCTACAGTGAAGACTGGATCCTAGTAGTTTACTGAAGTTGACACTGCTCTAAAAAAGGCATTTTTGAATAACTGCCAGTTAGAAATCTGGCTTGGGCTTGACTGACAAATGGAACAATTTCTGTGATTTTTAGCAACACATAAACTGCAGCAGAACATAAGCAGGGGAAATTCCATATGTAGGAAGCATGCTTTTGATTCACAAGCATTTTGGAATATTTAAAAGCGGTCAGTGTAGCAAAATTTGTCAGCTCCTGCAAGCAGTACAGGCTCCATTGCAGCAGGGGTGTAACACCATCTACTATATGAAAAGAACATTCTCCCACTTTAAGTACAATTCTACCCCGGCCAATGTTTCTACCATTTGTTTCCTCATAGTCCTGGTTATTGAGCTCAAATATCTATGTTTGAGGCCAGAAAACTGATTTTATTCTGTTTAAACCACTAAAATTTAAAAGGTCAGTTTGCATACACTGAATTTACAGTGTAATTCCTGTGCAGTAGTGGGTCATTTACAATGAATATTGAGACTAATCATCACGTAATACATAATTACTACAAAACTAGGAAAAAGTAACCACTTTCCATATTCCTCTAGGTGGTGCTGCACGATAGCATGAGAAGACCATCACAGTTACAAGTACTATCATTTTACAAAGCTGTCGGTCCTTTTACTGTGAGGACTACGCAGCCTATTTACTTGGCATGCTTGTTTGCCGCCAGCTGTCATCCTTTCAGGGTTTTCCCCAGAAACAGGTTAAAGGCATACCTTGTCTGACTGGCTTGCCTGTTGTTGCTGAACACGGCTCCACAGGTTATTCCTACCACTGTGTCTCTGCATGCTTGAGGAGTAAACCTGCTACACAAGGGAAATGGAAGGAACTAAGAATTTTGACACGTGCTAAGTGGAACGGAGGGTATGGGGGATTCTTGTATCATACAGCCTCCCGAATTAGGAGTACTTCAGGATTTATGTTCTCAGCTCCCTCCTTCAGAAGCAAGTGTGAACATGGCACAGGGACTCATTCTTCCTACTACACATTTTTCATCAATTCCAATGCGTTTATAGTCTTCATACCTCATACTCTACATCTGCACTGGTAGCCCAAAGTCCAGAGCAACTTACCGAGCAATAACTCAAATAATTGAACTCCTTCTGTTTATCACCTATAATAAATGCTGGGGCTGTAACAAATGGTGGAACATCACCCTAAACGACCTCGTTCCCAGTCCTGCAGGTCAGAACAACATGATACATACAACCTTTACCTCTGCAATGGAGAACTAGCATATTTTGCAAATAAAAGTGGTGGTGACAGCAGCTAAGGAATGACACTAACATTTACAAAGCCATTAACGTGATGAGGGGACTGAAACTGGGGAAGGAGCCGTGCTGCCCACACCCCTGTGCCCTTTGCTCAGCATGCTTCAAAAGGAGAGTCCATTAACAAATGGGCTGGCAGCTCAGAATGGAGTCATGAGGCCAAAGTCAAGGCTGTACAGAGTCCAAGGCAAATGGAAGAGAATTTACACTTCCCCGTATTTCCTCCCGACGGCGTAGAGCTCCCCCTCAAACCTGGCTGGCATGACATGGTCCTTCTGTCTTCAGAGCCCCTGCAAGCGAGAGAATTCCCTTGGAGTGCAAGTCATTTGAAGGTACTGAAGTGAGGATCGTGATACATTTAGCGTGATACCTGACGGGACACGAACAAGTCTTTAGAAGACCTAGATGACAGACTTTTGCACACAAAGTCCTTCCTAGGAGACGTATCCTTTGGAGACAGTGCCATTTATTCCTCCTGTTCCCCATCTGCAGGGGACAGTGACTGTCCCCGACTCCACAGGAACGCACAAAGGAGGAATAATGAAATCATGGTCTAAATATGTGCCTTGGTTTGGGGTTTAAAATAATTAGTATACCCACCATCCAAAGATACCTGAATTGCTTTTAAGGTCACTGGAGAAGCTCCAGAGAAGGGGCAAAGCCAGACTCCAGGAATCTCCTCTCTGCCATTTCTCCAGCCCCACACACACCTAACCAACTGTAGTAAGGGTGAGGGGTTGACAGGCACAAGCAGCAATTCACTGCTCCCTCATCACCTACCCTGGTGCCGTTTGTTCCACTGGATCCTCTCTGCTATTCCTCCACAGGCACGGCACAGTTTTCCTTGTTTTCTGATGGAATCGCAAGGTAGTCTGTTCTGTAGTTGGAAGGAAAGAGGAAAGCTTAACTTCAAGTGCACATTTCAGGCCCATTCACCCTTTCAGAGATACTGAACGACTGTAAGTATCCCTAAGGTAACAAATTCCACCTGTAGAAGATGCTCACAGTAGGATATTCTCCTCGGCATAGTCAGGAGCAGACAGTGAGCCTTCCCGACTGTTAAATCCTATACATACAGCTTTCCTAGAGATGGGAATGGGCCAGTGTAAAAATTGGAACATCTCTGGTGTGTCAGCTGCCAGAATTGCCATTCTCTTCCTCTGCTTTTTCACAGTAGCACAGGCTGCAGACTTGTGAGTCAGATCTCTGAGGGCAGGCCTTCCAGGAGAGCATCTCCACACGGTTCATGCTGGGCCACTTTGGAATACTGCCCACCTTGGCCACCCTCCCTTCCCTGCCCATCATCCCTCACCTTGCTACTGCACTGTCTCTTTTGGTACTCCAGAACACTGCACTTATTCCAGACATAGCAAACATCAGCTAGAAACGTGCAAGAGCAAGGTTTGGTCTTCTTGCAGCTGGACCTGGACTGAGACGTCTGAAGGACCCTTGCAGAACCACTCACATCTGAAGGGATGTCACACTTACGCATTTTCCTGGGCAGCCTCCTCTGCCTTAGAGACTTTTCTGTAGCAATAGACCATTTCTATCAGTAGCCACAAGGTGAGGAAGACCAGCAGAATGTACATCATAATTTCAGAGATGACTGAGGTGAAGTCTTCTCCAGCTGTTGAGAAAATGAAATCATCTCTGATCATTTACATGCAGCTGTCAGAGCACAGCAGCTCCATTCAAACTTTCCACCCTCCTGTCATCCTTCCTAACCCACCTTGCCACAGACCCAAGTGCCACTACACTGTCATGGGTCAAAAGACAGGAAGCAGGCAAGGCTGCCAGCAGAATATGTATGCCAGCAGTGATTCCACTGCGTGTTTCCACAGGCATCAAGCATGCACAGGCTTGCACGTGTCTTGCATTCTCTGCATCCTACACATTCCTACAGATTGCTCACCATGTGCCTGTCTCACCTTCACATTCTGCTTCCTTTGTACATCTTACTCGCTGCTGTTACTTGACTGTGCTGTGCCGGCAGTGATTTGAGAGAGATCAAAACAGAGATGCTTGTGGAGAAGAAGGAAAGGGTAGACACAACAAGAAAAGATGAGGGCTAAAAACTCTTGTCCCTCTCTGTAGAGGACAGCAGGATTCCTACTGGTTTCTAACAAGCCAGGATCTCAGCACAGACGTGAGCAAAACCAAAAGGAGTGGTAAGACAGGAGCAATGCAAAGGGAAGGAGGGGCTGGGAGAGCGAAGAAGCAACAGACTGCTGTCAAAATGGAGAATGAGTTGTTCAAAGAGGGAGGGGGCGGAAGTGAGGAAGGAGAAGCTGTGGGTATCCTGGCAAAGGCCGTGCTGTAGCATCCCAGAGCCGCCAGGGGAGAAGTGAGGGTTCTCTGAGCAGAGAAACTGGAAACCTCTGCTTGCACTTTGTGCCTGCCCAGCTGTTCCCAGACATTGCCTCAGCTTTCCATCCTTATACCTTCCCACACTCACACAAGCACTCTGTGCCCAAGGCAAGGCTGCAGTCAGGAAAAAAAATAAAGCTGGGCTTTCCTCTGGAACCCTGTATAGTACTTGCTGTTGGCAAAGAAAGACACAGCTACCTGGGAGCTCAGTCACCCCTCTCCTGCCATGCAATACAAAATTATGTCCCTGTTAGACAATGCCCATGGCACGTTAGGACACAACACACTGTCTACCAGTCCTCCGTACCCTCCTCCACCACGGTGAGGTGGATCTGTCTGGAGCTTGTGAAGAGAGGCCGGTGAATCTCAAACTCAAACTCCCGGGTGATATTACAGGTGTAGATACCCGAGTCGTTCAAGGTCACGTTTAACACAGTGATGGACACATCCTGCATGTCTTTACTCCCATTCCACTGTAACCGACCACTGAAGCGGCTTGGAAATTCTTCATTTGTATTCCTGTACTTGTAGATCTGTGAGGAAACATGAAGGGGTACTCAGATTAATCACCGACTCATATCTCGGACAACACCACAGAATATGCAAAAAATGGTTGAAACTCTGTTCTTCCCTAGGTACACCTGTGAATGGTCTGGGATATGACTTCCTTGGGAACAACATGTATTCAGATTCTATCATCCTTTACCTCAAAATCTTAAACTACTTTGCAAAAGAGAGAAAACTGAATTATCCCCATTGTGGAAGTAGAAAAACTGAGGCACAGAACAGCAGAGAGACATAGGGACAATGACACAAAAGATCAGCAATGGAACTAAAATTAGGATCCCGTAGTCTTAATGACCAGCCTGTCAGTCACTGGATCATCTTCAGAAGGTACCACAGAAAATAAATACTGCAAAGACAAACGGTCATCTTCAGTAAGCCCTGGGATACTCAGCTGAAATCGAAGTGTTGCAGAAGAAATAGAGCAGTGTGAAAATAATATGTCAGAAGAACAGATCTTAGGTGGCTTTCACAGGCCTAATCTTTGGCAAGTTTCTGGCTGACCACAGTTCACAACATTACACTGCCTGCCCCAGCTCACCCTCATTACCTTTCTTTGGGTTGCCACCAGCACATACATCGCCTGGGTCACTGAAAGCGAATGCCTGCCTCACTCCCTAGTGTGGCTCCTTTTGTTCTCAGACAGTTAGAGACTATTTGCTATCTTGTCTGTCTCTGATTAATCACAATAAAATGCAGGTACTTATGTAATTATTCACACTTAGATAAAATAGCTAGAAAGAAATGTGTGCACTCAAACCTTGTTCTCAGATTTACCATTCCTTCTTGATTTCCAGTTGCCTCTTGTGTAAGATTCTCATTTTAATTCACCCTGAAAACTTAATTCTACCCTTTCCTGACAGGGATCCAAAACAACAGAGATCATGCCACAGAGAGCACACTACTGCTTTCTCTGTAGCAAAAAAAAGAATTAAATTATGTTCCACAGATTTAGCAGAGCCTGATTTAACCTCCAAAGAACAGTTTCAGGGTTAAGAAGTTGCCCAGGAAGTAAGACTTGGCCAAGGCAGCCAGGACTCACTCCATACTTTTATTTCCCTTCTCAATTCCCTCATATATTGGACAATACATATTAAAGGAAAAGAACTAGAAATTCTCATTCATGTACGTTTATGTACAGCCCCAAATGTTTGGGCTCACCAACAGATTCCAGCTTTTCCTGACACAGGTACCTGCTGCGTGCAAGTGTGGATAACAGCTAAACAAGGAAAAGACACTTTAGATACTGCCCAAAAGCAGTGCTGGGGAACCTCTGGGTGAAAATGCTATAGAAACGGTGCAGACCTGCAGTTTGGAGCTGAATTTAGCTCCAAGCTTGTCTCTCCTCCATGTCATTAAAGCAGCCTGCTAGGCATTTCTACAAACTTTGAATGAAAATGAGGCATAAACCTTTTGTTTGTATTTAGGTCTCTCTTCTTCATCAAGGACCCTGTGGCAAGACAAACTCACTCTCCTAGCACCTTTTGGCTTCTCCTACATGCCTTCGCTGGCCCATGTTACACAAGATGACCTAGGAAAGCAAGGGCTCAGCTACCAAACATACATACGGGTTCATCTTTTCCACCCTCTGGCCTGTAGAACCATTCCACCATCGTGCTGGCTGTCACCTCTTCCCTTTTCATGCAGGAGATGCAGAGAAGCTTCATGTGTTTTCCTTGGACAGCCTCTGTCTCTGATGGAACTTCAACACATACTGCAGAACAAAAACCAGCTAGGAGGAGAAGTGAGAAGAAATGTAAGAGAGAAAAAGAGACGTATCAGTTATCCACATCTCAGCACTTATGACCCCATCATCCCCCAATGAAAAACCTTTTGATTCATTACTAGCACCCTCTGACAACAAATAAGTCTCAAATGTCAAATTTTACCAAGCTTCCTTCTCGGAGACATAAATAATTCATAATAATTAACAGAGGGTGATCACTTCATGCAGATTCACCTCTCCAGCATCTGCCTCGCCACAACTTTAATTTTCCCCCTAGTAATTAATGCTGCTTTAGAGGCACCGTTCATTCTCTCTCGCACATGCTGAGCATGCTCCTGTTTCAGCAGCAATTACAGTGTCTGGTATGAGAGAAAGCCCAGGATTCAAGCATGGAGGAACAGCTCGCTCTTCTTTGTGCTAATTTAAAAGGTCTGGATGTTTTAATCTGGCAATGTGTTCAAAACAAAGGGGTAGGATTCCTGTTTCGCTTCCTGTTTCTAGGTTTCGTAAGCAGTCCAAGGAACCAAGGGGCTTGGACTCGAGTACATTTGGCAGCTGGGGGAGTTATTGATTTTATATGCATTCTTGTTCAAAATGTTTCCAATCAGATTTGTGCTAACACTGGCAACTATAAAATACTGCTCTCCCAACCAAGACAAAAATCACAATCTGTGAAGCCGAATACTTGATGTGAAAACGAATGCTTCAGAACAGCATCTCAGACTAAATCCCTGCTGACATTTGTCCCCTGGGCTAAACAATGCTGGGTTACGTCTGTCCAAACCTGTCTCCAAAGCCTAGAGTGTAGCTGACCGAAGATGCTGATTTTGCTAGCTGCTCCCTTCCTCCCCAGCCTCTGAGATCCCATTAACCCCCACATCTTGAGCACTGAATTATCCCGGGACCTATCCTGGGGAACAGTCGGATTCCAGTTCTCCCATACTACCAGCTCCGTGGGTAGCAACAGCTGGGAGAAAGGAAGAAAAAAAATACTGGATCATGTTTTATTCCAGTTCCATTAAATATGTACACCCACATTCACGTACACACACGTACCCAGAGCTGTAGGTATACGTGCATATTACATTTAGCTGTATTTGCAAAACTAGCAAACCTTTGCTGGATTTCAGAGGAAAAACTGAAACTGCAATAAAAGCTCCACATTTCCTCTAGTTTACACACACTGCATGGACAACTAGCACTGAACACGCACCGCATATTGGTTTGCACAACCTCTCTAAGGAAACTACACGTTAAATTACATTGCAAAATTGAGAACAACAGCAAACAGGAAACAGTAAGGAACTTGCATGCATGTAAAAGCACACGTTTTCTGTGGTAAATCCACTTAGCAAGAATACATTTTCCTTGTTCACATTAACTCCGTTACTTTCCTAGTAACTCTCTAAACGTTATTTCCTTCTCTCGTAAACAAAACTAAAATCCGCTCCGAAGGCTGGGCTCCACGGCAGCCTCCAAGAAACCCTGCTAGGAGAAGCGGCGCTTGAAAGCAGCATCCTCCAGGAAAGAAGCAGAGGATTTGGAGGAGAACCTGAAGACGACGAGGAACGGAGCACCTACCCCAGAGCACCAGCACGGCCGAGGACACCCGCACCAGCCGTGGCAGCGCGGCCATTGTCGGGAGCGAGGAGCAGATCTCCCAGCCTGGGCAGCGGCTCTGGCGGAAAACGCTCCGGCTCCTCTCGCCGCCTCGTCCCCGGTGCAACAGGATGCCCCCGGCGTGCCCGGAGGAGAGAGCCGAGGGCGGGTGGATGCCGCCGAGCGCTCCCGGATCTTCGGGCGCCGCTTTCCCCGCGGGGCGGGACCCGCGGCCCGGCGGCAGCACCACGGACAGGGCCGGGGCAGCAGCCGGCAGCAGGTGGCCGCGGGACGGGGCTGGCGGCGCTTCGCCCTCCGGCCTCCCCCGGCCGCCTCCCCCCTCGCTCGGCAAAGGCTGCGCCGAGCCCTGCCTAGCCCGGGCGGGGGGCCCGGCTCCCGGCAAGCATGCGCGGGCCCTCCCCTCCCCTCCCTTCCTCCCGGCCCCGGCCCCAACGCGGGGAGCAGCCGGGCTCCTCCCGGCCCCGGGGGGCTCGGCTGCGCCCCCCCCTGCAGCGCCTCGTGGAGTCAGGGGAGCGGGCGGCGCTCCGGCATCCCCCTGCCCCGGCTGCGCGGACGTGGGGCTCGGTTAGAGCCGGAGGGAGGATGTTAGCGATGTTGGCATCACTTATCCGGCCTCCGAAATAAATCCGGATTGAGGGAGGGGGAGAGCTCTCCGTGCGAGGTCACACAAAGGCCTCCGCCTCTAATGAGGTTAATATTAACATTTGTATAGCTCTGAAGGTCGCAGTTGGAAATACTGGGAAATCCTCTCTCCTCATGTTCCAGTCTGATTCCCAGGGGGTCGCTGCCAGCAGCGGGCTGGGCTTTCTCTTCTTGGACTGGAGCCACCGCGCCCAGAAGGGCTTCTCCAACTTTGAAGGTCACAGTGGACTGAGAGGGAGAAATGAAGTGCTTGTTAAATGTGCTCCCTTCTTTTTAAAGCGTCTGCTCTGATGGCAGCTCAATAAACAGCACAGTCTATTGAATTAAACCTAACCCATCCCATCAGACGACATGTGAGCAACTTCGATGCCAAAACCCAGAAGCAAGTGTTGGACACGGGCAGCGTGCAGACGGTCAGACTCACCCGAACTGAAAAAACTGCAGGCAGCAGAGAGCATCAGCCCCGAGCCCGTCAGCTGGACGTTCGCTCTCAGTAGGGCACAACATTGCTGAGGTCCAGACCTGCCTGGTGCTGGGGGCTTGGTGCTGAGGGCACATGCGTACAATCTGGTCCCTGTGCTGTGTAAGCGAAGCAGGCACAGAACAAAGACAGCGAATGCTTTTCCTAGACATCATCATGAGATGATGATGACGCTCATGTCAGTACACTCCATTACTATCTGCCAATAACCGTGTGCTGAGCAACTGCCTCCTCAGCACCCGCTACCCCCTCCAGCGGTTCCCTTGCATGCTGCATTTCTGCGATGGCAGAATTACATGAGGCATGCCAGGGTCCAAGCAGCACCCGCATCTCCCAGGCAGCATCAGGCACCGAACCACAAATGCACAGGAAGAGAACATCAGGTGTAGGTGCACGAGGAGCCATGCAACAAGTCCAGGTAATTCCCAGCTAAGGACATCTTTTCAGCTCCTTGCTCTGCTCCATTTTTACCCCCTGGACACGTTGTACTCTGCCTGGTTTCAACCCACGGCTGGTTGGAAGCTGAAACCTTTGCAGCCCTGAAGTATTAGAGCAGCAACTGACCAAAGCCATGATGGTTCCTGTATGCTGGCGGTCAAGTTTCACTCGCTGCCCCCTCTGCTCCTAGGCTGCTTGGGTTTCTGTGCACTCCCAAACTCATCACAGCTAAGACCCATTCACTGTATCTCCAGGAGCCAGGTGTGACTGGGGAGACCGACAAGCCACTGCCCTGCAGATGCCAGCAACGCATCTGCAGATGCCAGCAACACGCTTCCGATTTCCCCCTTAAAAGCCAGCCCTGACGAATATCCAAATCCTAACATTTCACTTTTCTCTACAGAAAGACAAAATAGCAACTGTGATACCCAGAGCTGATGGAAGGACACAGCCTACTACAGTCAGTCAGTTGTTTTCTCCCATCGCCCCTGCTGTGTTCACAGCTCAGCAAAAGGAAGGGCAGACAAAGCCACGGGATTTGCTCCTAACTTTTCTGGAACAATCCAGGCTGTGCGTGGTGGATGAGTGCGGATGGAG
Organism: Anser brachyrhynchus; assembly: GCF_964034855.1. NCBI lineage: Eukaryota > Metazoa > Chordata > Aves > Anseriformes > Anatidae > Anser > Anser brachyrhynchus. Next base: position 4,385,700 of record NC_137718.1, read on the forward strand.
GGTTTTTTTATAGACCCAGGAACTACTGAACAATGTCCACGGCCATCTCATTTGACAACCACCTGTTTCATGAAGTGGGGTGGAAATCACATCTGTTCTCAGGAAGCCAGGTGCACTGCCAGAAAGCACAGGACACGGATCAGCAGAGTTGTACTGCGTGTGCTACGGCTGCTCTAATTACATCTATCATGGAGAATCCTGCCAGGGACAATAGGGGCTGGAACTATAGGCTTATGAGGAAGCTGCAGCTCTGTCATTTGGTCAGCAGCCACTAATTGACCCTTCATCATTTCTTCTCCTTTCTTAGCACAACCCTGCTCTCAGGTGCCTCAGTGCTCCTCCAGCAAGAAACAGAAGCCTTTCCTCCTCTAACCCCAGGCACTCCAGAACACATCTGTCAACCAATTTAAATTACAGTAACAAACAAATATCCTTAATGAGTTTGTCCCTCAGAATCATTCACGTACAGACCTCAAGCACTGCGCACTACCCATCCTGGTGAGACTGGAGCTCTAATTACTATTTAAGGAGACAAACTGTACCCAGAGATGAAAATTGGTGAAACTGGGCTTGGATTTAGGTGGATTGTAACACAAAAAGTCATAGGCTAGAGAAGTACATGGAGATCACACCCTCTCTCACCTGGCTCTGAACTTTATTCCTTCACCTAGAGTATGCTTCATGTACTACAGACAAAACCAAAGGTGATTTAAAATAAATACCTGTAGTCAGTCCAGTTTATTGAACTGCCAGAACTTGTTCCCTGGACTTTTTTTCAGCTATACTGCACGTTTTGAGAATGAAAGGATAAGATACTTTCACTCTTACTGCAATCTGGGCTTAGCTGGGAACCACTCCAACATCTCCATGTGCCTGTCTTGAGCAGACAAGAAACACTGCCCAGACCTCATCAGAAAAACCTGCAAATACACGGGATGTCGTACTGGAAGCCTCTTTGAATTCTCCATGCTGTGAAAGGGGTGGAGAGCACGTATCCTCCACAACCCACCCAAGCCAAGGATGCACAGCCGCTCCTTCCTGCCCTGACACTTCCAGAGAGCAGGCTGGGGACAGGCGTGACCCGCAGGGTGCAGGGTCCTCGGCACCAGAAAGCCCTCAGCCATTTTGCTGCTGCAGGGGAAACGCTGAAGGGGACTGAATGGTGAGGGAGAAATCTCTCTGCAAGAAGCAGCCCAACTTACCGTGCAGGAGTTGCTATGGCAACCCACCCAGTTAATGCTTCACAGGCAAAAAAAAAAAAGGAAAAAAAAAAGGCTGGCACTTTTGCACAGGCACAACAAGACGAGGAGATAAAAATAAATTCAGCACCCCTGCCCCCACTAATCCCTCACTCTTATGGTCTCCGAGCCAGGCTACAGGAGTGCGAACACAAAACCTGTATCTCTGGTCTCCGTGTGACAGCCATCGCGGCAGCTTCCTCTGCCATCGCAGTCACATCAGCTCCCTTCAGCGCAAATCTCTTCGCTGTGCAGCTACACATCAGCAAAGCTTGTTCCCTGCACAGCCTCTCCTGTCTGGCAGGAGCCAACACAGACCCACCCCGGCATCACTTGCTCCTAGTCAGTCGTCCCAGCCTCTGTGCAGTAAGCCAACAGCAGCAGTGCAAGCTCCCGATGCACAACAAGTGCTGGAGGAAGGAGCACAAAAAGCAAGGGATCACCCTTCACGCTTGCTCACTGCTGCTCCCCGAGAGCAGCCTCGAGCTGGTACCAAACTAGAAATGGTTTGCAGCAAAGTCACGCAGGATAATGCTGATAAGACTGATTTAAAAATGCTGAATTACATGAAGGCATCCTTCCCAAGCACTGAAAAAACACTCTACAGAAATCCACTGTAAGGGCAGACTTCTCTAGTTGCCTTTACAGGACAATTTCAATTCTCTCTTTATCCCATGCAAGATTTTAAATGTATTCGCCATGTACATACTGACATCTGGCCCCAGTTACTGTAAGCAGCAGACAGCGATACTCCTCATACACCTTTCCATCTGCAGACCTACATTTCCAGGCGATGCAGAGCTCCCAGTGCAGTTTCAGGTGCGCCCAGCCCCAGCTGTGTGCTCCTCCCAGACACCCACCCCATACACAAGGGAGGTCCCTGTCGGCACTCTCACAACGCAGGTACCCAGAGTAACTGTGCAGCCTGACCTGCTCTCCGTTATAAACACCTGCCTGCATTTGCTTTCCAGCCTTTTTTTCTGATCTATTTCCCCATGAATGTAGCAGATTCGGGTTCCCAACACACATACCCCTACGATTCCTGACAGCTATGCTCCATACTGAACAACCACTCCATTTTCTGTCCCATACACGCTGCAAAACATCTTTCCAATGTATAGGATTGTGAATGTTCTTGATTTACTACTACTCGCAGAGCTTTATGTAGGTCTGTTCGTGCCTGCAGAAGAGACCAGCTGATTTCCAAGGCCTTTGGATGGGCAATACTCTGGCCCTTTAACACCAGCTGCTCTCCCTTCTCTTTTCAGTTAAGACACACAAGACCCGATCCCTTTGCCATCCTTACCTCCCAGAGAAAACACAGGCTGTTCAACACGCCTCTATTTATTGTTGGCTCTGAGAATTATTTTCCTTTCAGGACAAAGAATGAGGAGGACAGGATACAGAGAGTCCTTCTCTCTGTGAACAAGAACCAACTGCTCTGGCAAGCCGGCTGCCTGAGCTGTTTGTGACCTCGTAATGCTTTCCAGAGTGGTGCTCCCTGTCAGAGAAATGCTTTCTCAAACATACAACAGCATTGCATAAGCCAAAGCCTGCGCATGCACAGAGGACTGGCAGGGTCTGGGGACTTGGAGCCCTTTAAGCAGCAGGTGCACTCTGAAGGCTGGGCTGAAAATTGTCCTCTCTGTCTGAGAAATTGGCACTGAGAGACATTCCTGCACATTGCTAACTCTGTGGTCAGCAACTAAATAAACATTTTTTCAGACCTTTAGTGCAAGCCATATTTGGAGGTGTGTTACGGTATACATCCTGGAAATTCTAAGCCCTGGTGTTGCTCCAGGTACTTTTGAGATATTGTTTTCTGAGACTCAATGCCAATAAAATCAAGTAGTGCATATGCACATAAGCAAGCCTTTGTGTGCTGTAACTGAACTGCTGTTTTACCAATCTGGAATCTAATGAGGTGGCACTTTCACAAATACGCTTTTAGGCCTCTCCTCAGCCCATTCACTTCAGCAGCAGCTGAAAATCCATTAGCGTCAGATTGCCACACACATTCATTCACATTTGCTCATTTAATTTCTAAACTTTTACTGCTAGTAAAATACACCAAAGCATCAATTATTGTAGCACCGTGCAATGACTGTATTTCTGAAAAAAAAAAAAAAAAATCTTGTTCAGCAAGTGTTAGCACCTTACCTTTGCTGAATTGAAGGGCTGGCTGCTGCGGTTTTCCTTAAATGGTGAGCAAGGCTGAAGCTCGTCACAGCCGTTAATAAACGAGGGGAATGCAGCTTTAAGTTCATTTTCAAGTCTCCTAGAAGACACCTCTGGGCTACCTCTCAAATGTGGTTTGTTTACACAGAAGTCCAGGGAATACAAAGGATTCCAAGAGACTTTTTTTTTTTTTTCTTGTACAGCAGATGTTTGGTTGGATATACTTACTATCTTGCAGTCACATCTCCATTGTGAAAGAAACTTTCTTGGTTTTTGGTCATGTTGTGTATATATACCTTCTAGCTGCAGGTTTCCAACTTCCCCTTCCTAGTAACACAACTGTCATCATAGTTCATCTAAAAGAACAAGTACACATAATACATTAGACATCACACACAAAAAAAGGAGAAACAGTTTTTCCAGCTTCAATATGGCACATCTGAAAGGTCTTTTGACAAATTTGAAAGATGTTTTGTCTTCAGACAGTAAGAAACATCTCCTGGGTCAAATTCATAGGGGCTGGGTAAAATAATGCAAGTTATACAGAGCTTTTAATCTGTAAAAAAATCACTTTTGTTTTCAAAACCACTGTTTTTCAAAGGGAACTCATTGCTTGTACTTCAGCATCCAAGTAAGCACCTTCTCCTGGCTCGATATTGTGCTACAGCTTGCTGAACTTCAGTAGTTGTTTTATTAACTTAATAAATAGATAAATAAAAATTAAAAAAAAAAAGCAAAACCAACCAAACAAGAACAACAAAAAACAGTTTTAGAATAATCATAGGTTTTCATCCAGAGGCCAAATTCTGCACAGGAAAGCAGAGGCTACATGGAGAAATACCAAGGAAAATGCGTGTGAGCAGATGCGTGCTGTGGGCAGGAGATAAAACATCCCTAGCGCCCTGCTGTGAAGACCTGGCAAACACCAGCAGTGCTCTGCAGGGCCGGCAGATAGCGCTGTCCTCTCTGTATTCCCGCAGAGAGCTGGGAGGGGAGAGGCGCTTCCCTCTGGTGCAGGAGGCAAGAGCAGGCGCCTCTGTTCACAGAGGTTTTTCAGGCAATACAGATCTGAAGAGTTAGAGATACCGTGTCGCTGGTTCTGTGCTCTCCCATCATGCTGGCTGCATGCACTTGTTGTCATCTGATGGTGTTACTGTTCATTATTCACCTTGGAAAGCCCCTGTCACAGACCAGGCGTTCTGTCCTGAGATTTCACGACAAGGAGTTCTTCAGGGTCCCAGCTGGGGACTGATGAAAAGTCAAGGGAGAACAAAACTTTCATCAGAAGAGCCATGAGTTGTATGAAAAAAAGGAATCCCATAACCCTGTGATATTCCATTTCTGGCATGGATTCTTCTTAATATTCTACCAACAAACTGATCCGTCCTAAACTACTTCATTGCTCTGAAAATTCCCTTTCATTTATCTACAAATAGTGTATGTGTGTCCATCACTTACCCCTTTTCCCCGGTTACTGTGAGACTCTTCAGACATACATCAATTCTCTTAGGAAAACAAACAAATAAATAAACAAACAAAACCAGCAGCACAGCAGTTAAAGTTGCACAGTAACTGCCAGGTAGAACGCAATACTTATTACTTAATACTTCATGTGCAGGGGCAAATATTGCACTTTCACCCCAAGGATCTGAAGTTCTTGATTTAGCAGAAACATAAAATCCCTGCAGCAGAACAGCTCTTTTTTGGTGTCTGGTGCCTGTCGAGCTCTAGAAGCATTTGGCCATGAAAGACATACGTGATGCTTAATAAGGACTTCAGAATTAGATTTCTGTGACACAATAAAAGCAAGAGAGATGCAGAAAGCTCTCTGCAGACTAAACCTTGGGATATGGTACCAATTCTGACCCGCTCCACAAGCTTGCCTTGCTTTCCCCCTCTCCCTCACTCCTCCCATTTCATCTCTGTCTTCTTTGCCCTGCTCAACCCGTCCCCCCAACAGGTACCCTTATTTCTGTCATCCTGATCTGTCTGTACCCTGCTGCCTCGTATACCATACCTGCAAGCCTCATCGGCCCTCGTCCCCTCTCACTGCTTGTTTGATGGACACTTACTCTTTCCTCCATGGTGTCTCTGAAGAGCACGTGGATTACACTGAACAGAGAGGATACTACACATAAATAGACTGTATTGCATGCAGTAACCAACTACAGTGAGTCACTACTTTTAACTAGAAGCTACAGACTATATAAAAACACTGGCTTTGGCTCTAATTAAAACATCCGATGCTCTGAGGAGAATGAATCGGTAACTGCTGATATCACATACAGATATCCATGTGCTCCTGCCACACATCATCAGCCACTTCTTTAAAATAAAGTAATAATAATAATAAAAAAAACAAACAACCGTGAAATCAGACAGGGTGGAAGGCAGAGTGAATAATGCAATTCCAACAGCAGCCCTTGTACGGAACATAACAAAAGCACCCCTAGTTCTACATCCCGTGGACAGGAGAGCCAGCAACCTGAGTCATGTAATTGCCTGAAGGTCACAGAGTTTGCTTACTTCAAGGTAAGCTGAAACCAGGTCATCAGCTCAAGTCTGTGCTTTGGCAAGGACTAAAAATCAGTGCCAACTGCCAGCGCCACATGGAGGATGAAGTAAGTTCAGGAGTGCTCTTGGTCCTAAAGATACCATAATTACCTGCCCACCCTCAATAGTAAATGACACCAAACCGAGCTCTTTGGATGGTACTTACTTTGGAAACAGAAACGGCTTCCTTCCAGCACTGGAGATGGGGATCTCAACTCCAGAACAAGGGACACGGCTGATGGGCTCTCCCTAACCACACTCAGAAATACAGAAATACAGAATTTCAGCACGGTGCTTCCAGAAGGCCATTATTATCAGAAACACTTCCTATTAAAAAAAAAAAAGAAAAAAAGATATTTGCTATACTCGTAATTAAGAGATAAGCTTGCTGGTCTGATGAGAATTAAATTTTGTCTGCAACTTCCATAACATTTTCCTTGTTATTATATACGGTTGAATGATCAAAACAGGAAATTACTTGTACTGTAATGTCCTTTGTCTTTTTCTTTCATGCTTGTATAGATTCAGCTTCAGAGCATTCTTGTCTAGATACAATCATCCGATGATAACAGCAGATTGTGGATAAGGAGCCGTTCTGATTGCATCAGAGAGTGAACACTACACACATATATTTCATTTAAAGAGACAAATATATCCCTCTACATAAAAGTGGCGATGTCAGAAGCTATCAATATAGTCATAAAATCCCAGTAAGAATGAGGTGAAAGGCTACATATGTGACCCAGTAAGGAGTGGCGTGATCATTTCCATTCCAATGGCACGACACATGGCCTTCAGCCCCTAACAGTACACCAGCTACTAAATTCTGATCATTCATGTACCCAGGATGCTCACAGTACCTCTACAGCAGCTAGTTATTGCTTCCAGGGTAAACAGTCCTTGATTAAAAGCAGTTTGGGAAGTACAGTTTTCATTCTAAAACCAAGACATTTTATATTCTCAAGCCTTTCTAGAGGCTTTTCTATGTAGGATCAGCAGAACAATAGCTGGGAGGCTGAGGGAAGCAGAGCTCTCTCTCAACCCTCACACGTGGCAAGCAAAGGAAGATGATGGGATGTCCACTTTTTGTCAGAAGACTTCAAACAAAGCCATCTCAAGAGGGAGTTTTTTTTGTTGTTGTTGTTGTGCTTATTGTTTTTTTGTTGTTGTTTTTAATAAAACAAGTTTTATGCCAGAAATTTCATTACATTAAAAACCAAGCCGTGCACTAAGCAGCACAACCCCGACAGATGTTCTCAGTTGGCTGCACGTAACCGTACTCCATTTGCCTGGATTATGTTCTCAGCTCCTGCGTGTAACTGTTCTCCCCACCCAGGGAGCCGGGGAGAAAGGTGCTTGGTGGGGCTTGGGCTGCTCGCTGCAGAGCAACTCCCAGCGCTTTGACATCGCTCCTTCCTCCTCCTACACGCATCCTGATGTACGCCACACGAGGAATGACAGGAGCTGTTTGTTCTATAAATAGTCTTTTTCTCACCAACCACAGACGTTACCACCCTTTCCCAGCATCTCGGAGCAACAGCACGCAACTAGTATCAGACTAGTTGTTTCTCTAAGAAATGACACCCATCAGCACAACATACAGAAGGCACAGGCATAAAACTGTTTCTGAAGCAGAAATAAGAATTTCACACAACCTCAGAAAAGCAGAAAGCTTATTTCAATTTATAAAGAAATGTGCTTTCTCCTATATGTCAGAGTAGCCTCTTTCATTCTCTGAAAGCAAGAAATAAAGCTGCATTTTTAGAGGAACCAAAACCTAAAATAATTATAAAAAAAAAAATCACAGCAAAGTATTAACAAGTATCTTAAACACAGCAGCATATTTGAGTTGATTCAAAATACCACGATTGCTCCTAATCTGTAGCAGAATATTAAGCAGGGTATTTTTCCTCTCAATTACTGTGGGGGCCATAAAAGCAGAATTTGAAAGACCAGAGACACATAGGGTCAATTCTGCACACAAGCATATGCAAAATGCATTCAGGTTTTGAATATTCCTCTGGTGTCACCTCCTTCTGCTTTCAGTAGGTACTGGGTACGTATCCATCCATAAACTGATGCAGCCCTTTAACACCTGAGCCCACGCAGTACCAGGTCCCCCCACCCAAGAGGCAGAGTGGAGGCACAGGTAGACCGAGGTGAAGGGATTTGCTCAAGGCCACAGATTAAATCTGGCCTTGAGGTGAGGGCCCTTAGCTTCCTGTTTCCTGCTTTAATGACCAGGTTACGCAGCCTCACCCCACCACTGACCCCCATACCTTCATGGCTGGCCCATGATCACACATGGGCTCATTTGGCAATATCAGTTTTTCTCCTGCCCTTATGCAGCTTGCTCAGCAAAACCTTCTCACCTGATTTCCCTTTCTAGGCAGAGCTTTGCAGTCCCTTCTTTTCCCCACATTGTGCTATGCTGTTGGAACATATGGGTGCCAACGTGCAAGCAGGAAGCACTTCAGTACTTCAAAGTATCAAAAGCCTTTGCCTGCTGATGATAGCAGCATCCTCTTACCCTAAATAATTTCACAAGCTGCTGCAGCAGCGCAGCACAAGGTCCTCTTCCCGCACAATTCTGCAGAATGGGAAGAAATGAAATGCCACACAAGGCAGGCATACAGTAGGACAGTGGACAAAAATCTTCTCTTTTGACAGAAAAGGTCAGCAACATCAGCATACTCCATTACCTGTGTCCAGCTGTGCATGTGAAGTATGGTAAGGAGAATGGTAACCTCACAGGACCTTGTTCTAATCCTTTAGGAAGTATCATTCCAACTACAACCCTTTCAGTTACTTTAAGATATAGACACCTTCTTAAATCTGCACAAACCAGAAAGGTTTCTTTAGTCTCCTCTGGGCAAAGAGGGCTCCATTGTTGTAGCTGTTGTACAAACAACAGATGTAAAGTCAGGTGCTATAGCTTCAGTAGAAGGCAAGAGAAAAATGCAGAATGGGGGAGCAAAAGGAACAGTCAGGCCAATAAATCTGGACTAAACCAAATCTTAGCATTTAAACTTCAGAGTCCCAGACTGACTGCAATAATACAATAACAAAACCAACCTTCCTCTTGGTGCTATCTCAGAATAAAATGTTTCATTTTTTTCTCCTGTTCCCATACTTTTTTTCCTTGGGGCATTAAGGCATTTGCATTAATGATTTGCATATCATTACATTTGCAAATAGCTACAGTCCTCCTCTATAAACAGATTCTATGTTCTACTAATTTTCTGTTTACCAGTGAAAACACTCATCAGCCAGCTTGATAGACACACCATGCATCACACAAAACAAGCACGAAACTGAGCAAACCTGAACGCAAGCCTGAGAATCCATGGCACAATTCCAAAGGCAGGCTTAGACTGATAAGGAAGATCTAATGCAGTTAGGAATGCTTCTAGCAGCGTATAGATTTTCCTGTGTGTTATTTTAGCCTCAAAGCCAAAATGCTGGCTCGGAAGGTTGAAGTCTTCTGGCTACACCTGGAAAATACAACACAAATACCCTGCTGTGAGAAGGAGCTATCTCCAAGACTTGTTCTAGTTTTGATAATGACATTGTCACCCAAAGGGATGCAATCACACTAACAGCAGCACCATTTCCTATTCACGTGGAAGCACTATCACAGAAAAGACAAAAGCCCACAGTGTATTTCACAGAACCCACACAAATAGCTCCCAGACAGCAACCCTCTCTGGCCCAGTGTACTGGAGCAGAACTCAGGCTTTCCAATGGGAAGTTCCACCTGCCCTTTACTGGAGCAGCCAGAAAAGCTGATCAGCAAGAGGGTGTCAGTTACTTGTTAATTTCAGCTGTTTTGAAAAAAAAAATATTTAAAGTTTGTAAAATAAATTAAAAATATATGATTTTTATACACACCCCAAAAATAAAAAAATCACAATTTGAACAACATCAGTCAGTTCCACCAATTACTATTTAATGGGGTGTCCCTACATTCCTGAGCACCAAACTGCAAATTCCTTTCAGCTCAAAATGTAATAAAATAGTACTCTCATCAGTACTGAAGTGCTGAGCAGCAGCAGAGTGAGGATGTCAGAGAGAAAAACAAGAAGAGAGAACAGGGCATCACTACAGCAGGTTGTTGGAGAAGACAGCACAATCATTGGATCATGAAAACTGGCTGGATGCATTAAATAGCAGACCCCAATACTCACTCAAGGAATCTCAGGAAAGGAGATGTTTTGCCACCTGTGTCCTGCTCTAATGAGGCCAACCCAGTCTTGGTTTCGACTGGAATTTCCTTCTGCAACCAGAACAAAAACTTCCCAGCCCTTGCCTGAAGCAGTCTAGAGCACAGTTCACATGTGATAGAGGTTCTTTTTTTTTTTTTTTTTTTTTTTTGGTTCAGTTCTCGGAAGCGGAAGGGAAGCAGCAGGCCCATAATCCTTACTCCCATTACCAGCCTACTGCACCCACCTCTCTCACGTGGCTTTTAACACTTTCCATAAGGAGGCTGGCAGGCTGCAAAAAGGTCTCAGTCCTGATAAGCATGAAGATAAAGACAGCAGAAAACCATCAGTTAGGACTTCAAGTATATAACCTACGGGTGCTCTGGTTCACTGTACATGTTTAGCTCTTTATATGCCCTCAATTCTGCAAGGTAGTAATTTCCTTTTTCTTCCAGCAAATTCTCAGTGGCACCCTGATACCCCCTGACCCCATCATTTAATTCTCTTTGCCTCCAAAGTTCTCCCAAGCCACTCTTGCCATCCCTGCTTTGCCACTCAGTTTTCCCCTTCCTCAAAGCAGTGCTCCCTCCCACCACTTGCAGGCAGGTTTTTTCCATGCCCTAAGCTCTCCACATCCTGAGCCTTCGGGGCCCAACAACCTGCTCAAGCTACCATTTTGGGCAGATTGAGGCACATTCTTCGGGAGCGGCAGGAGACAAATTCAGTCTATGGGAACTAAATATGTAGACACCACAAAATTTCTGGCACTCTGACAGTGACCAGACTATGCAGCACATATCCACAGGTTCACAGGAGATTTCTGTACGGTGGCAGAGTATTTGTAGGATAATAAATGCCTCAGAACTGGGCTGGGCTTCTGGGAGCAAGGGAGGCAAACCACTGAGTGGCACAGGTCAAAGAATCAGGCAAGGAGCTGGAAAATTGCGAGGCAGCGTGAAGGTTTGGGACGTGCTCCAAGGCAGCGTCCTGACGTGCCCCATGTTACAGAAATCCCTCCTGGAATCAATGCCCAAATCTCCTAACCTCGCACTCCGCAGGACGTAGTCTCAGAAAAAATAGGGCATGCAGTTTAAGAGGGAATCAGCAACAGAGCACTGAATAAAGACTTGGAGGAAAAAAAAAAAAAAAAGGATCTCAGCCTGGAGCACAGTCTGAACTCAGCTCAGGTGCTGGGAGCCCTGACAAGCCTCAGAGAAGGATTTACGCCATTTGGTCTTCTCAGACATGCACAAACCAGGAGGCTGAGCTTTGCTGTTTATCAATGTATAATGCAAGAACAGAAAGTAGGTCAGCAAGAATATCTCAAAAATGAAGAAAACTACCTGCCAGTCCCTTCCTCTGGGGCGGCCTTGATGCATCTGGGCACCAGCAGAGAGGATTTTTAGAGTGAAAAAACAGAGAAACTGCTCGAGCCCGAGGCTGCAATGGACTCCCCCAGACTAGGTCAAGTAGCAGTGCAAGTAAGCGTGCGTTCAGGGAAGAAGAGAAAGATGTTCACGCCTAAGTTCCTGGGGGCCCCAGGCAGAGGCACGCTGCCAGCTCTGGGTGCTCTTACTGCCTCAAAAAGTCAACCCAACGTACAGCAAAGCAGTGGTCACACCATCAGATTCAGCACAGGCACACACAGCTTTAAGCTATTCTTCCTGAGCGTCCTACATAACAAACCCAAACAAATTAAGGAATGAGTAATGAAAAGGTAGGAGGTGGCAAGGCTTGTTTTGGTTCAGGAAAGGATTCCCACCCCTTGCTTGGAATCTAAATTAGATTCAATTTAGATTAGAGTGGGGCAAGGCCAAATCCCCTTGATGAATGAGTTGCTGCAGCAGATTGCTTGTATTTTGTAGCCATTTTTCAATGCATTTCTTTTTTGTCTCCTGCTCCTACTTTTGATTCTGATGTTATCAGCTTCGTGCCATGCCCTCCCCTGTTCCTCTAGGTTAGGGTAGCCCTTATAATCTCTCTCAGTAAGGAAAGAACTAATTTGTCGTCTAGTGAAGAGAGAATGTGTGCTTGGGCTGATAAGTGGATTATCTCCATAAACATGCTGTATAATGCAACGGCACCCCACGCTCACAAAACCAAAGGAATTAATCACAGCCAGTGATGTGCCATCTCAAGGTAAAAGCTCCCTCTCCTGCCTAATGTGCTAGTATTGCAGCCAGGTTTTGTTCTGAAGGGAAAAAAAAAAGGAGAAATGCACATAAGAAAATGCATATTCACGCTTACCGTGATGCTACAGAAGGCTCTGCCCACGTAATGGACTTTGTAAGGTCACAGCAGGAGGCAGCCGTATGCCCAGGCCAGATGTACAATTGCAAGCAACACGTTTTCCACTGACAGCACTTCTCCAGTTTTGAAAATCAAACCACATGATGGGCAGCTTTGAAGATTCGGAACTTACCTTTAGATTGTAAATAACTGCTGTCAGACCGGTATATATTGCACTGCGTGAACAGAACAATTTACAAAGCGAAACCTCCAGCTAAAAAGCATTCGGTAAGCAAGAAACATAAAAAGAGAAACTACATCAGGAAATGCAGTACTGAGAGCACCACAAGCTAATGCAAAAAATGAACAGAGGAACTTTAATGTGCACATTTGAGGGAACCAGGAGAACGCTTTACACAAAAGGCACAGGAACGGTGCTGGCTGCAGAAGAAGCAGAGTCCATCTACCCCCAACAACTCGGGAATGTCGAGGCATTATCTGGTTGGCTTGCTGCAGTAGGGGCTTGTAATTTTGTTCTGATACTTTCCATCTCAAAGATTACTGTGTGAAATATCAACGGTATCAGCTGAAACGTTCAGTCCCTGCTATCTCCTCTCAGGAGAAATCAAGAAAGCACAGCTACTTAAAATGGGTACTCTGCTCCTCACTAGACTGAAACTCTTTAGTCTCTGACTCATCTCCATAAGGAAACCAAGCATAAGCAAATCAGACACTGATCCAGAACAGCGAACCCGGTAGACATTTATATGCTCTGGAAGGCCACCTGCTTTAACAGGAAAGGGATTCATTCATTTCAGACTTGTCAAGAACTGATTTACAACTTGCTCTTGCTAGGTAATAGGGTTTGTGTAAACCAAAAGCAAAGGCCATCACTGACACTTCCTGCAGGAGGCTGGGAGTGCTGAAAACCATCTGTGCAACTTACAATCACTGCACATGGCACAGCTCCTGGGAATTGGGCCGATTCACCTAGAAACCCTGGACACATGCCTGGCTTTCCTCTCACATTGAACATTTCAGCAGTGCCACTCCATCAGCCAAATGAATTGGCTTTCAGAATTTTTACTGGCAAAAAATACATCCAGATATTTCATAGGATAAATTATCACCAGGTGCCAAACTAGATGTTTTATACTAGATTAGAGCTCTATCACAAGAGACACAATCGTACAGGCAGCTACCACAAAAGCACGAGGCAGCTGGTAACAACCAGGGAGGTGTCCAAAGGCAAATGGGAAATGGTACTGACCCGCAGCATGTAGGAAGCAGAACTGGAATGCTCTTCAATGTGAATGTGCTACTTGAAGCCACCACGAGGGATAAACACATCTTGGTTTCATGGAGTCTGTGGAGAAAGACAAAAACTTAAAGGTAATTCTGAGCAGGAGACTGAATCCAGCTGGTGAAACCTCCGCTTAGAGGGCCAGCCTGTCGTGGCTAGGCTTTAATTGTGTAGTTAAGCACCTAAGGTGACTTTGGAGGAAAGAGCGTAAGTCAGCATGGGGATGATACAGCCTTGTGATGTGGTCCCAGTTTTCCCTGTTGAATCAAAATTAAACTGCTGTATTTCATTGGTCCAACTCCTCATGCAAGTATCCTCATTTTTGTCTCTTTCTTAGAGAACCCAGTTTCACAATGGGCAGCTGCAAAACCACTAAGCTTTCCTTTTTTTGTACTTATCTTTTGCTTAAGCATGCTACCTCTTGCAGAATCAGTCCATTAATCATTCTGGTGAGAAGAAATCACAGAATTGCTTTTCAGAGTACAAAACAATTCCCACAGGAGTGGTAATTTATTACAACTGGTTTCCTTACGATGCTATTTTCCCTTTCTCAACTCTTGTGGACCTCAAAAAACTGTTTCACTATTGGATTTTAGTTTTTTCTTCTCCTACTAGTATAGCATATAATTTATCCTTTCTGATGTTTAGTTTTACGTGCATTTTGTGACAAAATGACACTCATTTTGCAGTATCACTTCAGCAGCTGAATAATACACTTCAGGATGATACTGCAAGACAGTAATATTTGAATGCAATGCTGATTTTCTGCGATAACCCAATAGAGATGGTTATCGTCCCAGGCAGCTTTCTTGAATGGATGCTTTAAATCTTCTGAAATTATTAATCCTAAAATACATTATGTTAAAGAGTAATCTTATTTCAAATGATGCAGTAACATAAATTTCTACATGCTGTGATTACAAAACCTCCTTTTTCCAGATAGTGGAAATTTTCAAGGTCCTGAAATAGCTGTAAAGGAGGTATTATTATGTGCATGTGAACTATCAAAGTATCAGGCTTCACTTCCATGGAAGAAAATACTAACTCATGTATTTTAATTTGCCATGATTACATTTTTCTTAGGAGACACATTTTGGAACTTTTCTAGTCATTCCTAATGCATTATCTGTCTATAGTGTCCTGGCTGCCCAAATTGCACTACAGTTTAAAACAATTACAAAGATCAAGTTTACTATTGCCAGCTAAAAAGCAGGTGGATAGTGTCCAACAAAACCCCAAGTCAGTAACTAAGTTCTGCACATTTCCAAATTTAAATTCTCATCAGCATCAAGAAGGATGAAAAGTTCTCAAGTAAAATGATCATTATGGCACCAAGCACAGTAAATCTCATCATAAAACAGCTCGCACATTAAGTAAACCAGAGCATGGCTGTTTCCATGGCTTTTAAGGCACCTCCTGGAATCACGATCCCAAAATGCTGCACATTCCTCTACTAACAGCTCTCTACACTCAGATGGTTTCACAGCTCATCTACACCCTTGAAAAGGAATAAAACTGTCTAGTCCGAACCAAACTGAAAAAAAAAAAGCTGATTGACTCCATCTTTTATTTTAAATCCATATCAACTGCCTGAATGCCTGATTAGCTGAGAGGGCAAGCCATACAGACGGTCTGGAAGCCAACCTATTTATCATTTGCATTTAAGCAATTCTTTCATATTTGCAAAGCGCTACGCAAATACCAATTACCGCTGTGATGCAGCAGAGCTTATTACCACAAGCACAGTGCTGACGTGGCTGTGCTGCTTCCAGCTCTGGAGCTGGTTCATTTGCCAGCAGCCCCAGCCCTGCCTGCCTCCTGTTGCAGGGTACGGTTACGCTTCCACATCCATCTCCATCACGTCGCCCCGGAAAAGCGCCAGGAAGCGGCAGGCACAGTACAGCGAGGTACACGACACACCACAACGCATCAGAACTGACTTCTGAAGCAGGAAGCTGGGTTTGAACACTTCAGCTGTGCCCCGTATGTGAGCTGCAAATACCTGCAGACAGGCTGCACAGCAGCGAGGAGGGCGTGATACAGCTCATTTGACAGGATGCTGTAACTATCCCCTGCTTCGCCCATCTCCTCACAGGATTACCGAGATCATCAGCAGGTGTTGCAGGGCACAGTCCTTCACTATGGCATCTCCTACAGCTTTGCTGGCTTTGGAGTCATCCCTCCTGCGAGCAGAGAAAGACGCGGAGCCCTCGGCGCTTCTCCAGGACAGACCCGACCTCCCCAGCCCTTGGAGCCACCTGGGGCAGACTCACTACACCAAGATGCCTCCATTTGCTTTCCCTCTCATCAAAAGCAGAGATCTTGTCGAGATATTTCAGCTTTTTTTGTGTGTTTATATTAGCATTAAGCTTATTTGCATGTAGCTCACAACAGACCTCAGCTCCTACCTTCTTTCTTGTAAAACTTTGCATACTGAGCATGGTTCGGGTGACACAGGCAGCCTTTCCTTCCTAGTTAGCTTGTTCACAAATCCTCTCACCCCAGATGCACTCAAAATAATTGACTCTTAAAGCAAAACTTGATGGGACACGCAGGAGCCACTCTTGGTAAAAATCACTATTAGCAGCAAATCTTTCCATGGCAAATTGATGTGACAGGCTGCAGCTCAATCGCTAGCAAAATGTGTTAAAAGGAAGCCCAAGGACCACACGTGCCCACACCTGTGACTAATTCATACATGCCCAGACACAAAAGCCAAATCCTAACAGACCGCACGCTTGGAAAATACTTGTTTCAATATTTAAAACACGTCACCTGGCCTCATTGATATGCATTTGTTCCTAAGGACAGGATTCATCTCCACTAAAAGCTAGGTATTTCATGTGAATTATTCTTCCAGGCTCCTCCTCTCTGCAGGCAGAGAACAGCACGCCTCTACAGGGTTATCATTATCTCATATATGCTTAACACAAATGAAACGAATTGCTGTCTGGAGGTGCTTCCTTCTTCCCTTTGGCTATACAGACAATCTGAGTGACTACTGTAGCCTCGGCGTTAAATTAGATGAGCTGTATCTTGTCCTAAGCAATTTTATAGTAGGAGATCTTATTACATTTTGCAGCTATCAAGCAAATTATACGGTGAAGGGGCACAAATCGAGCAAGCAGAAAGCTCACGTCTCTTTATACCCCAGGACCTTACTGCTGCTATTGATTTTCCTATGAGAGCACTCGGGTTGTGGCACAGCCTGACGTCCCCAGCAAACCGCCTTCCGCTCTGCACCGCTCCACAGGGCGCTGCTGCAGGTCCACCCAGCCCCCTGCGAGCCTGCGGTGGCAGCCAGCAAACACAACGGGTACAAACACCAAACGGGGACCATGACGTCGTGAGCAAGTCACCACAGTGCCAGAATAGCACTCCAGGTTTCCCCGTTGATTTATTGCCCCTCTGTGACTCAGTTTCTCCATCTACAGAGTAGAGATGATGCTCCTGGCCGCCTTTGTCAAACGTTATTAGATTTATTGGTGGAAAAAACCACCCTAGCACAGGGTGGACACAGGTCACTCGCTACCTAGGGGTATTTGTAAACCTTTACTATACTAAGAAGTCCCTGCAACCTCCAGGGGCCTTCCTCAAGCAGAGCACAGTAAATAATAAAGTACCTCAGACAACTTACCAAAGGAGATGTACAGGGAAAAAATCTAACTCAGCTAGCATCTTCTATTGAAGATAACATTTTGAAGCTGTTAAATATAAATGCTTCACCAAAACAAGACTACAGAACACTTCAGAAGATGTTACATCTAACAACATACAGTCTTTGTGAAGTGCCTTTACAAAATGTTAACCATGCTGTCCTGAGCGTCTTCCGAAGTCAAAAGGACCACGAGGAGAAGAAAATTCAAAAACGACGTGAACATCGTGTCTATGCTTCCATGCCATGAGGCCTAGAATCCCGTCTTCTTTCTCTCCCAACAGTGACTAATACTTTACAAACTCCTAAGTGCTGCAAGGTACGGAAACAAGTTTTATATAGAAACTACTGGTGACAGAGTACAGAGCCAGACATTATATTACTTGAGCAAATATTACCTAGTCATTATTTCTAATCAGAGCATCTATTGTCAGCTATTTCCTAATTATTTTAGAATTATGGAATGAATGAAAAATGCCTTAAGACAAAGCCCTATGCCTGTGTTACTAATATAGATAACACTGTCAGGAAGCAGAAAGTAGCAGCCATGATCCCAATTCCAAACAACATTCACACGTGAACTTATTTTAAATATGCTGAACACAGCATTCATTGAATGAGGGCCCAAGTCACTTTATATAAAAACCAGTTAGTCACTGAACGTGGCTGCCTTAATTCCTTGCTGGCTTCCCTGAGCCACACGGCCCCTGGAACACATCCCCACTCCTCTAACTTTCTGGATTTCTTACTGAACTGACTTCACACCGATTTGCATCGAATGAGCGGTTGGACTGGTTCTCGGCAGCAGCCAAGCACTATCCAGTGTAAATCACAGTCAAGGGCATTTTCCCAAGAGGGAAGTAGGTGAAAGGTACGGCTCCATTTTCCGACAGCACCAACTGCCCCAGGACTGAGGGCGCGAGGTGAAACTGCCCACGCACGGGGATGCGCTCAGCGCTGCTGGAAGGGAGGCGATGGCAGCGGCGCAGGCAGCAGCAGAGCGCCTCGCTCGTGCTGCTTTCACGGAAAGCTCCGAAGAGAGCACGGCCACCTTCCTCTCTCCACGCCCATTCCTCCCTCTGATGCCACCAGCACACGTGTACTGATCTGCAGCACGTAAAACTCCGGACGGAGCTAAGTGGCAAGGGAGTTTTTTCACCGTGACTTTCTGCCTCATGGCAGAAGCACAAGTAACGTAGGAGAGCAGGGTACAACCAAAAGGGGCTTCCAGAAAGCTGGGCTTTCACAAACTGCTGCGAAACAGCTCTGGGAATTTCTAACGCTCGTCATGCTCCTTTGTCATGCTACGACACCGGCACTTTCTTTAGCTCTGCACTTTACCTTTCAGATTGCTCACTGCCGACCTGACCTGCGGTGTCTCAGAGCACCTGGGTGACTGATCTGGGATGCTGGCTTACAGGTGTGGAGCCCGGTGCAGGACCAAGGCAGAGAGACCAGTGGCAAAGGCACAGACACTGGGCCAAGCCCCTTCACATGCCTTTGACAAATATGAAAACAAGTTTTTCCTGATCCTGCGTATTTTCAGTCTGAGGCCAAGTGCAAGGTCTGTAGGGGTTAAGATTTCACACTGCTCCGGGTTGCACATAAGCCCATGTGATTTTCAAATTCCACAGGCAAAATGCTGTTTTCAACTTCGTATCGCAGCTCAAACATCTCAGTTGTGTAACACCCTGAACTATTTCAAGACCATTTTCTCTTACCCTGTAAGCCTTCTCTGAATTCTGCTGCAGCACACAAACATAATCACTATTGCTAAAGAAAAGAGTTTCGTAAGGAAATACAAATGAAAAATGAAATGCATACAGATTCTCTGAAATCTCTCTAAAGGTATGAACAATTGAGTAGAGGAAGCTCTTCCTCCTTACCCACCTTTTAAAGTGGAAAAGGAAAGAGGGAGAGACAACATTCTCCATTAAATGCTTCAATAGATTCCTACCTTATCTGCTGGTGCAGCTCTGTACAATCTACAGAAATGAAAAAACAGTTTAAAATAGTCATCTTAAAACATGGTTCACTCTTATCTTCCACTAAGCTGCTGAAGCCCCCAGTTTTCAATGTCCATTTCAACTATTGACAATTTCAACTTTGCTTCCTTCCTGCAAATCTGCTAGCACACTTCCTGATGGGAATACCAAACACTGAGGTCAATCTGCATCAGAGCACTGGTCGCTGGCTGTCAGGTCTTGTAAACCATGAGCCATCACTTCGTCAGTCTCAGCCTTCGGCTCTGCAAGCTGTGACTAAAGATCCTGACTTGCTCTGCTAGCAGCTGTTGCAAGCTGTGAGGCAGCATCTTGGCATTCTCAGCTGAAACGCTCACCACTTCTGTGCTCGCAAACTGTCATTTTCTGTTAGCAGAACTCCTGGGTGACGTGACATCAATGTAAGGACATCACGGCGTTAAAAAAAAAAAAAAGAAAAGAAGATCATCTGTCTGAGCAACCCACATTCAACCAACTGACTCATTTTTAATCACTTTCCAATAGAGGTCATCCAGACAGTAAACAGCTGGCTGTGGCACCTTAGCAGTCTTACAGTGAGAAGTATCTCACTAGTCAACATCTAAGCCTGCTGTATCGGTTGTCAATTACTGTGCAGTCACGTTAGTCCAGTGACCCGCTTTTCATCATCAAAAAGCAAAAGCCCCAAGCCCCAAGTTTTCTGTGCAAAACAGCATCGTGCCATTGCCCGTTAAGAGCGACTTCAGACAAATAATGGCCAACCCCCTTCCAGAGGCTGTGTATGGCAACACTTGCTGACCACACAATGCTGCTTCTGGACTGAATTCTTCAGAAACACGTATGACACATACTGTTTATTTTACAAGTGAAACTCTACCCCAAAGCCTTCTTTCCTATATTTGTGTAGGTGCTTTGGGGTAAATGTACCTTTGTATTACTGACTTCTCTTCCTGCGTACCCAACTTTAGCTTCACGTAGGCCCATACTCACAGCCCTCTTCTAACTGTTCCTTTTTCATCTATTGCACAGCCTGAAGAGCTAGCTTGCCTCTGCCCCTTGACGGGCTGTGACATATTTCAGGAATGAGGTTGGATATGTTGTGCTAGAGGACTAGATTTGGACTGCAAACTACAGGTTGGCTGTGCAGGCTCTAGATATACTGGTTTGGCAGATTAGACCAGCACATTAGAGAGCATTTTAAAAGGAAAAAAGGTTTGCCTGAGAATGATGAGAGCACCAAGACAGCAACTGTTTGAACAAATGACTAGAATTTACAAATTCCTGTAAATCATATAAGATTGCAAATGAAGCATTGAAAATATCAGCACATTTAAAGAAGAAAGTTGTACTGTGCTTCTACACCAACTTCCAGTCCTGACTGTACCCTTGGGCAGCCCCAACAGTTGTGAAGAGGAGAAAGTTCAAATTTCCTTACTCTTTTTATACCAAGTTCAATAAGTATTGAGTAACAGATCACATTAACAGCAATAAGAAGCAGGAAGATAAAATAGCAAGAAGAATAACCAAGTTCTAGACCCCGTGTTTCATTTGTGACTTCTTTTTTTTTCCTCAAGAGTCTTGCACCCCACCCCATTCACAAGAAACATGCAAATTCGTCTCATCTTTGTGAACTTTCCTTGGGTAGGGAGTTGCTAGTTCAGCAGCTGACAGCCTGCTGTGAAAGACGTACCTTTGTAGCTCACTATTTCCAGTAACCCACGATTTCTCTGGATACATTAGAGACACTCATGGCTTCTCAATGACCCATGTGAAAATGTTTTGAATGGGCAAATTAGAAAGTGACAGAATACAAATGACTGCATTGTTGTAGAAATCTGAGAAGCAACTCCCTAGCTAGAAATAACAAGACCAGACACTTCCCCCAAGCCTAATTCTCTCTTCTTCAGAGGAAGAAATAAATGGTACATTGAAATGAATGTATGAAATGATATATTTCATCTGTTGTTATCTCATGTGCATACACAAAAATCACCCCAGGAATACATTAGCTTCAAAACCCATAAGCTTAGGGCAATTCCTTTTATAAAACTGAGCTAAAACTTTCACTGAAACAGACTACAACAGTGGTGACTGTGCCAGGTCCCTGGGGATATCAAGTCAACATGGCACTTCGAGTAAGGCAGACTACAGCTCATCATTTAGAGCGCCATCTTAAAAGCCGGGACCCAATCTTATTGGTTTTCAGAATTTCCTATTCACCTGTGATGAACAAGAAAGAAAAACCATAAAAAAGCACAGAAATATACCTTTCTATGACCTCCATAAACTACTACATAAAACAGAACATGCAATCTGCTGATCATGGGAAGATGAGTGCTGTAGGCACTCAAAGAGCGGTTTATGGCCAGTGTTTATCAATGTCAAAATACTGCCTGTGTTTTTCATTTGGCTTCTTCCATGTCTATAGAAGTGTATTGTTCACCACTGGTGGCCTGTGAGTTATGGTTTAGCATCTCTGAATTCAACTAAGAAGGAAAAGGGTAAGATTTGATTCTGGCTTTTCCCTCTTCTCAGAGTTTTTCCTCTCTCCTGAGTAAGGAAGCGAGGACTCCCCAGAACTTCCCACATGAGGGAAGTTCCCAACCCAGAACATGTCCTCAGCCTAACGGCTGCAACAGCCACTGGAGAGAGCTGGCTGCAAAGCCTCATTTTAAAGGCTCTGACAGCACAAGGGAAGCCCACAGCTCATTTGGGTACCTTGCCTAGCTCATCTGTGGTTCTATCCCACCTTTGGAAGACGATTTTAGCACTACAAAACTATCACCTGTAGTTCAGATTGTTCTTCGTTTTTGCTTTATGTTTACATTACAAAATGAAAAGCCACAACACACTTCTCTCTAGCTAGAGACAGGCCTGATAGGACATTGAGACACACACTGTTCTCTGAAATCTCTGAGTATTTTTGTTGCTGTGAAAGCAATGAATGAACAAGCAAAGACCTAAGCACAGAGGCTGCTGTGCTCCCTCTGCTGGCCTTCCCTGAGCAAGCAGCAAGCTCCTACGCCCTGTGAAAGCAAACTCGAGCACAGATCTCCCACCCACACACTCCTGCATCTTTAGGTACTTCTCAAACTGCACGCTGCTTTTTTGGTAATGCACGCCCTAATTCATGCAAGATGGAAGGCATTTAAATAAAACTGTGCTGTTATGAAAGGTACACACTGTCAAGAAGATAAACGAAAGCAAAACCATTAAATTGTTTCTTTACTCCAGAAGTTTTTACAAATATTTTCACCTTCCCTGCACAACCTGAACAGATTTGAGAATCTGAGCACACGTACCGACAGTGAGCCTGCAGTCTTCAGAGTACGTGTGAATAAACACCTCGGTGTGTTAAATAACAGCAAAATATTCTCCTGTTTGTCCTTCTGCAACACTTGCAAGTAGACATTGCCTTAAAACAGAATCAAAATACATCTTAATACTTCTGAAGACACAAGAGACAATACTTCAGAAGGGACACTCACTATTTCCTAGGCCAACAGCTAGAAATCTGAGCAAAACACATTTGTTTTACCTTTGAAACAGGGCTCAGCTTGGAGTGTTGAGACACGCTGGGAACCCACATGATGATTACAGCTCTGGCACAGGCACAAATATATTCCTCTCTGGGCATGCCACATCTTGCCAAGCCAAGGGACAAGTGCTTCACTGGCAGGATTCAAGGGTGTCTATGCACTTGTCCAGCATTGCAGCCTGGCTTCTCACGTGGGCTCCATTTCTGGCACTTCTTCACCCCAGGGCCAAACAACAAAACCCAAGAACATCAGTGCTCCCAACAGTGGGATCCTCCCGTGTCCTACCGTGGTTTGTTGGTTCACAGGGAACAAGGAATTTGCCTTTTATAGCACTTCTCGTCTTTACTTTGTAATTCACATGAAAATCAACAATCCCTTCAGTGAAAAAATGAATGAAATTCCAGCCACAGAATTTTAAACCATCGCTTTTGTACTTTCAACTTGGAATCTCACTACAGATTGTTTGTAAGCAGTAAAACCAGCTCAATACTTTGTGAATATTGAGCTATGGCAATGCCTACAGGCCTTTCCCAGTTGAATTAACTTGCTATAAGACATACCTTTAAGAAGGTGCATCAATGTAAATATTGCATCCAGACAATGGCACATGGAGAGCTTTGTTGCCAAGCACTTTCTAACTTGCGTCTCTAGCATTTGTCCCCAGACAAAAACAATAACTACCTAGAGAAATGTGAAACCCACCAAAATGACCCAGAAAACATTCTAAATCATGAATTATTAGGAAGAAGTACAGGGTAGTTGTTTTTACAAGTCAGTGAACAGCACGGTATGATACACACTCCTGTTTTCCATCTACCAGCTATTCCTCTCTGCTGGATTGTAAATCCCAGTTCCCAGTTAAAAATTATAAATGAAAAAGGTGAAGTTATGTTAGCCGTCTTCTCTCATTTTCCAGCTCACCGTCTTTACTAATAGATCTGAAGGACAACACAACTGTGTTCCTGGAGGGCTTGTCACTACTTCCAAGTACACATTTGCTTTCACATAGCCCCTCGCTGCCAGCATTAGCATTCTCGTTTGGTGTCCAATACACTCCCTGTACCTCTCGATCCTCTTGGTTCTAGTATCTTGGTAATGGGCAACACACGACACACAGAGATGCTGAATACAGTCAACATATGTTCTTGCATATGGCATATATCATGAAATCTCTGATATTTATATGCACATGAAAAGGTTTCTATTCAAGCTCCAGGACACAATCCAGTTCTCAAAAAACTAACAAACAGAAGAAACTCAGGGTGAAACCTTTCCTGATGCAATTCAACATCTTAATGTTTTAAGAGTGAAGAATGCCATGGAAAAAGACAAATAAACGTAAATTGAGAAATAGATGCAGTTCTGTTTTTAAATATAAACATAGCTTAAGGAGGTATGAACTCTACTCACAGGAAGCCAGTCCCTAATTTGAATGTGTTTGCTCTTGGTCCTGTTGAAGCAGTAACGCATGTTTCTGGGTTCTCTTCCCTACTCTTAACAGCTTAAACGTATGGCTTGAAATGGTCCATGTTAGTTATTTCTATTAATATGTTCTATCTCTTACGACAAATGGAGTCATCTGCCGGTGACTGTGGTACCTCACAGCATCTCAAATGATGCAATTTTAAGCTTATGAATTATATAACGTAAAACACTGCTGGAACGTTATGTGTGCAGTGAGACCAGTTCTGCCAGCCCGATGAAAGACACCCTTTCCCGAAGTAATGCTGAAGTACAGAAAATTTTTCATATATGTCTTAGTTTTTCTTCAGTGAAATTAAAGGGATGAAGAAAAAGTTAACTTTACTTCTGACTGATGCGATACACCAGGTATCAGGCATGTCATAAATCTTGTTATCACTCCCATATGGAAGCTTGTAATTGGCACAAGACAAACAATTTACACAAGCTGTTCAGGTAAGTGCTGTTGCTGAAAATGCATGGGGAAGTGATTTTTTTTCCCAAATCCACATGAAGGTTAAAAACGCATCAAATGCAATCCAAAATAAAAAATGAAGTCAAAGTTAAGAAACTTGAAGGAAAACTCCTCCATAAAATCCCTAGTACCTGAATAGGGGAGAGATCTGACTTTTAGGGACCCAAGGCAGACAAACAGAACAACACATTAACAGCCAGGAGATACAAAATGTCCAGGCTTCCTTTACCCCACCACTTGCTGCCGTGACAGCTAGAAATCTGAAGGGGAGTCCGGTGCTGGAAAGTCTCCGAAGGAAACTCTTTGCTTCTAGCAAGATGAATAATACACCTGTTCCCTAGTCGTGAGCAAACACTACAAAGGAATAATTAGAAACTATCTGACCTGAAACCCACATGCCCATTACTGTGGTATTTTTCCACCTACTACAGGTGAAACAGAAGATGGGCTGGACCTGGAAGGGAAGGGGTGGAGTGGCAGCACAAGATGCTGATTTATAAAGCACTAGCAAACAGTGCTCTTTCTCCACAGGCTTTGGACAACGAACCCGTCCTGCCTGAAGGATGCCAAAGCACAAGCAGGATTCCAGCTAACATCTGCTTGTCAGCTGAGAGGGAACTACAACCTCTGTGAGCTTTTGCACTGCAATAGCCAGAAGTGCTCTGAGATACTCTTGTTCGACTGGGCTTTTGCTTTTCATCCAGACCCTTTGGCTTGGCTGTTTCATTCCATCAGAAGGGGAATCAAATCACCAAGATGGTAAAGGTGAGTACACTGTTCACCAGAACTACTGGCACTGCACAAGTTTCTTAAGAATAAGCACTGAATTAAGTTTTAATATACATGTATGTGTTATAATTGTGAGCTAAGTGAAAATGGAACTGATACTAGACAATGCTGTGCATCCAGTGTAACAACTAAAATTTTCACTCTAGATAGGAATGCATTTCTAATCCTAAAAGGTAAGGAGATCAGATTGGATAGGAAATGCTTCTAGGAATAGCTAGTTTTGTAATCAGCGGTTTCATGAATGATAGCTCTTCTGCAAATGCCAAAATCTGAGATTTTATGAAAATGTTTAGGTTAAAGGTTACGTGTACATCATGCACAGTGACCAGCAGATTTTACTAACTTCATGATTTTTCTTTATTATTCTCTTCCTGTGACACTCTTGCAACAGATAGTTGCTTTCTTTCTATCCTTGTCTTTACTTTCTGGATATTTGAAAAGCCAAACAGATTTTGGGCTGGATAGCTAAAGGAAGGAGGAGTAGCTTGAAGGAAAAAATTCCAACAGATAATCCAGACTAAAACTTCTGCAAGATAAAAAATTAGAACATCTTGTAACAGAGATGACCTTTACCTGGGATATGTATCAAACAAATCCAAGTGCTTTAGGGAGAAGGCTTCCAGACTTGTAACTGCTCAAACTACCACCAGCTCTTAGCTTTTCCCTTCCTTCCTCAAGATACAACTTCAAGATTTCAACATTCCTCTAACTAAAGGGCATCGGAGGACAGGGTGCCAATTTTGAATTCATAATAATAGCAAGATATCTGAAACCTTTCCATTCCTTGCTGTTTCCATCACTTGAGCTGTCTGGTTTGGTCTGTATGTAGGATGTCTACTTTCATCTCACCTGAAATATTACCTTTGCAGAACAACTCTGAACATTGACATCTGTCCTACAAAAATGTGTATGTACTTGTTAGACAGACAGGTAACAGCAGCAGCAGCATACAAGTGCATCCATCTCGCTAGTAGAGCACACCATCAGATAAGACGCAGTATGACTCTCACGAAGCTCGGATGGTTAATCTCTAAGGAAGCCTCTGAAATGGGGTCAACCAATAGTTCTTCCAAGGAATGGCATGTAGTATACAAGATAATTAATATCTGGAACGTTATGATTATAGA
Organism: Anser brachyrhynchus; assembly: GCF_964034855.1. NCBI lineage: Eukaryota > Metazoa > Chordata > Aves > Anseriformes > Anatidae > Anser > Anser brachyrhynchus. The sequence continues at coordinate 4,412,431 of NC_137718.1, forward strand.
AGCTGGTAAATTGGCAACACAGGAAGTTTGCCCTTCAGACTACAGCGTTAACTTAAACTTGGGAGGCAGCAACTCCCTCCCCCTCCCTGCCCCCTCAAGTTATCGATAAAAGCAGAGCATCAGGGGTTTGGCAGCATCCCTCGGTTATTTAACAGTTTCCTGTACCTGCTACTAGATTGACAAGTATGAGTAAAGAGAGAAGGCAGAAGTAACAGGCTTGATTCTCCTTCGCAACCATTATGCTGTTTGCCTCAATTTCTATGTAATCCAGTGTAAATGGGTAAATATAAACATTAATTTTATTTCAAAAAGAAAAGTTAAAGTCACATATCTAAATATCCAGGAATAGCCAAAGAAAAAAAGTTCTCATTTAAATTTTTTCCTTTCCTTTTCCTTTACTCTTCACTTTTCTTTTAAACAACTTTTGCTTTTACATTTATCTCCTCTTTAGAGCCAATACATGACAATGGTTTTCAGTGGTGACCCTGAGATCCTAGGCAATATTCCTATGCTTTGTGTTAGATCATAAACTACTGGAAGTGTTGCACTCTCTAAGGAATCACTGTCAGTTACATATGCTGAAGACCAGATCACGAGTGATCTAACACTTGCTCTAGAAATCTCAGGACAAGAACTAGTGCTCTAAGTTGCCAGCAGAAAAACAAAACAAAACAAACAAAAAAACAGTAGCTGTTTGTAACTTGTCTCAAAAAAGTGGATTTGTCAGTCTGAAATGTTTGCAGTATTTTTTACTGCTTCCTTCTAGTCGCAGCAGGTGCTCACACCAATGCCAAAACTTTATTTCTTCTACAGAAAAAGTCTGATGTTTACTCAGTTGAGATCCATGGAATAAAAGATCTGGAAAAAACAGAGACTGGAGATGAAGAGGAGAAGTACAAAGACCTGAAAGGCAACAAGAAGAAAAAGAGTGAAGACCTTAAGAAAGAACTGGACCTGGTGAGTGTTGCTAAGCTCCTGTTTCACCTGGCATTTTAACAGCATATTGCATGAAAGTCATAATAGGGAAGAACGACCTTCCTCACTCTCCTGAAGTCTGCCAGAGAAAAAGTTGTGCGGGATTAATACCTTTAATGAAAGAATGATTCTGGCTTACTTAAGCTACCAATGGTACAGAACAGTATCTCCCTAAAGAGGTCTGTATTCTCCCAGATGGAGTTACTATAATCAGCATTTCCTCTGAACTGCCACCTGTACATTCAGCCAAGAAACAGAGGGAAGAGAGAAGCAAAATATCTTGCTCTAGATTTCTAGCAGATCTAAAAGCATGCCTCAGCTTTAAACACAGCTTTTCTGCTCTGAATTAAATGCAATGTACTTCAAGGACTGCACACTAAGCCTAAGAAACCTGTATTTTACTTCTGGGTCGCTCCTGACTTGACAACTGATCTTGGAAACCTTGCTTCCGCTCTGTATGTTTCAGTTTCCCAACCTGAAAAATGAAGGTAATTATACTGACCTCTTTTCTGAATTGCTTTAAGAGCAACTCACAGCAAAGGCTATTTAGGGGCTAGACAATATTTCAAAGGTAAGGAAAGCCAAAAATGGGCCATGAATTTATCCAGCATCTTTCCACGACCTATTCAGTACCAGCTAAATAATTCTCAATGTATCTTATGTTTGCTATCAGGGGATGTAACATTACTCTCGTGTTTCTAAAGTGAAACCAAAGCACAGACAAGTTACTTGACTCATCCAAGTACCAATGAATCATTCTGTGAAAACAATTGTGAGAACTCACAAATTCTTGGCTTCTAAATCTCAGTTGGGCACAAGTTATAATTAGGTCAATGATACCACAGAGGTGTTACTGCAGAGAAAGGAAAGAGCTTTCAGACTTCCCTCTCCCATACGCCTTTTTAACTGTGTTTAGACCCTGCTGCTTTCTTTCTACAAGACTTTGGCAAATCATTTCACATACCTTACCTTGTCAATCAGATGCAAAGATTGTTGTCACACATATTCCAACACCACACCCTTTCTTCTATCAACAACATCGCCCATGGTACTGAATGCATGGTCCTGTAGCATGCATGTAAAGAGGAGCTATTCAACAGAAAGCAGCACACACATTTGTGGCAAACAGTATGGTATTAACACGGGAACACCATTCTGTTCTTGCGATAGATTTGCTGGAGGAGGGAGATATTTACAAAAGTACACACAAAATCTAAAGAAAATGCTATCTTTCAGTGGTGTGTACACTGCTAGCAGCTCCCCCAGACCTTTCACATTTATCAGTTAAGCTTCTTGATTCCACATAAGACTGACATTTGTGGTGAAACACATCTTACTTCTGTCAAGAGAAGACAAGAAGAAATGTTTTGCAAACAGTAAAAAATAAGCTAACAGCAGAGGTGGAAATAGACAAGAGAAGGCTCGTGCTTTTTATGAAAAACTGCATATTGCTTATTCATGGAAGTGGGATGTAATCCTAGCAACTGGATCCGTGGTCCCAGATCAAGACAGTTTGAACATTCTCTAGATCCCAATATAAAATTTCCAACAGTCTGACATTCTGCTTACTATCATTTTCTCTTTCTTTTGGAATTCAGGATGACCACAAACTCAGCACTTCAGAACTGGAAGAAAAGTATGGCACAAGCATCAACAAAGTAAGTACTTAGGGCATCACTAAGAAACTGCCCAATTCACATGCCTTCCTTTATCTTTGGCTGATTCAAAGCTTCTTAAAGGCGATGGAAAAGCATCCAAATCAAGAGATGCACTCATGGATACATACGTGCATGCATAAGCATGATGCACTAACCCCCAGTAAAGCCTAAAATAGACAGCAAGTCAGCGTGCAGCACTGACCTGGATTCAGACTAGAGTTTTTCTCAAGTCTGAAGCAGTCCAATCTATTGCTTTGAAATAAAATTCCCTGTACAAAACCTGACCTCAAAGTTTTCAGAAGAGCCTCTGCTTTTCTAAAGACAGAGTTTTTATCAGATGTTCCGATCTCACTACGATTCATTTTTCACTGGCAGTGTCTGTAAAAACCTATGGCAAGTGAGTGCACTGGACATTATTTTGTCTTGAGGGAAACACTAGATTTGAGAAGCTGTGCCCCTGACTCCCTTTGATACCTTACATCTGAATATCAAAACATCTAACACAGCCAAATACAGACAATAATTTCAAGGAACCCATGAACTGCAGACTTCATTGTGGAAATACAGAAACAATAGCAAAAGAACAGATGTCTGTTTTTTCTCATCTTTCCAAACATTTAGTACAGGTGTACTTGACAGATAACTGACAGAGAATGAAAACTCCTAACGGACACAGCCACAAATTCACTGTTCCAGAAAAGCAGTATCTATGTCTTCATAGCAGATAACTAATAATAGCTACCCTGAAATCATGATTTGGAAATGAAAGATGCAGGTTACTGCAGCTGATCCATAATACTAACAATGTTTAATGAACAAGCAGCATGCAAATTTTATTTCTGAGTTCAGACAAAAAATCTGTTTTCTGTGACATCATTTTAAACATGACATTTGCTTTTGCAGGGTCTCTCTAGTTCAAGAGCAGCAGAGATTTTGGCTCGTGATGGTCCCAACTCACTCACTCCTCCCAAAGCCACTCCTGAAATTGTTAAGTTCCTCAAGCAGATGGTGGGAGGGTTTTCCATCCTTTTATGGATAGGAGCTGTCTTCTCCTGGATTTCATTTGGCATTCAGTTTGCCCAGGGAGCTGAATCACCCTTTGACAATGTAAGTGTTTGAATAACTACAAAGTGAGTATGTGACCCTTTGACAATCTAAGTAATTTAAATACTACTTCATAGTTACTCAGTAACTACAAGGAGGCCTTTTATTCTTTCAGGACTCTCCCTCCACTACTGAACATTTCTGATAAATACCTGACATACCACTTCTGTCTATGAGTGCCTGTCCAAAGGTTTTATAACCACTTACCCACAATCATAACACTCGAGAACTCATAAGAGCAACACTGAAGTCTGAAAAGGACTCGAGTCTTTGACTTCGATTCCCTTATGAGTTGCACTCTGCTAGGAATATAATTTGTTCAGGTTCATGCCAGGTTTAGTTTAGAGAAGGCTTTTCAGAGGAACTGGACGCCTGCAATTAAAAATCCTTTTTATACCCCAAAAGACGTACTTGATCACCAGCAGGGCAAAACTTGAAAGCTCTTTTCTTAATTTGTCTTTTAGCCTGGTCCAGTAAGTCATTTTAAGAGTCTCTCGAAACAATACGGAACTATGAGTTATTCTAACAGAGGAACTGCTGAATGCATACCTTTAATTAACTGGGTTATTTCTTTTATTGACTAGCTCTACCTTGGTGTAGTCCTCGCACTGGTTGTCATCCTCACTGGTATCTTCGCTTACTATCAAGAAGCTAAAAGTACAAACATCATGGCCAGCTTCAGTAAAATGATTCCACAGGTGAGAGCAACCAAGGCTTTTCATTTGAGATAAAAACTCATTCTAAGAGCACACCTCAAAATGACACAAGTAGGACTTAAGCAATAAGCACAACTTGAATCTACCTCTTGGTAGGAGATTTAAAGAACAGTAAAACACTAATTTTTGTCATACTTCCATCCCCTCAGCAAGCTCTTGTCATCAGAGATGCGGAGAAGAAGGAACTGCCAGCAGAACAGCTGGTGGTTGGAGACATCGTGGAAATAAAGGGTGGAGACAGGATCCCAGCGGACATTCGCCTGATCTCTGCTCAGGGGTGTAAGGTAAAAAATGCTTTGTAGAGCATGGGGAGAGAGGAAAAACATGGTCGAGAGGCTTTTATAACGAAGAATTTCTATGCACCCAATACGAGTTATTAGAGCTTTAAGATCAGCCATTAGCTATTAAAATTACAGAATGCAGAAACTACTGAGATGCTCAGTTCATGCAGTACTAACATCCACACTTGCCAAACACCAAAAGAAGGCATTACGGCCATACCTTGTTCTAGCAATGCTCTTTGTCAGGACAGAGGCAGAAATACCAACGCTGTGTTAAATGTCTTCTGAGGCCTGGAGGTAGACGTTCAAACCATGTTTTCTTTCAGGCTGCTACTTGAAAATCCCACCACCAGGCATACGACGTGGAAATCCCACAGTAACAGATTCTCTCAGTGACAACGACAATCATCTCAGAGAAACAGCACTGAGAGATTATGGCCCTGTCACCTGTTACTAAATGTGCTGCACTCTTGCCTTCTGGGCTGTAACCGTGTATTACTAACTTTAATACGGGCATGTCTCCATTTCATTAAAGGTGGACAATTCTTCACTCACAGGGGAATCAGAACCACAGTCCCGCTCTTGTGACTTCACCCACGAGAACCCTTTGGAGACCAAGAACATTGCGTTCTACTCCACCACCTGTGTGGAAGGTGTGTAGTGACAGAGAAAAGGGCTTCCTGAAATGACACATGGACAGGGTGCTACATAATATTGCTAACTCATTTTGAACAATTCTGCTTCAAGGAATTAGAATCCTCTAAGTACTTGTGGATGTTTCTTTGAAAGGGCTCTGTACACTTAAAGGTGCTGTCCCTATTTTCAGAACTAAAAAGTTACATACCATTCTTAACAGACTATCTGTTAGGAAACTGTACAGTGCCCAGGATAACGATGCATTCCTACTGCAACACAATCAAAAAAGATTATAATTAATGAAAATATGTCCTTCTTTCCCTTTACTGATACCTCTAAGATTTCTGTGGGGAGAAAATGTCATTCTGGGATAAAGTCTTAGTTACATTAGGCCAAGAAGGGACTTCGTCAATCAGTACCGTGTACAGAAGACAATCTCTCTTGCAGCCAACAGACTCTTATTTCCTTGCAGGCACTGCTACTGGCATTGTAATCAACACCGGGGATCGCACTGTCATTGGGCGGATTGCCTCGCTCGCATCGGGAGTAGGAAATGAGAAAACACCCATTGCTATCGAGATAGAGCATTTTGTCTACCTGGTGGCAGGAGTGGCCATTTCCATTGGTGTCCTCTTCTTCATCATTTCTGTTTCAATGCGATACAAGATTCTGGACTCCATCATCTTTCTCATCGGCATCATTGTGGCAAATGTGCCAGAGGGACTGCTAGCCACAGTAACAGTAAGTCTGTTAACTAATACATAAAAATTATCACTAGAATCTCTGGCTGAGAAGCAACAGAACTGTTAAGCACTGTTAGCCCTAAAGTACACCACCAACGACAAACTAGCAGTCCTGCAATAATGAAGAGGCTTGCTTCAGGATTCATTAAGGTAGTGATTAGGAGTTTTCCCCACATTGTAGGTTCTTCCACCTAAAACAGCCTCTTAACTGACATGACACTCTTATTTCTATCAGCACACAAGCGAGTTCCTCGTACAGCACATGTACTTTGCTAGTTACTGCAAAACCTCCGATCTTAATAATGCTATTACAAAGAAAAACAGTGCACTGCAACCAACCAGAAGATTTTTTTTTTAAAGATCTTTTAGAAAGTAAAAAAGCATAAAAAAAACAGAAGTATGTAACTTCATTACACTGTTCTGTAACTGTACCTCAGTAACAGCAAGCTGAACTTCTTTACTTGTGCCAGGTGAGTCTGTCCCTGACAGCCAAGCGGATGGCAAAGAAGAACTGTTTGGTGAAGAACTTGGAAGCTGTGGAAACACTTGGCTCTACTTCCATCATCTGCTCTGACAAGACAGGGACCCTCACACAAAACAGGATGACTGTTGCTCACCTCTGGTTTGATAATCAGATCTACTCAGCTGACACCAGTGAAGATCAAACAAGTAAATATGGCAATGGGGGATCTGGAAAGGGGAAGCTACATTGATCAAATCTGTGATGTTTCACACCTACTGTCTGCCAAGCTGATGTCAATGGGGGTCTTTCCATAGCCAAATCAGATATGTCTCCCTGCCACACAGAAGTGTGTGTGCAATAGGAAAGTCCCTTCTTTGCCACGTAGAGATGCGAACAAAAGAATTACTATTTGAACTACATTCACAGAGAGTAAGTCTTGAGGAGGTTCTAATGCGTGTCCATTCACCAACAGTAAATTTAGTAAGAAAATAGACAGAGAAACATCATCTAAGTAACATTGCCAGAACTAATTAGCTGACTAATGCAAAGGCTTGTGTCAAATTGGTTTTCTATAACAGAACCTATCAAAAGAACGATGCTCTTCTGCAAATAATTCAGTCCTGTTGTTTCAAACTTAAGTTTCTACTTTTACCATGTAATATTCTAAAGGATGCAATCTTTATTTTGTTTCACTTCAGCTCAGCCTTTTGATCAAAGTTCTCCATCATGGACAGCATTATCAAAAATTGTAACTCTCTGCAACCGGGCAGAATTCAGACCAGGACAGGAAAATCTCCCAATAATGAAGGTACAGCCTACTTCACGTCAACCTGTTCCTCCTCCTTTAAAAGAACAATACACACGAGTTGTTCTGTTTAGCTTCAGTTATCTCTTAAATTTTACCGCTTCAGTCTTCTGAGTTACTACTTGCTATAGGCTTGCAAAAAGTTTAAGGCAGAAAAAAAAACAACTCAGGTATCAAGAACTTCCATGCTATTAATTACTAAAATTTTTAGTGTATTTTTCAGGACAACCATTGCTTTATGTAGCTTCATTGCTGTTTAAGCACACAACATCTTACAGAAGTATGCAAGCTCTCTTGACAGAAGTGCAGAAGTGTATGTGCTATAAACTGTTTCAGCCTTAATGATTCTATGATTCTTCTGTCCATGCAGAGAGTTGTGGTAGGTGATGCCTCTGAAACAGCTCTGCTGAAATTTGCAGAAGTCATTTTGGGTGACGTCATGAGTATTAGAGCACAAAACAAGAAAGTGGCTGAAATTCCTTTCAACTCTACCAACAAATTCCAGGTGTGTTTCAATTTGGGAAATTAGGCCAGACTGTTTTAGCTTTCACTGTTTCTATCACTACGTGTAATGCATCAGTTTGTGACCTGCAAATCATAATGGGGGAATGCAACGACGGGAAATTTAACCTACAATAACTGCAGTTCATTCCATTTGATGGAAAGAACTATGTTTTCATGGAGAAAAGCAGGAGAAACGTTATTTCCATGCAAAGTGACCAAAACCAGAAAAAAATGAGGATCACAAACGTTCTTTCAAATCATTTCATATTTGTGGCATGCAGCTTTCCATTCACGAGACTGATGATCCCAACGACAAACGTTTTCTGCTGGTGATGAAAGGTGCCCCAGAGAGGATTTTAGAGAGATGTAGCACCATCATGATCAATGGCAAAGAAGAACCACTGGACAGTGAAAAAGCAGAAGCTTTCCAAACAGCATACATGGAGCTGGGAGGCATGGGAGAGAGAGTACTGGGTGAGTGCAACTAGAGACTGTAAGAGAACTGCAATGCAGAATGGGGCTTTAAATCCTGGTACGAGACCAGTTTGCCTGGACACTTGCAGTGAAGGAGAAAAGCAAAGTGTACAGCCTCCTCAGCAGAGTGCTAAAACCTCAATGATGTGCTGTAAGCTCCCTGTGGCGGGGATGCCCTTACTGCTATATACAGTTGCTGATCGGCCACGCCGTGCAGCCAAAAAAAATAAAAAGCCAACAGAAGTCATCCACAAAGGAAAACACTCTTGCCCAGCTAGTAGCATCAATACCTTTGCCACGTGAAACACTGACTCTATATGCACTTTGATTTGAAGGTTAAAATGGCAGGTTAAATAGCACTCCATAAAAAGCTTGTGGTTAAATGCATGCGAGTTTTATAGACAAAAGAAAAGTCCGAAGCTATGCTACAGCAAACTCTCTTATTTCTCTATTTCCTGTACATTTCATCAACTGTTTCCTTGCAGGTTTCTGTCATCTGTACCTGCCTGAAAACGAGTTTCCAGACACATACCCATTTGACACAGATTCCATGAATTTCCCCACCTCCAACCTGTGCTTTGTTGGGCTCTTATCTATGATTGACCCACCTCGTTCCACAGTGCCAGATGCTGTCTCGAAATGCCGCAGTGCTGGAATCAAGGTAGGGATCCTACACCGAAGGATACAGTGATGCTACAGAAAGACTCATGATATTGTAACTTTTAAGATCTTCCACTGCATTGACATTAAATATCTTTCTAGAAACACCTACCACAAATTTCAATGTTCATTAATACTGTTCTGAAATTGTAACTTAGAGAAACTACTTGAAGGCCCTGAGACGGGAAATGGATTAAATTTAAGTGGGAATCAGACCACAGAAAGTGTGTGAAGAACCCTGGAACTGGAAATCCAAGTTTAGAGAAACCGAGATAGTGTCTCATTGGATCCCCTTCTAGAGTATAGAAACCATGCCAGCTAGAATTACTTGTCTGTAAACAGCGTAAGGTAATAGGAGCAATTCTTGAGAAAGCATCAGGACACAGGGCTACACTTGTTAGGAACTTTTACACATATGAATCACTAATCTCAAAACCATTCAAGTTGAAGTTGACGCAATAGTTCTCCTAATTTCAGTCCCAAGAGAACCACAAGTAAATTTCCAGCTTGAAACTGAGAGGCCACCTAGCTAAATAAAGGAAAAATTGGTATTTGGAGTTACCAATTTCTCATTATTCTTGATGAGATGAATCCCAAGTCCTAATTCTGAGTAATTTTTCTGTAGTCTTAAGATAGATCTGGAAACTGGCAACTTTTCTTCAAGAAAAGTAAGAAAAATCTTTGCCTTATCTGTCAGGAGGCCTCATTCTCAAGGATCCATTTTACAATGCAACATTCCAAGAACTCTTATTTTTGAGTATACGTGTTATAAATTCTTATATAAAAGCTTCTTTATTCTGCATCGTTCCAACCTTGCTGCTCATGACAAGTTTTTCTTTTGCAGCCCTGATAAAATAGTGCCAATAGCAAGAAGTGGAGAATAGAAATCAATACAGAGCTAATTAATAGTCATAATCTGTCTTTGTTACGTACATAGCACAGCTTTCCAAGTTCAGATTCCAAACTGCTTCCTGGTATAGAACAATAGATATTTCAACTTATCTCTTTACATCCATTGCATATACATTTGTCACTTACCCTAAGTGCTTGTCCCTTCCTCAGGTTATCATGGTCACTGGCGATCACCCAATCACTGCTAAGGCCATTGCCAAGAGTGTAGGCATCATTTCAGCCACCAGCGAGACCGTGGAAGATATTGCTAAGCGCCTCAATATTCCTGTTGAGCAAGTCAATAGACGGTAAGAGCAGGCAGAATATAGGAGGTACCCGTGGCTTCATTTTCTGCAAGCTACGCCTTCTCTCTCTACAATGCTTTTAGCCAATTTCTGCATCACAGCTGCTTTTTGCTTTTCTGGTTCTTGGTAACATGCCCAGCCACGTTGTCCATCTAACAAGTGATCTCTACGTAAGTAACTGTATGCTTAGGGCAGGGGCTCTCATCTGCGTGGGGCACTTGGGAAAAACTAGTGACTAAAACTTGGCAGATCATGTTGGTCTTTGCTGTCACTGCACCTCTGACAAAACACACGCATATGAAAAGCAAAATTCAGAATCCCATGCAGTGCTGGAGGATGACCTAAGGACCAGCAAGTCTACGTTCCTCTTTCACCCATTAAATGTGAAAAAATTAACATAATAAGAGAAACCTAAAAGCTTTTTACAGAAAAGATCCTCCTCCACTTCCACTGTCCCACCCTCCCACTCAGTTCTCTTTAAAATGCATTTTCTCTTGTTAGGTCTACTCAGGAGGAAGCTTCAATTGCTTCTCTCTGTATCTAGGTAACTAATTCTGTCTGGATTTCTACAGCATCTTTCATTCAATACCTGCTGATTAACAACTACTGCTTCTGAAATTAACTCCATTTGCTGCTTTCCTTAAGCTGCATACATTCTACAAGCATGCTATTTTTATCTAAGCATTTGGATTTGAAAATTTATCTAGCTTTCCCATGGCTATTACAGGGAAGCCACGGCAGCAGTAGTCAATGGGATGGAGCTGAAGGACATGAGCTTGCAGCAGCTGGATGACATTTTGTGTAACCACTCCGAGATAGTCTTTGCTCGGACATCGCCCCAGCAGAAACTGATCATAGTGGAAGGCTGTCAAAGACAGGTAAGAGGTGTACAAGGTTATACACGATACGGCTACGGCGCATGCACCAGGTAGCAGGGGAAAGGGTGGAAACCAATTTCCCAAGCACTCCAAGCTCTGTTTATACTCTGTTCACTGTGCAAGAACGTTATCTAACAGCTTGCCACAAACACTGTCTTCTCTGGACAGATGCCAAGCCATTTAAATTCCTGTTACAGACGCTGAACTCCGATTGACAAAATGAGCTTTTCCTACGTTTGAGTGGGTTGGAGCCGTACTGAGGGCGGGGGGCTGACTAGCTTGCATGAAATTCAGAGAAGCTGCTGCTGGGATGCCCAGAAAGCCTCCTGGGTAAAGACTTGTACACAGTTTGGGAAGGAGCCTTCCCCCAGGAATTCCTTAAACCCAGATAAAAGCAGTGTGTTGCCACATCCCCTCATCTTATCTCTCGTAGCCATTTAGACCTATGTACTTCCCGCCCACAGGAATGCTCAGACATGAAATAAGGTATGAATCCCACAAAATGTCACAGCATGATTTATCTATGACCAAGCCTTATCTATAGTACTTTAAATGACTGCAAAACAACCCACAGAAAGCATGAATATGAGGCAGGATTTAAAGAGGATTTGTCCTATTCATAGGCAATATTATGTAAAGGAGCGTGGAGCGCAGCCAGCACGGGAGGCACAGGGAAAGAAACGCCACGTATAGTGCTCAGGAAAAGGTGCAAACTGTCATCAGGAGATTTTGCCCTCTGACATTTTCCAGATAGATGCTGCAAACTGAAAGCTCCACTACCAGCACACCTGAACTTTGCAGGAAAGGGGACGGCACAAGCTATTATTTTGTTTTTGCACTTATGCCAGCACTAAGCTTTCCAATCAGCATTATCAGCTCTGTGGGTTTAAGCCTGAATTACTTGGAAGGGAAAAACTGCATTTAATCTCTTTTTTATTTTTATTTTTATTTTTTTTTTGAATGGCCATGAGCAGGCAGAGTGTAAACATGTTCTGTACTGCTTAGATGCCCAAACTCCTAGTAGCTTTGGCTAGGTTGAAGAGGAACACCCTACCCTTCCTCCCTGACTCAAGCCAAGCAGTCTACATGCTATGTTTAGTGCTTAGAGCTTATAAGCCCTTCTGTACATGGCAATATTTATAATTAGTGACACAGTGTTAAATCCCCAAAGGGACAGGGCATTTAGTATTTGTTTTAATCAGTTTGTCAAGCTTTCTCCCCCTCAGAACACTCTGTGTTGCTACCTAGCTGCGAACTTTTGCATCAACTAGAAAAGGCCCCTTACCTGCAGTAGATGGTTTAACTGGAAGGTAACAAAGAAGCTGACTTGAAAAATCTGAGTTTTCTGTCTTTTGGACTACTAGTGCAGTTCTAGCATAGCCTGGCAATGGCCACAAGTTGTTGGGATAGGAAACTAAGGATCTCTAACTGAACAGCTATGCAATTTACAGATAAAATCAAAAGCAACTGATTCCATAAGCACTTCACAAAGCAAGACAAGGACAGATCATGTTGAATCTGTTTTAATCTCCCACAGATGCCAGAGATGAGCCTGGGTCTGCTCAGACAGAGGTAGACCACATAAAAATAGAGAGATTCAAAAAATTTAAGCCTCCTTATAGCCCACAAAAATAAATAATAAGATTAAGTGCATTTTAAATGCATCTAATTCAGGTGTTGTCTTTAGGATATGGTAATTCCCATCCCTGAATTTTCCATTTCTCTCTGCTGACTGTGGAGGCAGTCTTGATGATACACAGACATCTACACACACATCTGTACAGACATCTATTGCACAAAAGCCCCAGGCTGCCATGTTAATCCTACCCACTGTCTTTCTGATCACTGGTTATGTTTTATGTATAAAGAGAGTTCAAAACTTTGTAACTTTGTATCAGCATCTTTCTTCCAGAGATTTAAAGACAGGGAGTGTGCTGAGAGCAGACTGTCCTTACGAGAAAACACCATAACCTCAAAAAAACCCCAAATCCGGATCCTTTTGTGTGTTCCAGGGAGCAGTTGTTGCCGTGACTGGAGACGGAGTCAATGACTCCCCTGCTCTTAAAAAAGCAGATATTGGAATTGCTATGGGTATTGCTGGTTCTGACGCAGCTAAAAATGCAGCTGATATGGTACTGCTGGATGACAACTTTGCTTCTATTGTCACAGGAGTGGAGGAAGGTAAAAATAATGTTGCTATTCACTTTCTTAGCTGAAAGCTGCTGGCAGCCCCACACACTGGCCAAGTCCTCCTGATCCTTCCCTCCTGCATACCCCCACACCCTATTTTCTACCTGAATTGGGAAATGTGATTTTGGTATTTGGAAAAAATGGGAATTGCTTCCATTCGCTAGACACAACAAACTCACTGACAATGAGGAACCATTCCTCTCTCAGACATTTTTGTTACGTAGAGCATTGGTCTGCTATCTCTGCTTGTTCAAACTCCAAACAAAGCACTTCCCATCTTGTTCCCATGCAGTTCTAAACATCACAAAGATACAAGGTGTTTTCTTTCCATTTTCTCTCTGTTACTTGCCTGCACCTCATTCTCATCATGCTCCACACACACTCCATTTCTCTAGCCACAAAGAGCTTGTGGTTTCCATTAAAACTACACTGTGTTGTGGAATGGGATTTTTCCTCCATCTTTCTCATTGAAAGTGATTTTTTATTTTCATTTGAATTTTCATAAGAGTTGAAGGGAAGGAAGGTTTGAAAAAAAAAACTAACAAAAAATGAGAAAACATATGAGGATAGCAGACATAAGCCATGACTATTTTCACTTCAATTAATTAAAAAATTAAGGTTTCTTATTGCAAACGCTGTTGACAATAAGCTTTTATAGAAGTGTTTCCTTTTCCTCCAGGCCGCTTGATCTTTGACAACCTAAAGAAAACAATTGCCTACACCCTGACTAAGAACATTGCTGAGCTCTGTCCCTTTCTCATCTACATTATTGCCAGCATTCCCATGCCCATTGGCACCATCACCATCCTATTCATTGACCTGGGAACGGACATTGTAAGTTGCTGCCTCAATGCTGGTGTCTTTTAAGTTATTTTCTGCTGAAATATCATGGAAAGTGAGAGAAGCTGGGAGCAAAGGGACGTTAGGAGATTTAGTTGCCTTACCCTACAACTGAATAACAAACCAGTGAAAGGGTAGAGGGCTAAATTAAAAACAGCTGGGTATAGAGAAAGACGAGCTGGGGAAAAAACTGCAGAAGGGGAACGGAAAGAAATGACTTCTGATCCCTGCTGACAGGCAAAATCCAGCAGTGTGCAAAGTATCAGTGTTTGTCAATCAAGAGATCATACAGATTACTGCATTTAGTACAGGGGATGAACACTAGGCACTTGATCAGAGCCCGGTCCAAGGGATCTGAAGGACACTTCAATGTTTTTAGTATCCTCTCACCCTCTGGCCTGTCAAAAGATCATCAGACCTATAACAGACTTTCAGCTTTCTCTCAAATCTTTTATACATGTCAACATAATGCCACATGGAGCCTTCCTTCATTTGCTCTGTGTATATTTAAAAGCCAAGTGTTCTGATTTCAGCTGGTTTAGGAGGAAAATTAACTCTATCCTAGCTGAAACCAGGACACCAAGGGAGGTAACAGAACCAGTCCAGAACTGAAACTTGTCTGATGAGCCCCTGAGAAGCAGACAAATGTTGCTACCAAGACTCTGATGGTTTATTTCTGTTGTAGATCCCCTCTGTTGCACTGGCCTACGAAAAAGCTGAAAGCGATATTATGAACAGGAGACCTCGAAACAAAAAGAAAGATAGGCTGGTGAATGAGCAGCTCGCTGTGTACTCCTACCTGCAGATAGGTAGGTTGGCCTGTTCTCTGCAGCACTATCTTGCATCAGCAGAACGAGACAAAGACAAGTTCATTAACTTCTTAGAAAAGGGGGATCTGGAATTAAATTCTTTCCTCCGCCTTCCTAGGCAGACTTACTAACTCCCTTCTGTTGCTCATATCTGACAACACAACAAGTTTTATCTACACAGGTCAAGAACGTTAGAGCACCTAGAGCTCTAAAACTAACTTTCTTAGCACGTTTCATGTCTCAACACTGATCCCCAGTGCCCCTAGATTTTGCATCTTCTCATTTCTCCCTTCTTGATTTTGCAGGTATCATACAGTCAGTGGGAGCCTTTGTAACCTACTTCACAGTCTATGCTGAGCAAGGTTTCCTCCCTTCCACACTGCTCGGTGTGCGAGTCGACTGGGAAAACAACGCCATTAATGACTTTGAGGACTCGTATGGACAGGAATGGGTAAAGATGCACTGAAACATGCTTGCACTGTCTCTTACCCAACAGTTTCTTTAAAATTCTATTCTATCCTCCAAAATAGAAGTTAAGAGAAAGAGAAAGATTTAAATGTAAATACAGTTTTCATCCAAGGGTTCCTCAGGATATATTCTTTAGAGCTTCAGGCCACCTAGCTCATTCAGACTCATTCATTTATTCTTCTACAATTTCCCTTCTTCTGACTTCAAGCCCCTGGAGATGCACCTTCTTCTCTGGACTTCACATTTAGATCCATCATAATCTCTCAGCCCCGCTTCTGAAGAGCACTATTCAAAGCAGTCTCTAGGCTCTCCCTCCTCCTTTCAACACTTCACTCCCCCTCACTCCCTTCTGCTTAAATCATAAGACACAAAAGCCATTAATAAATCAATATAAATTCCTCCTCATACCACACCAGTGCTCCAGCCACATGACTCATCCACTATAACTAGCAGACTAGAAAAACAGGCCAAAATCTGATCATTACCTATCTAAATCTGCGATAACTCTGCATTTACACCTTTGTAACTGAAATCTTACTATCAAGGTTTGCAGTCACTTGCACGAGATATGAGTGTCTGATATAACACAACTGTTTTTTCCTTTGCTTTGCAGACTAAATACCAGAGGATGTACCTGCAGTGGACTGGCTATACTGCCTTCTTTGTCAGCATCACAATTCAGCAAGTTGCAGATTTGATCATCAGGAAAACACGAAGAAATTCCATTTTCCAGCAGGGTCTTTTCAGGTAAGTTTTGCAGGTTCTTTATCTCACACAAGGAAGGATAAGTTAGCCTACCACTGATCTGAGAAAAAAAAAAAAAAAAGAAACATTAGCTCAATGATCTAGCTGCCTCACATTCAGTTGGTGAACAAAGACTGAACTTGGATTCTAGCAATTGCAAATCTCAGACAAACTTTTTATTATGCTTCCCCCACCCCCTTTTCTATGTCATGACAGAAGGTTTCTTTAAAGAAATACTTCGTACTGTTTAATCCGAACACACCTCAGCTTAAAAAGCGACTCTCCATTCATTAAAATGGTTACTACAAAGAAAAAGGGAGTTTCCTCTCCAGACTGTTTTCTTAAGTTTTATCTAGTTATCAGTAGATAGAACATTTAGACTTCTCCAAGCTAACTTTAGCCTGTCAGATAAGGAGATACCAGCTGGTCGAACTCCCCAAGATAGCACTGGCAACCCTTTGCAAAAGGTTCTGCACCTTTCAATCCCATGAAAGCCAGGGAATTAAAAATATCTACTGGGATGGAGGCCACATGTAAAGTTGGCAGTTAGTCAGAGTATTTCTGATAGGAAAGCAAATTGTTTTCCTTTCTTTATCTGCAGATACAGAGCCTACACCTATGTATTTTTCCTTCTTACATTTACATTTGAGTCACTATGAGCACATTGACAATGCAAGAAAAAGACATGACTAATGCACGCTGCAGGCCTACCTAAAGCTAGCTTTAACCTAGGTAGGTCAAGAACGGTAGCAAGGAAGACACAGGAATATGTGATGTACAACATTGCTGCAGTCTACCAGATGTCTTGTGCTACTGTGTCTACGTTGCTCATCACCTGAGGCAGGTCATGCTGCAATGATGCTGAAAGTGGCCCAGCCTTGTATTATGCTGAGGAATCTGTTTTTCATGCACACATGTAACCCGTCCTCTTTGGTTTTCTTGTAGGAACAAAGTCATCTGGGTGGGTATATTCTCCCAGATAGGAATTGCTCTGATTCTCTCCTATGGTCTTGGACATGTTACAGCCCTGAACTTCATTCCTCTGAGGTGAGTTTTGATGGCAGCATATATCCCTTGTCTTCGTGTATAAATGGACATGGACTTACCATTCTGCTAGCAACAGATACATGGGAACAGGTTGCTCATGCATTACAATTCCAGGATAAATATTTAAGAATATTCATTATGAAGAACAAGGTGGACAATTTCTTGACCAAAAAGGGAGTTATTTTCACAGTTCCTACAAAAAAACACACTGCTTTTTCTACTGGATTTACCATAGAGGATACAGAAATCTACTTGTGTATAACAAACACTTTAAGATTTTTTCCAGGCTCCCCAATCTTTTTGGTGAGATTAGATAACATTTTAGTTAATTTTACACAAGCAACATTTATCTTAAATATATCACTGTCAGAAATGTTCAATTTTTCTGCCCTCTTCAGAGGCTGTAATGCCACTAGGCAACAATCCCTTCTGAACAGTATCTGGAATAAATTAATTCAGTTAACTACTTAAGCTTAGGAGTCTTGCATGGACCTAATCTTATTTCTAACTATTTAAGTGCTTCACTTAGAGGAAAAAAAAAGCCATGAAATCCAGATTCTCTTTTAGTGACATCAAATAGTATAGTCAGAGAACCAGAAATTCAGCTGAGTAGTTAAATGCTTCTGAATGAGAACCTCTTCTCCCACTCCCAGGTTTCAGTACTGGTTTGTGGCTGTACCATTTGCCGTCTTGATATGGGTCTATGATGAAGTCCGCAAGCTGTTTATCAGGAGATACCCAGGAAGTAAGTAGAATTCTCTACATTTAGGACTTTAAGTTATCCCTTCCTCCCCTTCCACTTACTCAACCATGTTAGCTGCCTCGGACAGGTGCAGAAAAAACTGGACCATTTGTTCCCAATGATTACTCTTCCTCTTTGAGAAAAAAGTAACTGGTTTTATTTTTCTACCCTCTCTTTTTCCCAATGCAGGCTGGTGGGACAAGAACATGTATTATTGAAACAATCCTTGTCACTGGACTTCTTCATCCTCGTGGAGAGCTGCTTCTCCACCTCACACAGCATGTGCTGCTTAAATGTCCTGTCTGTGCAATATCAAGCGTGCACTGGGTTCGCCCCATGAATGGGTGGAGAAATTTCATGAGTTTCATGAAGAAATAAGGACTTCACAGTCTGACAAATTACCTCCCACTGTACTGTAAAGATGACACTTGTCTGAAATTGAAATGCTATCTATTTTTATAACAAGCACAACTTTCCCTCATCCAAATATGAACTTTGAGAGCACTCAGAGAGGAAAACACACATAAAGAAAAAAACAGCAGAAAATCCTAACAATGTAAGGCATTAACTTGCACTAGAGGTGTTGTTTGCTGATTTTTTTTTTTCTGAATTCCAAGCAACTGC
This sequence comes from Anser brachyrhynchus, assembly GCF_964034855.1. Taxonomy (NCBI): domain Eukaryota; kingdom Metazoa; phylum Chordata; class Aves; order Anseriformes; family Anatidae; genus Anser; species Anser brachyrhynchus. Next base: position 4,430,988 of record NC_137718.1, read on the forward strand.
ATACCTAGATCTGTATTACCTTAGCAAGGGTAACAATACTGTATAGGAAGAATTTGATAATAAAAGTATTTTCCAGAAAACTGTTTTCCACCTTATTTTATTATTTATAAAGACTATGAAATGGAGTGAAATGGAGAAGGATCTAAGCTCTGCCTGAAAGAGAAAAGAAGTGCGCACCTGTTTTTTTTTTTAACCTCCGTTAACAGATTACCGTATTTCAAATGCCTGTTCAGTTTTGATAAATACATCTTACAAAACAAAGCATAAATAAATGATTTATTCACTCTAGGATACCCAATTTACCACTCATTTTCCAAAGACTACACTCTCTGGCAAAATAGACCAGTAAGGAAGACCAGTAATAAAAGACCAATAATGCATAGTAAATGCATTAAAGATTCTACTACCATTAAGGTTTTGTTTGAAACCAGGTCTTTAATATGGTCTTTTTTAGCAGAGACCAATAGGTAACACGTTTAGACAAAGGCTTTAACAATTTAAAGAGAACAAGAAAAATAACCTATGTTGCTATTTCACATTTAAATACAAGTCCAGACAACAAGCTTTAGAGAAGGAACAGGGACAGAAAGGAACCTCCTGATGCAGGAAAAGGCAAGAGGGATTATGAATGAGGAAGAAACTAGAAGAACTGAGGGAGGGCAAAACAGAGAATGTTTTCTGGCCTAGAGCCTGCCTTTTCCCAAATCTCCAGTCTTACACGCTAGAAGTTACTCTACTTTTAGTAAGCCCCCCTTTCAAACCCCTCTCCCCATGAAAACTGGCTGGGTATTACAACAGATAGCAATTACACTGGCTATATCCCGGTTTTTCACATATTGACATGAAGAAGAGGAAATACAAAAGAAGAAGGAAGAGTGACAAAAAATAAGCATGTAAGCTATGAATTATGAGGGCAAGCCTGGATTCCAGATCCATGCCCTCATGTGCTGCTTATCACTTGGTGATGCAACCCTGCAACACACCAACAAGAAGTATGTGAGGTGCCAAGCGGACTAATTTCAACACCTTGTCATTTGCCAGCTATCAGGACTGATTTGTTTTCTCTTCTGCTTAGAAGACAGGAAATATATGAGGAGAAGCTACACGGAGGAGCAACATAACCCTTTTTTCACCAGCAGTACTTAGTCAAAACACTTTGTCCAAGTTCAGATAGGAAGAGATTGAAAAGAAGAAAAAGGGAAAAAGGGTGAGGGCAGTTTTTGCACAACACAGGGTCAGTTCCTGCACAGAACCAGGACAGAATACACCTACCTTTGTTTTACTTCAAAAACAAAATATATTTTCTGGAAAAAAAAATGAGGAAAAGATAAGTAGACACGTTGTTCACTCACAGAATATTCAAGACCCTAAAAGCACCAAGAAATCCAGCGGTTGCTCTGCAAAACCTTTGAACAGTGAAGGCTTTTTTCTCCCACTGGTTGAAGACCAAATCCACAACAAATTCTTACAAAAAGAGATGTAGCTTGTTTTGCTCTAATTCCTGGTAGTTATCATCTCATAAACACAGGACTTTTGAAGAATAGGAGTGTACTATCTCTAAGCACTGCAGGGACAGCCTAGAAAGCTCATTTAGGATAAAATTTGTGTTGAAGCTGCAAGAAGACCTTGAGAAAAAGTCACATAGATCAACGGATAGACAAGCATCACTGCAGCTCCTTCAAAACAGAAACAATGTGATGTGCGAGACTGAGGCATATGGGATACAGGGAAGATTCTGTTAATCAGAATCTCACAACACAGCAAAAGAGACTGACAAAACCACAGAGCTGCAGGAGAGGAATTTTTTGATTTCAAGGCCAAATGACAGCAGAAGAACTGCAACGCCGGATGCTAATCCATGTTCTTCATTGTTTTTCTACAGACATTCTTCCCTTGCATTATCACAAACCATTCAGTCTTGGTCTGATAAACATATCCGTCCAGTGTCAGAGGGAAGTTTGATACATGGATGCCATTGGCTTGAAGAAAAGCCAAAGAAACCAGGAGGAAACAAGTAATGCAAGCTGGAAAAAAACTCAACAGCAATGGAACAAAAAATAATAAAGAGAGGTTTGAAAGGAAAACTTAGAAGATGATGCAATATATCCAGTTTTAGTATTAGCATATGCTTTTGGCAGAAGAGTAGAAGAATTCTGTCATGGTAATATCTGTAGAACTAGCAAACGTGTGTCTCCATGCTTCCCTCGGTGCTAAAGTGAGTGGGGAGGAATTGTGGCATCTCATTTCCCACATGAATAATCATTTTAGGGGGAAAAAAAGCCACCTAGAACATCAGAAACAGCAAAAAATGCAGCTTATGGTCTACAGCAAAACCCTCAAAACCCAGCAAATAATTCTGAAATAGCCTGCTCTCCTACCTACAGGGTCATTTCTACTTCTAACAAGAGGCACCAGCAAATGTTTCTTTGCATTTCCAACATTGCTTTAGTTCAAAGTCCTCTTCCAGAGGCTAAGAGCAGTATACAACCTAACACGTCTTCCATACTTTGCCTGTGATTCCAGCACACCAACATTTTGTTTGAGAGGACAAGATGTACTTAGCAATCTGTTTTACTATATCGATGCCTAAACAGACAGTGCAAATAGCCAAGCAACCAAAAAGACAAGTTATGAAATCAGAAGATGAATAGCCAAAAAGGGATCCAAGAAAGGCAAAGCCCATAAACACCTGAAGAATGATTCACTATTTCTAAATCAAAGAGACTTTCCAGTATTACATAAGACCACCAAAATATTAAGGCAAAATGGACAAACATGCCATAGGTGTGGAAAGAATGAATCCTACATTGACTTACTGGCATGCATAATGCTTGTTAGAACGAGTAAGTCTGGGAATTACCGCGTTGGACAACACAGGCCGTTGCATAACAGCATGTGCGGTAAACAGCAGGTAGGACCTCTCCGTCCAGTACAACCATCCTCCACTGACAGCAAGGTGTGAGGCTGTAGTGTCTGTTGCAAGTGAACATGGAACTATCCTCAAACAAAGGCCTCATTTAACCCAGAGGATGTTACTGTACCCACCAAAGTTGACTATTAACAAAAAGTGCAAAAAAGGTGCTACAATGCAGCTGCATTGACGTTAATCAAACAGGTACAGAGGAATCCTCCCTTCAATCTCATAATGGGTTTCCAAAAGGCAATAGTTATGCCACCCATCAATTCTTATACTTACTGCTGCATTATTTATTGTTTTACTTATTTTGCATCCAAGTCTTGAGCAGGTTAAAGATGTTCGCTATAGCACGGCATCTTCAAGTTCTAACTGCTCCCATATCAAAAATGTTACAGACATTCAAGTTAAATTGCAAATCTGGGCAGAATACGCACACTGAGATCCAGGAACTGAAAAACTGAGCTGAAAGAGTCTTCATATTAATAACTGGTAAGGAAGATAGTTTACTTTCCTGTTCAGGTCTACATACTGCTTTTTCACAGAGCCTTTATCACAAGGATCTTTTAACCTTACATAGGTTTCTTACCACTGCATGCATACTACACCATAATTATCTTCTCGGGATTAGAAAACATGCAGAAACCATTGCCATGAGCCATGATAAATAATTCTATGCTAACTACTAAAGCAGAAAGAAAATGCAATTTCTCCTCTCAGTCCTTACTTATAAATTCCTTTACCAGCTCTGCAGCTTCAACATGAACAGGCATTGTTCTCCCTCAGTCAAATAAGTAGCAATAACTCAGAGATATGCAAAGCAGAGGAGAAGATTTTGAAATGGAAGTTACACCTTCAAGCAGGCTGTTTCTTTTCTGGCTACACCTATGTTGCAAGCATGCAAAAGTTAAGTTATTACCTCATAAACCGAGAAATCTTTCTTTAACACAAAACTGTGCTTTCTTGCTCCAGCCTGAGCCAGACTAGACAGGTCAGATGTCCCCACTGATTACACAGAAATTCACAGTTTTCCTTTACCTCCCTTGTAACAACAACAACTTTGCACAGTTTTCTCTAGTTTAAACTAGCTCTCACCATCTCCCCCTCCTCCCACCTCCAAAAAACCCTGACACCTTTCCCCTTTTTCATGTTATGTCACTAGACAATTCCTGCCTTCTGGTCAAGAGGCAGCCAGATGAAAACGGAGAGTTGCCCTAAGGTAAAGTGCTACTCCTCAACAAATGAGAGAGAGAATTTAAGGACACCAAAAACTGCTGTGCAACGAAGTGTGTAAGAGCTATTTAGCCAGGAAAATTGCAATAGCTTCTCTGTCCTCAGGTCTGTATCTTGGCCCTGTTAGTATGTTGCTGAAAATGTTTACTCATAAGAATACTTCATACTATAGTAAAATCAGTAGGATTTTGTATTTTACTTCTGAACACAGGGCTTTTGAACAGGTCAGTTATAAGCACTTTAACTTGGGGTTAGGCAAACTTTAAAAAGATAACAAATAATAATACTTACACCTTCCGCTTTAACTGAGTAAAAGATGAAGTTCTTATGTGCAGCAGGTCCAAATTTTCCTATATACTCAAATGCAAAACTGATTTTGGCAGTAGTAGCAGAGAGACACATAATATCTGAGTATAGTATGCAGTCTTTCTAGTGACTACTTTATGTAAAGCACATTCCCTTCCCCATAAATCCATTCTGCAGACCTCATGCAGGATTACTCATCCTCTTTCAAAATATTACTAACCAGGAATTCTCAATAATACTTTTTTAACCACATAACATGATTCAAGAGCTGATGAATTGTTTGAGAGAGCTTGTGATGTTGAGATTTCACTGAAGACTGGAGGGATATAGTGAAGACTTGCATTGCTACAGTGTAGAGAGTGCCTTCGCTGCCATTAACTCATAGGCAGGGTTCACATTGCTAAACAAAAATACAGAGCCAAATTATACAGTGGAAATTGTTTTTATTACCTTTCCTGGCAGCACCACCTCTAGAGCAAGGAACCTCTTCAGCAGACACCACAATGCTGCTGGCCCATGTCAATCTCTGCTAGAAGAGGAAGGAAAACACATAAATTAATCTTCTTCCTGCAAACATTTGCAGACAACTGCTGTTCTCACTACAGTGTCAACACTTACTGAAAATAGAAATGATCAAAATGATGCTGGATACACACACCCCATTCACTGTCTGTTTAACCATGTAATTCAATAGATTATTGCCAGAGCACTACCACACAAAGAACTCAGGCTTAGCTTCCCATCAGGGTAACACATTCTCAGGGGCCTTACTGGAGATCTGTGATGCATCAAAGTAAATTACTCTGAACGCATATCTAAACCATAAGAAGCGAGTCCACACCATGCTCATTGAGTATGATTATGATGCCACTCTTGTGCCTTGACATAAGTCTCAGAAATGTCTTTAGCACTACGCAACCCGGGGCCTCTTGATTTACAGAGACACCGATGTCTTGTTCCAATCCCATGCTCTGCCAAAAACACTCAAGATGACGTTAAGCTGGTCGCATTCATTTCTTCTGATACCAGAGGTTTTCAGAGGAAAAACGCCGTCTCCAAAGTCATGCCTTATTACACTTGCTTTAACCAGATCACTTCACCAACTCTTTCCAAAACATTATTTCGCAGTGAATGACTAACGAGCCCAGACCCACCAGTGTGAAAGATCCCCTGGGAGCAGATATTTTCTGGCAGCTCTACGCACCCCATAATCACTCAATCCATCTGACTTCCAGGTAACAGCACCAGAAAACACAATGTTGTTTGCATTCATAATGACAGTCAATTTCTTGCTCAGACAGTAATTGGATTTCCTATGACTTCACATTGTGAAGTTTATTTTTAAGCTGACAGAAGAGTTTAAAGTTGCAGGTGCAAAATTTGAGTCCATAAATGAAAAACAAACACAAAAGTGCTAGTTGCAAAGGTATTTACCCCCAGCACTGGCTACCTAACAGATTTGCTGGATGAACCATAACCACTACAGCAATGCGAGCTACCATTCAGCAACATGAGCTACCATTTGTTCCCTGTAAGATGCTATCTTAAAGGCTCATTTGGTATCATTTACATGCTCACATTACTAACCATGCTATTTAGGAAACAAAGCTCAACTTGAATCAACTTTAGCTGGCTTGATGCTGCAAAATTATTGCAAATTTCAAGCAGAATGCCCACCAGATCTTTCTCATAGCAGCACAGTATGTTGTATTTAAGGATGAACATGAATTTTCTAGCAGACCTGTATAGCAAAGCAGCAAGAAACCCAGTTATTCACTTCAGAACTGTCTTTTCTCTAACAACCTACTTTGAAATACCACTGTTTTTTAACTAATGCTCCTTTCATTGGAAAATGAATTGCAACAGAACTGATGCTTTCTGAACAGACTAAAAGACTACTTTCCTTTGATCTGACAGATTTTTGGAACTGGCTGCATACTTTCAATGAAGTGTTTAATAGAAAAAATATAAGCAAAAATCCAAAACAAGTGACAGAATGCATTGCTCTTTTTCTTGAAAAACAATAAGACCTTCAGCAGCTGATTATATATCACAAACAAAATAGTAATTCCTAACTACTCGATACATGCCAATAGGCTGAGTGAAAGCACTGGAGCTAGGGTTAACCAGACCGCAGCCTTTTATAAGGAAGTTCTGGGGCTCTGCTGTTGGTTATATATCAACTGTATCTCTTTCTCCACTGTCTGAAGATGTTGGCATGATATTCTGCATAGACAGCTATTTCCCTCTTTTTCTAAAGCATTACCTGCTGCAGTTAAATATCTGATCTGTTGCAGGAAAATCTCATTTCCAGCACTCAGACTCTGTACTTCTGTGATAAAAGATTATCCTAATGCCTTTAAACAGTCTCAACTTGAGGGCCACAGTTCCTGTTTCAGACAAGGATTATTTTCCAAAACCTTAACAAATTTTAATAAAAAAGCAATTGCCAGGTGATCCCCAAGTAAAGCAAATCCACTGATACCAAACTCTGCTGATGATATTAATGATGTGGATCTGTAAATCTCTGAATGTTTATTTCCTAGAAAAAGAAATGGTCTAAACTTGCAACAGTTCTGCTACAGAGAGGGGTTTCTACATATCAGAAATATGAGTCAGAGTCCCATGGAGACAGGCACGTTGGCTTCAAACAACTGCAGGTCATGCCTTTGCCAAGGAGGCAAATCCAAAGACTAGACTTCCTAACTCTGCATTACTGCTTCCCTTGAAAGTTCAGCCCTTACCTCTGCTAGCTTAACAATTACATGGTCATAAGGGTCAAAGTCCCCAGGACTTTAGAGAGCCACTTTGGAAAAAAACAGTAGTAATTGCTGCCTTATTTAGGCAGTCAATTTGGTCCAAAGCAATCATTGTTAGTTCCAAAAATGCAGCATTCATTAGATAGGAACAAATAAAAAGGGTAAAGCACAGTGTTTGTTAGCATCCTATGTAGCCAGGGGGCATGTAGAAGGCACTCAGCTGAGAACCAACTGAAAGAAAAGTCTCATTTTTAGCAAGCAAGGCTGAAAGCATGACCTAGTACAGCAAAGTGTACATCAGGTGAAGTAACTGAACCCCATTCTGCCTGTTTTAAGGTCTTTATAGTGTACGAGTGGCATGTGTTGTTTAGAAAGGAAAGCCCCACAGTTCTGGCCTGGTCAGTCATGACTTCCACAAATGCTGATTCCCTGTAGTCCCGCATTCATTTTAAAGGGGACTGAGAGAATTAACCCCTTCTAAAGGCAGGGAAATCTACTAAAATGGATGTAAACCCATCTGTAAGGTCTTATTTTAGCTAATGCTCAGTATTATGATCCTATGGATCTTTTCCAGCCACCCTTTCTGTGAAGAAATTCTCCCTAATATCAAATCTAAACCTACCCTGGAGCAACTTGAGGCCATTGCCTCACGTTTTATCACTTGTCACCACAGAAAGGAGAATGGCACCCTCCTTGCTGCAAACTCCTTTCAGGTATTTGCAGAGACCATATCTGCAAAAATTGGCAGAGGTCTCCCCTCAGCCTCCTTTTGAAGGGTTAAGAACAGTAAGGGCCCTCACCTCCAAGCATTTATGAGGGGGAGCCACCAGAAGAGCCTGGCCAAGCCGCAGCTCTTCCAGGGAAACCATCCTGACCTCGGGAGCACCACAGGCGGCTGGCTGGTGGCCACACACCCTCTCCAGGCCCAGCAGAGGCGTGGAAGGGCAGACAGTCTGTGTTGGTCATTAGTAAAGGCAACTCACATTTTATTTTTCCCTGCATTCACGGATTCCAAGCTCGCAGGAGCCACAGACGCAGCCGGTCTGTCACCAAGACCATGCTGAGGTGAAGTGCGGCCTCAGCTCACCACAGACAGGCTCTGCCACCGGTCACCCCCCACCTCTCCCAGTGCTGCCTGAGCATTTACAGCACTCGCAGCCAAAAAAGCAAAACCTTGGCAGCATGACCAATATTCCTCGCCTACGCAGAGGTACAGTGTGAGGCAGTGTGTCCACAGACACTGCAGGGCTCCACACCGCTGCGCTCACTGCCCCTCGGGGCTGTCCTGCTTGCCACAGGGGCACACACATGCTCCTGCACACCTTGCAGAAGCTTTCTCAATGACATGTTTTCCTAAATAAATACACTTTGGAACAGATGTTTGTCAGTATTTATACTCCAGGTTATTAACTGAAGGAAGAAAGGTGTTTTTATATCTGGCAAGAACAAAGTACTTCCTGGAAGGAAGCAGCTGTACACTGAAGCCCATTCCCTATCAGCAGTAAAAATACAGCAAGATTTGGAAATGCTGCTAAGATGAGCAATAAGCAAATGCAGCCTCCAGTTCTTCAGGGGCTGTCTTAGGTGCTCTGCAGGCAGACATCCCTACTGAAGCTGTCTGTAAGCACAAAGCCAGTGTATATGCATCAGCAAGACACACAGACTTAAAGCAGAAGCTTTTCTATGTTACCAGGAGCTTTTAAGGTGAACACTGTAAGACACTGTAAGTCTTCCTGAGGACAAAAGACAGGCACTTGGGTGTAGAACAGGTAGAACAGATGAAAAACAGTAAAATCGGTGGCAGATTTCTCTGTTGAAGGAAGTGGGTTTTGGCTACTGTAAAATCTCTCCCTTGGAAGCCAACAAAGCCATGCTATTCAAGGTCTGTTCCAACTTCACTGGTCCTTTATTAAGCAGAAAGAAAAACAGTACTTTTATAATAAATATGATGCAAATAGCAGAGTCTTGAAGCTTCTAATAGAACACAACTATTACTAGAACTCTGTTCCTCCAAATTTCACCCCAAGAAAGTCTGCACTGGCTCTTTTTGTACATTGTAGTGTAACCCCACTAGAGATTCATAAAATTCAGCCCAATCTCATTCCAATCTCAATGTGAAAAGTAAATGGTACTTTATCAGTCACCTTCTGTCAGCAGGCAAGAAATGTCCTAACCTGAAACTATCATGACAATAAAAATATTGCAAATGACTGCATTATTTATTTTTCCAACGTACGAATTCTTCCATCATATGGCACTTTTGTTTTGTCCCATCGTTCCAGCCCTACATAGTCTCCATACTTCTCCAGCCACTACTCTTGTAAAACTGGAAAACAGACAACATTTGGGGCTATGCAACTGAGAAACTACAAGAAAAACCACATTGTTCTGTACAGGCCTAGCCTCTTAAGCACAAATTCCTATACTGTCAGTATGCCAGGTCTGAAGCCCTCTAAGACTGCTTCACTGACCTAGACTGGGCTTCTTCCAGTTGATGCCTACACATGTTGCTTCCTATACTGCTGCAATAATCTCTGCTGCTGGCCCTGTTCAGATCAGTAGCTCAGTTTGTTTTACATACTCAGAAACTTGCGACTTTCTTCTGCAGGTAGCATTAATGCTTACAGGGCCACATCCCTCTGGAATATCTGTTCCCCCTCACATGAGACATCAATGTATGCCATTTTTATTAATTCAAGGAGACAATTACCCCAAAACTATCAAGATCTGTCACAGACCTGCAGTTTGGTGGCAAGAAAATACACAGCACAATTTTGAAAATCTTGAATGAGTACAATACCTACTCATCTGCATTGAGCTAAGGGTTTACAGGACCAGGCTACTAGGAGGTTCAATAGGAAGAAAATACACAATATCTCATCTTTGTGAAAAGACGCCAACACCTAGAATAGACCCTGTCTGACAGGAAAATACACTTCCAAACAAGAACTAATTATCTAGATGAGCAACTTCTCTCTTTTCCTCAAGAATCTCTCACTTGCTCTTCTCTTTTGCCTAGATATATCTGTCAAGTCTGCATTATGTGAGACTGGCTGGTCTCGATAATACACTGGTAAACAGCACACCTGAGACTGCCTGTTACTGTCCCTTCTGGCCTTTCTGAAGCAAAGGGGACAGGGACAGAATGGAGATAGTTCAAAGAAATATATTTTAAAAGGCTTTCACTACCAGGCATCCCTGAGCTGTAAAAGCTGGTGTTTTAACTATGGAGAAAAATACCTCACTCTGGAGCAAATGAGAATAAATAAATAAATAAATAAAAAATGCTGGTACCAGCCTGAACCTGAGTAAGGAGAATGCGCTGGTACCAGCAGGGAAGGAGAAACTGTCTGCATGCACAGGTAAATAGTGCTCTCTCTTCTCTGCTGGTACCAGCAGTTTCTCACCCTTGTGTACCACAGCCGCCCCAGGCTCTGACATCTCTCTGGTCCCTCCATGTCACGCAGGCTGAGTCAGAAGAGGTGAGGTTTGAGCAGCAAAGAATTGTTCACAGCTACAGCTGACAGACACAAAGACCGTGTGTACTGAGCAGGGAAGTAAATGAAGTAAAATGGCTCAAGTAAGTCTGTGACACTTAACTGTTCACCTCCTACAGTCTTAGGGAGAGAATATGGAGAATCAGTAAATTTATCACAAACTGGTGCTAATGATTCATAGATTTTAAAGGCCAGAAAGGATTACTCAGTAAGATTATTCCAAAAAGAAGGTGAAAAACAGAAGTAGATTAGAAAAATACAGAACAATGGAGAGAAATATGTAGACATGGAAAGTGAAGGGAATTAAGGAGAGATGGATGCAAACGAAAGAACTGACAGGAAGGAAGGATAGAACGGAGTTATTCTTAAATAACTTCTCTGAAGGGTTCACTGCTGATAAAAATCCCACGAATGGTACATTTATCATGCAAATAAACTTACTTATGGTAGACTTCCTAGCATATCTTACCTCATCTTTAGGCCTGTTTTCCAGGCATTAAGTCAACATCTCAACGATCTCCCTGGCAGTCTGAATGGTCTGCAAATCAAGAGTGCACACTTAAGCAGGAACAGTCCTGATCTATGAATCCTAAACAGAGCGTAGAAAAGCACTTTGCAGAGTATCAATAAGGCCTGGAAGGAAGAAGGACAGAGGGAAGAATGCAGAAGTGTGCTGAATGGATGGACTTTGTGAAACAGGTCAGCTGTGCATCAGAAGTTCTGCGCAAATAAAAAGCAAAATAATATATTGAGTAAGAGAGTAGGTAAGATTCACACAACAAAGTGTAGGAAATTCCCCCAACGGAGAAAGCCCAACAGCCTGAAGAAGCCACCTGTATTTCTCCTGAGGGTAAACGTGGTGCCAGAGAGTCGGGAAAGGAGGAGGGTTAAAGTTCAGATACCACTCACAGCAGTGCTTTGCAACTGCTTGTTTTGAGCTTGGTTCTGCTACTTGCCTGCAGGAAGGCTGGGAGGAGGAAGCAGTCATAGAGATGCACTGAAATTATGTGACAGAGGAAATAAAATACATATGCAGCTATTTTTGAAGATGCCCACTGTGCTAATTCTCTGCAGCACTCTATTATCTTACAGGAAAAAAAAAAAGACAAAAGGAAACAAAAGAAAAAAAAGATACAATGAAAAAGGGAAAAAAAAAAGAAAACAAAAGAAGAAAAAAAATATAAAAGAAAAAAGGAAAGGCTGGTTTGTGAGAGGAAAATTTAGATCTGTAAGTCCTGCCTTATGAAGACAAGAAATGTAATGGCTAGATCATGCAGACATGAGCAAGGGCAAGAGCCAAAGCAATGGCAAACTAGCCCAAGAGGTACATAACAAGAGATCACAAAGATCACAAATAAAACCTTTGAAAATCACACCAGCCTGACTCAATCAAAACCAGAATCAGGTGGCCAGACCTACATCATGCCTGAGCAGAGAGCTCCTGCACTATAGCTTGCGAGGGAACAGGCAATCAACTCTTGACAAGTTTCTTGTTAACACACACCCACTTCAACAAAGCGAAGGCACAGACTGGGCAGCAAGATTCATATGAAGGGACACACTCAAGTTAGGCCAGCACCTTGATGTCATATTTTCATTTAGATCCCCCTCTGAAATAAGGTGAGATCAGTAGAACATGTTCCATTGGAGAATTTCAGTATTCTGCAATAGGCTTTGTACCCATTTTGCACAAAACAACTGGTACACAGCAAAAGCTTTTGGCAAGTCCCTTGGCCACAAAGAGTGCTAGCAGAAGAGTCAGGTTATTATTTTAAACGGGAACACTGAGACAACCCAAAACAGACAGTGCTGGGTTAGATTATTCCAGACTCGTGGTGCTAGTTCCTAAATTGGAACAATTTAGTAACTTTCCTTGAATATTATTCAAAGCCTTGGAGCTTCAAAAAAGTCTTCATCTTTACTGTTCCTAGTAAACCAAATCTACTACCCATGAAGACCTCCTTTTTCCCCTATGCAGATTTAAAAAAAAAAAAAAAAGTCACCCCAAAAGCATGGCTTCATGATAAAGTACCTGTCAAATGTAATTTCCCATGGGAGTGTAACAGACAATAAATGAAGACTACATAGGGATTTTATACCAGAAAAATCAATCTGTTTCTTCCTGGTACATACATAAGGTACCTGTCAAAAGGGCTCAAACCCAGCCTTGGTATTAGTTCTGAAAGTTACCCTATTGTCACACAAAAAACTGTTCAGTAGATGTGCTGGTATGGAGGTTTCTAACTTACAGTACGACTCTGTGCCTTTCATCTGAGGCAGTCCAAGCGTTTTCTAGAATCAGAGTCCTGAATTCCTCCAAGACTGGAAAAGCAACCTGATGTAATGCTGTCACTAAACACCAGATGCAGAGAAATGAGAGCACAGACCTATGTATGCTTTTAATCTGAACAACCTCTGGTCCAATTTTCCACTGAGGTTCGTAGGCTCCCACAGCATAAACATTAACAGATTTACCCCAAATCATTCATAGCTACCAGCAGACCGGGAGAAAGAAGCTATTTGTGGCACCTTCCCCATTTACATATGCAAGTCAGAAACTCAATGCTCTTTTACTGCATTTGCATTTCAGGCATCCACCTCAGTCTTTCTGAGAAACTATAGGGCTTTCCCCATCCTAACTCTCTCCATTACTTTGCCATGTTGGAAGCAGCACAGCCCTAGCTAGAACCAGTCTTTTCTCCTTTTTGTGGACGAACAGAATTTTGTTTTTAATTCCCAGGTGGTCCAAGTCAGCTGTGCTAGATTGGACTTGAATTACTCTCTACTTTTGTCTGGAATAGCCAGGCATGTGCTACTTTGGAGGAAAGTTCATTATATCCCGAACAGACAGAATGTTCCCAGCACAAATCTCCTCCCAGTTCCCAACTGGCCAGCTGTAACTGAACCTTCTTTATAGGGTACACACCAGGGCAGGTCAAATGGGGTGCAGGAGAGCTGCCCCCACCACACCATTAGCACCACCCAGTGAAGTATGAATAGTAACTCGAAGGGTAAGTAGCCGCTTGGCTGCACAGCCCGCTGTTCAGATTGCAGCTGGATCCAGCTTGCTTGCTGCTGAGATTAGCCTCTTCCACAAGGTGAGTTTCTCCTTGAGTCCAGTAGCTACACAGCCAATTCTCAAATCCCCTCCCAGACCAGAAGGTGAATGTAGCAGGAAGAAAAAATCACGCAAGAATAAAACTCAACAGGAGTAATTCTGCTGCATGAATACTTCCTTTCTGAGCTTGGCTATGAATTTTGAAAGCGCAGTTTGCTAACAGAGGGTGGAGAAGCCAAGGTAAGCAAAGGATTTATAACACCACAAAAGTTTTCCTCATTCTTAGTTACTGCTGACCTACAAAACACAGGCAAATACGCTACGGGAAAACTGTTTAGGGTAGTAAATCATTGATGGGAGACATTTGCTGATGGACTTACTACGGATCAAATAACTTTAACATCTTAAATTCAAAACAGTTCTCCAGAAGAGAGTTGAAGGACTGGTTACCTAGTGTAGCATACTTTTTCCACTTGAAGAGAAAAAAAAATAACTGGCTTCTCTAACAAGACAGAGAAAAAAAGCAAACAAACAAGCAACAACAAAAAAACAGGTCCTGGCCTCATTTATAGCAAAACATTTCAAAATTTCATGCAAGTGGAGTAAATTAAACTTCACAGGAGCATATATTAAGAGAGGACCCTGTCTTTTTATTGCTCCAATTTCTAGCTTCTTCAGAAGTGTCATGATGTAAATCCAAACCATGAATATCCACTTTTTCCTCTGATCTCTCCCCTGGTATCATTTGCAGGCATATACATTATCCGACACTATTCCAGAAAGCTGTTAGCCCAGCGTCTGCACTTAGGACTGCGGTAATTCGCCCTTCCTGCCAACTAATGTTGCAGTAAAGCTCAGCCCGTGGATCCGAAAGAGCTGGGTGCTTCAGACAAGCTGCTCTTGAAAATGTTATTTCTTACACCAGCCAAAAAGGGACTGACCTCAATATGCAGTGTTACAAGAGGCCTTTGATTCGTACAGCATGTTGACTTCTCTTTTTCACCACAACCCAGGTATCAGCTCATACCTCCCCTGGCACTGTTAACAAAGGGCAACCTGTCAGACCTACGCACAATGGCCTTCTAGCGAAGTTTAGTAAGAGCTGGGCACCTGGAAACCACCAGCTTTTTAAATGCCACATTCTTCACTTTATCTATGTTTGGTTTGGCAAATTTGCTCCAAGAAATAGGCCTACTAGCACCTTTTCTCCCAAGCCTGTGGTATTCTTACAAGAATACCAGAGGTGTACACTTAGTATAGCTTTGGAACTACAAAATACAGTGCTGTTTGCTTTGTTGCTCAGAGGTGTAGGAGTGATGGGCTGCAGCAGATTTCACACAGAGAACAGTGCATCTTTTCTGCTATTCTGGGCTTTGATTTGTCAGAACTTAATCGGCTGACAGATGGGTGAGGGGGAGACTGGGAATTAATGCCTGTTGCTTTTAGTAGATATGAGTGTATTTTCATGGTTTCACTTCTTCAGGGTCTAATACTGCTGGTGAGGAACAGGCAAAAAGGAAAACCCAGTTTCTGCTTCCTCACTTCAAGCTTCTTCCAGTTTTTCTAATGACTGGGCTGGATACCTGCCTACTTGAAAAAAACATTTTATCCTGCCTTATTAATGAAGTTAGCTAGGTCTACATGCTACTTTTCCAGGGTTACCTGTTTTCTTTCCAAGGAAAAGCTACCCTGGATAACTACTGCCTTGATCCCATTTTTGTTTTGCCAGGTTTGTTTTAAGACTGAATTCTGTATGTTCAAGAAAAAGCGGGGAAACATCCCACTGAAGTAATTGCTATCTCCAATGCTACCTTACGAAAATGCTGTGTCCCAACAAATTTTAGATCTCCACAACCCCAGCGCACACACTAGTTTTGCACTTCCCTAATATCAGCACAATCTGCCTTTGCAGCTCCATTGCTTCATGCCTTTGGCAATCGCCATAAACAATGCAGCAAGTCAGCAACATGATCTGCACTGATTCTTCCTGTACCATCACAGCATGTCTTAGCATTTCTGCCAATCGAATAGAAAAGAGATGGATTCAAGGTATGCATTAACATATGGCAGAACAAATAACACATATAGAACAGTGGCTATACTGAAGGGATTTATATCAGAGGAATACAGTGTGTCCAGGACCACATATTTCGCCTTCAGATTTAATGGCAGAGAGCTGTTTTACTTACAAAGGCATTTTAATTGCTGTCTGACTGGGATCTTTCCTTGAGCATGTGTTTTTTGTGGAAAATATAGATACTACTTTTTCCATGACACAAATAATTAAATACATCCAAGACTGTTACATAGTACTCACACAGACACACGTGAATTCAGTGTACAAACATCAGCATGTAGGAAACCTTACTGGAAAGTCCCAACAGCCCTTTTCTTATTTAGGGGTCACTGTTAAAAATCCATTTTGGAGATCTTTTTGTTGAAATTGAAGAATTTTCAGCAACAAAAGATTTTCACAAAATCAAGTGTTGCAACTTTAAAATTGTTTGCAAACTTATCTTTATTCTGAGATCAATGTATCACTGGGTGTTTTATACAGGGAAGTTATGTTTTGACTGATTAGATTTTACAGCCTTTTTTTAAGAGGAACCTTGAAGAAGAAAGGTTTATCTATTACTTTTACAAGATTATCTTAAATATTATATGCAGGTTTAGTATGTTTCTCATTGTGCAGGGTATGAAGAAGTACTCAGCACAGCAAATCAGCAGGATTACAGTACACTACGGATGGGACAGGGTCCATCCCATGGAGATATGATCCATATGAGGAGTTATAAAGTTATTTACAAAGTTGGTTAGGTAAAAGTTTAGAGGAGACTACTAAGGACACGTTAATTGAATACTTCAACAACTTCAGAAATAAAACTAAGTTAAAGATGAATCAATTACAAGACTGACCCTGAAAGCAGCCACCTGGGGCTGCAGCTGTCCATCTGCCAATTTCTACTATTCACCCTGTGTCTGCAAGAACCAAGGCTTCATTTGGCAAAGGCATTAAGCATGTTCCTGGCTTCAGACTGATGAACTAGCTCAGTGAGACTTCCTTCTCATAGGAAAGAGGCATTTAGTGTTTCAGCCTAAGTATTAAATCTCATTCAGGCCAGAGGCTTACCTTCTGTGGATGGAACTTCCAAAAGCAAGGTTGTTTGCTTGCCACATTTTCTAGTTTTCAGTCAGTAGGTGACACTTTCAAATCTTCCCACTTTCCCAATTTAGCTCCAGAGAGAAGAGAAAAAGAAGCTGGTAAGAAAAGATCAAATGCTATTCTGGTACTTGTACGGCACATACCAAGTCATCTATGATTTCAGTACCTCACAATGAAAAGCTATTAACAAGCATTTTCTTTTCTAGTTAGCTGTAGTTTTTGTTTGTTTGTTTTTTTACTTCTGAAAAGACTTCTCATTTTGACCATAAATTTAAAGCATTCCTCTTTACCTCAGGCTTTTATTCCTTCCTGAGGAACACAGCTGACACAATACTTTCTCCTCTCAGGTTTGAGAACAACATTACAGAAACACCTACCTTAGGCCACCAACATGGGAACTTTGGAGCAACAATGCTGTGATCTCTCAACAGTGGCATAAACACAGCTTCTTGAGAACCTTCATGTCCTGTTAGGGATAAAAGCATGGCATAAAACCAGAAACTTAAAAAAAAAAAATTTTTTTTTTGGAGGTCAAAACTGAGGTTGTAAGGAAACCTCTGTCCTACAGGGAGGCAATCCTAGCTTCCACTGGACCATTTTAAAAAGCAACTTAATTTCAGATGTCCAATTTCTGGTATCTTAGCCCTGTCTTCAGTAAGTGTTCAAGATCATTAGGTTCTGTTATCTCTGACTGGAGTTAAGGATGCTCACAGGCTTAGACAGGGAATCCAAAATGAAAATTCCCTATAAATTTCAGCCTTCATTTGTGTGTGTGTATCTCTTCAGCTGCAAAGGAAAATAATAGCATCTGCAATACAGAGATTAGCAAATTTACATACATGTAACTCTGAGTAGCACACAAAACCCTCTCTCACTTAGGAACTGTGATGTATAATGGTTCTGGAGCAAATTCGTCACCTTGCCATTCTCATCTGCCAACTCAACTTCACCTGCAACACACAGAAGTCCTGGTCAGGGTTCAAGGGCAGAAAGTTACTACGGGCTACGCAATTTAACTCAAGACATGTCTCAGCTATGCAGATATAATCCACGTCTGACAAACAGCCCAGAGTCTGGGTGCCTTTTACTTGAGGACTATGATCCAGGACCACCTCAAAACAAGTTATCTGCCTTTCACTCTAACAGTCAGTCAAGTTAGAACAACCCATGCTTTTAGTCAAGGCAAAAACTAGTTTGTATAGTTCAGCACAAAAGTCTTTTGCTGTGGGGTAAGCTGGGTCATAATAACCTGCATCTGCTACAGTCTAGGAGAATTCAATGGATATTCATTATTGTTATGTTTGTAGCTGGCAATTGAATAGGCTTAATTAACCTGCCTGTACTTAAGCACTGAGTGTGAAAACCTGCAGAGACTCTGCCAGCAGATCCGGACCGGTACTGCATTTCATTTGCACTGACATACTAATGAAATCCTCATTGGACATTTTCTTCGGATGGACATTCTCACTAGTTGTTTTCACTGGACCTTTTCTTCCAACAGCATTTGAAAGCACTGTATAGAGCCCTATCTGGATGAGAAGCAAGGATTAACTACATAATGAGCACAGCCAAGGTGGGCCTCAGTAACTGCGACACACACCACTGGAACGTTGTCTGGCTTTGTTAACCCACTAGGAGGCTTGATAAGCTTCACACTGGAAGACAAAAGCAGCAGAAACCACCCAGTTTCGGCAGGTGTTGCTTCAGAGCCACACACAGCTGTAAGCTGGAGAGGTTCCTGGTCAGGGAACTCACCATACCTCCCTTTTCACACTCACAGCCGTGTTTGGTGCCCTCCATGAGAAGCTACACTTTACCCTGAATGCTGAAAAGGGCCTTTCATTTTCTGTTAAGAGAGGCATAAGTCAAAACAACTGAAGGAAAACCAACAGCCCTGTGATCCTTCTTCGAATTCCAAATTAAGTCACCCTGGACTTGGTCAGTCTTATCAGCAGTCTCAGGGAAACAGCAGCCTCCCAAACGTGAGGGGACTTCAGAGCTACTCCAGACAAGCTTGACTTCCAGAAGATTTCAGAGAACACTAGACAAAGAGCTATCAACAGTAAATACTTTAGAAGAACAAAAATAATGGTTGCACCACTCCTCTTTATATTTGTTCTTTCTTTCAGTAACCATCAACAGAACATGAAAAGAAAATGCTGTGTGAAATTCTGGTCTTCTCATTGATATTCTTTCATTTTGTGGAAAAAAAAAAAACAACAAATAATTTGAAACACAAAATTATTTACTTATAACTGAAGTGTACTTGTTAAGAAAACAACAGTGGGGAAAAAAATCAGCAAAATTCTATATACATATCTTTGTTTTGATCTAGAATAAAACTAATTATTTTCATTGGAAAACTGTTGCTATGAAAAAATTGTCAGATTTTACTTGCTACTGCCTTCCAACATGCCTTTTACAAATATCAGCTGGAAGCACAGCACAGAGATAACTCTATCACCTGTGTACCGTATTTTCCAGTGGATATTACAGAGACAGCAGTCACTGAAGATACTTGTGTCCATGTAGTACTGTTATATCTGCTGATAACCTGAAAAGAAAGCAATTAGGAGAGCAATGACAGCCTTTTCATTACTATATCCCAGAAGGCGGCAATCACGGTGTTTTGTAGCGGTTGCCTGTAGGTACATTTTGCTTCCTAAAATCCTTTCATTTTCTGAAAGTCCCTTCAAAGTGTCAGCAAATAATTAAATTCTCCCAAGGTGCAAAGGAACTACAACAAAGCTTTTGCTTCTGGGAGCAAGCTCAGAAAATGTGGAACCACCAAAGTGAGTAGGTAAGGGCAAAAAACAGGCAGTTCCTCTGGATCGAGGAGAGATACCAGTTTATGGAACTGAAGCTGAGAGCTTCTGTCTTGGCTCCCAGGCACTTAAGTCTCACCCTCTTAATACCCTCTACAGTTATGCAAAGGCAGAATGAGTAAGCACAGGTTTGTGTTTAGGAACCAGGAAGGAGTGGGTTCACAAACCTCTTCACACATAAGCAATTCAGTAAACACTGAAATGAAAAAAGAACAGACTTTGCTGTTGAAAACAGTTGGCTGAAGCCTACCAATGTGGTTTGCCAAGGCATTGTGCTGGCTCACAGACGAGCAAGTTTATGCTATGCTACTTCACCTGGAGCTAAGGAATACGGTGCAGAAAGAGACAGCAGGTGTGCTGAGTCCAATCTTGCTCCTCAGAAACAAAGCCCATTTTGCAGCCAGGCTCTCCTGGCATCATAAAGACAGACTAAAAGAATAGAAATGGTAGAAAAGATATATTCTATTTAAAGATCAAGCTCACAGAGCATTGGACACCAGCAGATACACAGATTGCTGCACTCTCTGCTACAGGGAATTATTTAAGTGTACTCTTTGCCCAAACATCACACCTCTAAAGGCCTTCAAGGTCTCTGCCAGCAGACCTTACTGATCAATACGATTCTATTGAAAACATGCACAGGCAGCGTAGAAATGCTGGGCAAGTCTTTGAAGTATTGCTCTGAACTGTACCTAAAAGATCCTCACAACTATCCTTGATATCAGAAGTGAAAAAGGCAGTACAGAATGCACTGGTAAGAGGGGGTGACCCACGGCCTCACATCTTTTCTGCTTTACTGACTTAGCAATGAAAACTCTGAAATTAGCAAACAATGTTAAGAACTTCAGCTTTCCTCTCAAGCCCAGAAAATTATTGATGACTGAGGGTAAGTGTGAATGTACTTCAACCAATTAAAGAAAACAGAATATGGATTTTCCGTGACATATTTGACCGAGTGAATCTCTAACTACGTATGTATCTATCACGATACTTCAGATAAAGCACTCTGTCCACAGATTCAAACATGCTCCCATAATCTGCCTTTAGGTATTGCCTTATGAGCTAGGTTCCTCAAGGAAATGGGCTGGTGCCTAGTTTACTTTGCTGAAGATAAAATAGTTCTGCTTCCATCTCTTCAATCCTCTGAGCAATGCAGTTCTTCCTTATTTCCAGCAGCAGGGCTTCGTCCCTCTTTGTGGCCCAAAAATCCAACAGCTCTGAATATTGCTGAGCTCCCCACGCTTGTTTGTTGCTTGCAGTCTATTACAGAAAATCAAAACAAAAGCAGAGTGTACATTCAGTGGACAGCATCAAGGGATGGCTAAGCCACCACTGTGGCCACCTGGCTCAGTGGACAGGTCTGGGACAGGATCTACTGCCAGCACTATACGCTGACGCAGTGACTCAAGAGCATGTAGCAAGCTGCGTAGGGCACACTCATTGCACATTCTGACCTTTGCAGAGCCCAGTGTATCTGAATTTCAAAATACTGCAAACAACCCACGCCTTATTACATCAAAGCCACACCAATAATAATCTCAAGCTCTAGGCATCGCAGTCTAAAAATTCAGCAACAGCTGGAGGAAAATATTCAGTGCAGAAGACATCCAGCTTATTTTAATTCTTTGTTTATTTACTGCTAGAAACAGGTATACATGAAAAGGAAGAGGCTTCTTATTCTCTTGCAGGAAAATTGCTCCCTAAGATCACAGAACTTGGCTATATTGTAATGGTTTCACCTGAATCTTTTGTGATGAACCAAAAAGCTCTAACAAACGAGTTCATAAGAAACAAAACCCCTGCGTTTTTGCAAGTACCTGCTGGGAGACCAAAAGACACAAGAAAAATAAAAGGACTTGTACCTGAATGGCTGTTCTCCATAGTTTTCTCTTAAAAACTGTAATTTCATTCAATATCATGTTATTCTACACAGTGTTTGAATTCTCAGCACCTCTGCTTTCCACTACATAGCTTAAGGATAGGCTGTGTCACTCTTCGTACGACTCAAGGAATCTGCTTATCACTGTATAAGCCACATAGTGGCTTTTGAAAAATAAACGGAGAGACTAATGAACAAGGAATATACAGGACTTATCCAGTATCACGCATGGAGATGAGAACAAAGGAGGCCTGACTCCCAGGTTCTGTCGATGAAGCACAGCATTTAATTCAAGCTGTTGCTTCTCACTCGTTAGCATGAAACCAGAGCTGTGGACTGAGCTCAGCTTGATACTTACACCGTAAGGACATGGAGTACGTGAGGAGTGAGGTATGCTACTTATCTTGCAAAAAACTTTAAGTAAGGGGACATTGCCTGACAGAACCAATTACATGAAAAGAAAGTCTTTAAGTTTAAGTGAAAAAAGAATCTCTTCCATTGTCTAATACTCCGAAATAAAGATACTGGAGCTTACGGTGGTTCAGATTGGAATGCAACTGATTGGCATAAGCACATGTTTTCTGGTGTGCCTTTTTCACCTGCCTTCACCTCTGCAATGCAATGAAGCTGAATCACAAGGGCATGTGCCTATGTAAAGACGAGCTGCTGTGGCCACTGCTCTATGGCTGGTTAAAGACTAAACAGCAAAAGATGATTCATACCGTAAATGACTCTTCCTGCATTCTCAGCTCCTCCTCCAACGATTCCCCATCTTCCTGCATGCTCAAGGCCCGTACTGTCAGTTCAGAAAACTCCTCATTTAGCTCATCCAGCCTCTCCTCCAGTTTTGCAACCTTCAGCTAGAGAACACAAAATACCTTCATGGAAAACAACAAACACACATTCTACAATGGCAGCATCTTCTAGCAGGGCTCAGTCAGTCTTGGGGACAGGCACGCCAATTCAGAGGATACAGGTCATGTCATAACTGCAAGTAAAAGAGATGTCTCACTGAATGCAAATTCTTAGCAGGAGTTGTAGCAAGAGAGAAATGCAGAGGTGATGCTGTTGTTTTGCAGACATTGGCCAATCGATGTAATGTGTCTGTCAGATTGAGGTTGAACAAGATTGTCAAAAAATTACTAAAAAGTTTAGGTGTTCATACTTAATTTCTAGAGCATAAGGACTTCATACTTTTCTGAAATTAAGACTCTGAACCGACTCTCTGTATTAAAGACTGTCTGTATTAAATCAATACACATAATTTGAGACCTTTGATGACTATCATCATTGTGCATAGGGTGAGAGTTAAAAGAGAAAACAGAAATTCTTAACTTCCTAAACACTAGAGATTTTTTTTTTCCCCCTGCACACTCAAAATATCAGGGAAAGTTTTAGAGATGTTGATGGATGACTGTCAGAGAAAAACTAGTAAAATGAATGACTGACCTTAACAGCAGAGGAATCTAACATCCAGTTGTAGTCACTTTTCTGAGAACTTTCCATCCTGTCCTGCGTCTCCACTTGCAGCTTAAGGGCCTGGTACTTTTCCAGACTAGACACCCTAATTGGGAAATAAACATGACAGGAATTGCCAGAAGGAATCACAGAAGTACAGCCCATATTTTATCTATTTCTTTTCCGAAGGATGGAAAGAATGAAGGAAGGAAGGCAGGCAGGCAGGCAAACATACAGGGTAGCACTGTGAACTGTCTCATCCTATATCTCCAAGTAAGTCTGGTAGATTAGACAGTGAAAGACCTTTTGCCACATTCTGTAGGGATAGGACAAGGGGTAATGGTTCCAAATTGAAAGAGGCTAGATTCAGATTTGATATTAGAAAGATGTTTTTTACCACAAGGCTGATTAGGCACGGGAACAGGTTGCCCAAATAAGAAGCGTTCAAGATGAGGTTGCACAGGGCTTTGTGAAACCTCATCTGGTATGAGGCGTTCCTGCTCCTGGCAGGGGAGTTGGACTAGATCTTTAAAGATCCTTTCCAACCCAAACCATTTAATGATTCTATGATTAGCAAAAGGGATTTCTCTGCCTCAGTTATATGCCTGAAGAATACTTGAAACAAATGATTGCAGGTAACTGACCAGAACTGAATCCAGCATTTGGAAGGAGAAAAGTGTCAGCTGCAGTAATAGTTTTGCAGCAGAATACGAAGCAATTTGTATTAGAACATATGAAAATGTTTCCATCAAATATTTTTCTCTATCTCTAGTAGCATATGACTTTTACTATTAAATGAGAGATTTAAAGCTGACTTTTCATTAGAATAGCTATCTTTTCTATTTACGATAAAAGACTTTAGTTCCCAAAGTAAGTTGTTATGCCATTCTCTTTCTGTCCTGCTCATATTCACAACAAAGACACCAATTCAGAAATCCTGATGTCTGTTTCACTGTTTAACCCATTCCTGGGTTAAAAAACGTAGAAACAGGTTTTCAAAAAAGGAAACTGAGGCACTGGTCAATGACTTTCCTAAAGCTTAAAAGCCAGATGATGAAATTGGTCTTCATAATGGAATCCTGAATCTGTACCACTACAGCAAAGCTGATTCAGGACTCCAGATCATGAGCAGAAAAAACAGGATGTTGGCAAGCACAAACTTTGATAGAAACAATGTGTTGCCACCCAAAACAGAAGAGTAACATATCCACTGTCTAGAAAGACAAAGTAAATCATTCTACATAGTATGAATATTTTTATTTCACTGGCAGCAATCTGTTGATGTGTTTTACCTCTTTTCTGGGGCTTTTTCCTTGACACATGGGAGCAGTGATACTCTGATGCTGACAAGTTCTTTGAGCACTGTCTGAGGGTCAAAAGGAACAGCTAAGCAACCTCCTGAAGAATCCTGAAGTTGGAGACAAAAAAAAACCAAACACCCAAATATTGCATAGAACATCACAATTCCAGAGATGATTTTACCCCAAACATGATCCAGTAAGTTTTGCAACCTAATTAGTTAGTAAAACTGACAAAAAGTGGTTACTTTCCAGTGAAGAATTTCTGGTCATCAACTATCCTGCCAAGCTGAGATCTAGCTGTAACTATAGATCTTAATTCTTTACTGAACTAGATGTTCACAAGCAGTGCTGAAGAATCCCCTTTCAAGGAGGCGTTAAACTCTGTACACCTAAAGAAACTTTCCATTCCTTGCTTCATACAATGAATGTCTATTTAATGTTAACATCCCTAAATGCACTAGATGTAGAAGTGGGGAAAAACGTGTAGTAGAAATCTGCCTTACACAATGGAGAAAATATTCCTGCCCAATAACACCTAATCACAAGATGCCTCTTCTCGTTAAAAAGAATTCTAGCTTTCTTACGCTTCTTTCTTGCATATTAGAAAGGTTTATCTCAAAGAAACTCAAACTGCTGACTGCAAATAAAATCAGGGTAATACCAAAAATTCTAGACAAAGCCAAAGATCATGCTCAGGCTCAGCCAGAAAATCCCCCAGTTCCTAAAAAATCAAATCATTTTATACTGCTTCTGCCTCCTGGCTTCCAGATTTGCAGGCTAGATAGTTGCTGCCATTAGAGGAAATCACCACATTTACCTTCTCTGCTATCCCCCATGAATGCTGGAAAAAGGCATTGGCAAGAGCCACGATAGCTCTGTTGAGCTTCATCAGAAAGCAGGAATGACCGATACCAGTTGAGGGACAACCTAAAGCGAAGGAAAAGGAACAGGACATACCTGTTGACATCAAGACTGTTTTAAGTCAGAACATCAAAGAGGCAATTCTTCTTCCTGTTCTTGCACACTTAAGATGTACAAGTATACCCCTTATCCATGACACAGAAGTTTTTTGACACACACACAAAAAAAGCAAAAACCCAAAAAACAAACTGATGCTCCTAGGTTTCATAAAATCCTGACTGCTTTTGGGAACAGGACCCCCCTATTTACCTATGTATCTCAACACAAGGTGTCATTTCCCACATGCAGAACCAACGTGAAGACCAGACACTGCCTCTCCCACAGCCTACACACTCCTCATCACGCCTGTACCTGCTGTGATCCATGCCACAGCGTTCAGCAGGATAGCAGTAAATTCCCCTGCATCTTCCAGCCTCGCTGCACGTACGTAGAGGTACTTCGTGGTGGCGTCATAGTAGCAGTCCCCAGGGCTTGGGAGAAGCTCTTGGCCTGGACTTTGGGCAGGAACTGAGTGAGCCAGTGCGAGTATGAAAGCGGGGCACGAGCAGGCCCCGCATAACAGGGGCACCACTGCACAGCCAAAGCGATACACCACAAACTGGTGAGGTGACAAACTGGCCAGGTCTGTGGGGATGAGGGCACTCCTCGTATCTTCTGAGGAACTGTCACTTAAACATTTCTCTGAAAAGGAGGAAAACAGCTGTTGCAGTACATATTAAGCCAGCTGAATGCTCCATCTTGTCCTCTTGCACATGGCAGCTGTCTGCCACCTCTTATTCACTCCTTCCCTGCTGTCTGCTCACTGTGCCACAGCCCCATGCCATGCCCTGTGCAAGGCTCCAAAGCCACGGTTTCTTTTCCATCACAACACTGTCTGAGGGTGCACTGGTAGCCCAGCCCCCTAAACATGCCAGTAACTACTTGGGAGTTGTTCGAAAAGGCTGGCAGAGGAAACCTGGCCTGCCACTTGGAACTTCCTCTCCTTCTGCTTACAGAAGGATTTAGAACTCCCTGATGCCAAATGCCAGGCAAGCTGGCCTTTCCAGTCTACACGTGTGAATTATTCAAGCACTTCGTTTGGCTTATCAGTCTTCTGGTGACTTCCTTCTAATGACCGGCAGCTCAGCAGCAGACATTTTTGTGTGCAAATGCTTTACCAAGACAGCAAGGATGAGAGGCGTCTTTCCACCCAGTCTTATAATCTTATATTCTATCCCCTATAGGGAAACAGAAGCTGCAATACAGACTAAGCTTTGTTACCTGGATTATGAAGGTCTAAAGGTTGTTGCAGCTTCACCAAAGCTTGCTTGATCTCACACAGAGTCATGGCAAGGGGGGAAGCTGCTATCAGGCCTTCCACCTCCAGCTCAGTCAGGTAAGCCAGCTGGGGATCTAAAAACAGGGGGACACTTATAACACCCGAAACTAGAAGAAGCTCTTCATGGCTGGATGACTGCAATAAACATGCTGCTGAAGGAATACTTCATTCAGCAGAGAGAATGTGAGTCTGGAAGCTGTGAGGGTCACAGAACTTATGGTGTAGAATTTTCCTGACCTCCTCATATTAACACTCAATTAGCATAGTGACACTCAATCTCTTCCCTCCAGGTGGCTGCTTAATCTAGAGGTATAAAGGGCTCTATGGGGATCAAAGATTCTTAGGTTCCCTCTTTTTGAGGAACAGAGGGGACAGAAGTAGCTTTACTAAACCGGAGAACTTTCCAGTTATCCACCTCAATGAAAAGAATTATGTGCGAGTAAAAATAGCATAAATGGGGAAAGGTAATTATACATTTGCTCTGTTGACAAAATACAGATCCTCTCTTAACCCGGGCTTCACTGAGTCAGCCTTCTATTGTGACCTTTGTCAAGTGGCATACTCACCACGTTCGTCATGTCCAGGGAAGCTGAAAAGAGCACCTTTTCTACGGAAAAGCTCACATTGCTGAAGCAGCTCACAATCCTGTGGGATAAAAGAGGGCCCAAGAGTTAAAGAAATGGGCAGGTGGAAAAAAACAGCAGAAAGGTGAGAGAGGGCCCTGCAACAGACACCTGCAACTCACCTGCCCTTCCCCTACTTCTGCTTTACTTTCACTGGCCAGGCTGCCCAGTGAGGGTACAACTGCCAGCGCATCCTGTCCTTGGACCTGCTGCTCCATCTCTTGTTTCACAGAGATATTCTTGTGCTGAGCTCTCCTAAGCAGGATTTCCAGAGCTTTCATTAACTCCGTTGCCTCTTGCCACGGTGAACCTAACAGAATCCAATAAGCAATTAAATTGGACGTCTACAGAACCATCTGTCAAGTTGTCATCACCAGAGCAAAAACAAGAGCAGGAACCTTTCTCTGAAACTTCCCCCCGATGGCTTCAAGATGCCTCCTAAGAAGATGACCAGACACTGCCATACTCATTAGGCTTGGACTTCTGGGAGGTGCTGTAACTCTGTGCTCACCCATGCCTAAGCTGACAGACCTGTATTCTGTCAACAGGCTGTCAACTCTTCAAGAATTACAACAACACTGGAAGCCACAAGCTCATCCGTACGAGACATGCCTTTTTTTTAACCATTCCACTGTTTCTTCCTTCCCGCTCCACTTCTCTCTTGCTCTGGCCTTTCTCTCACCTGTGTGCCCTACTGCTTGGAAGTTGCTGCTACAGTGCTCATCACATGGTTCAACGCCCACTGCTGCCCAGCTGCTCTCTGCAGGTTTATGCCCACAAATCCTTCGCTTGGCAAAGATTTTCTGGCCTCCAGAGTCCAGTGCTTGCACCATGTCCTGTTTACAACAAAGTAGTATTTTACTTTGCAAGCCTCACAATCCATTCATTTCACTTTCTTGCTCTCATATCAAAATAGAGACTAGCACAAACTATTTTATGCTAGGGTACAATAAAAAAATTAGTGTACAATAAAATTAAAATAGGGTACAGTGGGGAGTAAGACCTATCATTCCCCACTTCAGGGGAACCATCCATCTCACAAGTTTCACAGTTCCAAGACTCCCCTTCCCTCAATTGTTTCTTCACACTGACCATGAGACCTTGAATCTGCTGGCTGATTCCGTTGTAAAACACCAGCACATCCATCCTGTGTTTTGCCAGCTGAGATGCCAGGTGCAAATTCTGATCCTCCAGCTTATCATACAGGGTGCGAACACTGAAATCCTCCAGATCTCTCACTGCAAAACACTCTTCTGAAACACGAGGTAAGTCTCAAGCTTGACCACTGGCCACAAATCTATTCTATTTCCCCCCAGGGGGCACTGACTATCCGTAGGAGGTAACAATGTTTTGTGTACTGAGAGTAAATACCATGAATAGACAAGACATGTAAGAAAAGGTCTCATTCCCTAGTAAGGGGGAGGATGACGGAGCGTTACTATCAACTTCTAACTTGTCCAGTAAACTGTCAGGGTGCTACTTCTCTAACAGATTTGTAGCTGTGAGTGGTAGTTTCTCCATGAACTGTTCTCAGCACCACTAGATAGTGCCATCTACTGGGCTCCTGAACATCCTGAAATTGCCAAGATGAGGTCATCGAAGGCCTTTTTAGGCCCACGAATCACATGCATTCAGAGAATAGAATAAACATCAGAATAACCCAGGGAATTTTTTTTTTAAGATCTTTTTTTCTTCGCTAATCACTTGAACCCACTCTTGCTCCAAACTATTTTTCAGAGCTAGCCACTTGTCCTCCTACCTTCTAGGAAAAAAAACGCTAATTCATTCCAATGATAGGAGGTTACAGTCCCCAACTGAAGAGATTAAACGAACCTAAAATAAAAAGACGTGTGTGTAAATGTCTACATACAAGTGCAGAGCAGTAAAAGTGCCTGTGATCATGTGTGCACATATTTCTAGGTGAGCAGGTACCAAAATTATCATACCAGGCTAACAGAAGACACAGAATGGGGAGTAAGTGGTAAGAAGGAATTGGAAAACAGCTGGGGATGGCACATCACTTCACCTTCCTTATGTGCAGCTCCTTTCTCTTCAAAGCCAGCATCTTCTCCAGAACCACGAGGGCCAAGTGTCTGATAGTACTGCAGGCTAGAGGCAAGGACAGAAGTTGGTGAAGGGCATCTCTGTGTCTGACATACACATTCACCCTGGTCAAATCAGACACTGCACTATCACTACCTTAGTTCAAGCAGAAGAACATTTTTTTTTTCTCTAGATTCAAAACAGAGGAAGCCTAGGTCAGGTAGTTCTTACAACAGTACTCTGTGCAGAGGGCATGGTAGAGCTGCCATACACTGTGCTGAAAGAGAGCTGAAACACTGCTGGGGGACACCAAGAAACTTCCCACGCAGCCAGAAACTCAATCTATTGTGCTGCTGGCCAGGAGTCCAGCCCTGGGGACTGAAGGAGTCAGGAAGTGCAACAGGACAGGATTTGGTACTATCGAGGTGTGAGCTGCTGCTTATCTACCACCCAAAGGCAGCTTACCTGTCTTTAAGAAGGACGTACTCTGGGGAGATGTGTGGCTCACCCAGGCTCCTCCACCGTGGCTTCCAGCTCTTCAGGGGGTTAAGGATGGGGACAGTGGGCTGTAGCACAATAGCCAGGGTTGTCAGCACCACAATTAAGAAGCCCAGAACAAAGAGCACCGCTGGGGAAGCCACAAGGGATGGCAAGAAGTGAGAAACATAGGAAGCAGTTTGTGTCAATAGCACTGTCTCCCTTTACTAAATGCTCTCCTTCCCACAGAAACCAACATTTAGCAAGTTTCATCTTCATTACACGGGCTTCTGCTCCTCCCCTCCCTGATCTGGTACGCACAGGCAAGGAGACAAAATGTTTTCCATGCAGGCAGTGAAGAGAACCAAGACTCATGCTTTCATTTCCATCATTATGCTGTCCTCTCTCTGAAGGACAAGAGACTGGTACAGGCAGAACATTTACAGAGAGGTAGGGCTTTGGGAAAAGACCTTAACTGCCCTTGTGGTTAGCCTTTAGTGAACTCTTAAATGATGCATTTAATTTCAGTTTAGTTTATCATGGAAACATACTGACACTTTCTGCTTTCATGCCAAGGGAAACAAAGCCCTCAATTACTTGAATTCTTCAAGCAGGGTGTGGGTAGAAACACAACTGCTCCTTCCCTCTCTCCCCCTTCTGCTCCTACACAAGCAGGTTCTTGACTACAGAGTAGTGAGCTTCGGGAAGGAAAAACTGACGGGGAAATGGATTAAAAACGACAAAGCCCGTGGATTGATGGCGTTTCTTAAGAAATGCTGGTTTAAACACACCCAAACAGGTACAATGACGGTTATGTCAAAGCATCAGAGTTCAAGATCCCCCAGCATTTTGGCTGTACCTGTGATAGCAGCCCAGTTAGGAGCTAAGTTCAGGTCCTGGTGCTTCAGAACCCCATGTCTGGCCAGCTGGATCAGAGAAGAGGGCTGGAAGGACACATTTCTGGGGCTGCAGCCCACATTTGCTTCATTTACAGTCACAATCAAGAAGTGTTCCTGAATGGTTCTATCCCTGAACACATATGTCCCAGACTCCAGGAAAACATGGGCAAACCTAAAAGGGAGAAAGAAGGAAGGCACAGGTTGATCTAAGTGTCCTTTAGCCTGCAGCAGTGATGACAGTTAAGTACATGGACCTGAACACACCAGACTTCTGTATTTGCACATGCTGTTTGCTGCCAAGGACCTAGCAATTATGTGAAAGACTCGCTCTCAATTTCTGTGCCTAACACATGCACTATTAGTCACACCAGATATTACCAGGAGATGTTGAGGTGAGTCTCCTGGACGAGGTGGTCTAGCCTTCGGAAGGGTCCAAAATCCCAGCTGGGGTTGCTGTTGTAAAGATGCTGCTTCTGATAAACTGGGTAATGGCTGGATGTGCGATCTGGGAACAGTTCAGCACAATGTCAGCAACTTTGACCCACTTCAGTTAGGAGAGCTGATGGTGGTCTCACAAAGTGCTTTGTGACTGCATTTGCTTTACAGGGCCATACAGCGTCAGCTCCTTTGTTTGAACTGTGCTTTACTACCCAGCAAACACACTCTTCTAACAGAGGAAATATATTATCTATAGCCTACAGAAATCCAGTCAAAATGTAAAAACACCAGATGAGTCACTGGCAGAGCCTAGACTAATGATGAGGAATCCCTTGAAGGCAAGACAGTCTGGGAGGTGAAGGAATGTGCTCGTACATGCAGCGCTACCAAAAGTACAGTCACTGCTCTGAACGCCGATATATCCACAAAGGGCACACAGACCCAAGCAACACTCACTGTGAGAATCGATGCTAAGCTGGAAAAGGATTGTGTCTCCTGCTTCCAGACATACCAGTGGGTTAGGGACAAGGGGCAAAGCATGGGTATCTTTGAAGAAAGCCCTCTGCACTTGATGACCTTTCTGTAGCACCTGATCTGATGAAAAATCTCCTGCCACAAGCAACAGAAAAAAAATAAGAATCAACTCTAGAAAATGAGCAGCATGTGATAACACCCAGCCCCTGGCAATGCAGAACTCTTTTGTATCTGTGGATGGTCTGAGCACACAAGCCCAAATTCTACTCTAAGTGACACTACCATGCACCAGGATTACACTGGAATCGAGAGCCAGCACACATACTAACAGATTTGCCACCAAAGGAAGTTTACTTTTAGCAATTTTGGAAGGCCAAAATCAATCCAAAATCTTAATTTGACAATAAATACCCTCTCTGTGCCAACTTGCTGTCCTCTTGCTGTGCAGACTTGAAAGTAAATTGACAGCTGAGCCCGGCTGGGACCTCAGTTCACCCTGATGTGTTCTCAAACCTTACCTGTGAGAAATGCATCCAAAACATCTGTGCTGGAGACAATAAAACCTAGCACTCCACCAGGGCTAAACAGAACCAAATGCACCCGCTGGCTCTTCTGCACATGGTCGTCTGGGCCCAGAACATTTGCCACCTCCTATTAAAAGCAAAGGGGAACACTGATCACTGACAGGATCAACCCTGGGCTCAGACCCTGGTTGTGATCACACCTTATATTCAGCTGGGTAAAACTGCTCCTAGTGAAGTTTCTTGCCACAGTTCTGGACCTGTCATTTCTCAGGAAGGCACCATCCTGCCTGATCAGTATTCTGGGCCATGAGACATAAGGAGCCTCCCTTCTCTCTGCTCACAGCTTCATACCTTTCAGTACCATCAGCCCCCAGGGGTCTCTTTATGTAACTGTCATCTCTAAGGGCTCTCTCCAGGCTCTCACATGATCCAAACTTACCCTGACTTCTCCTTCACTCATCCTCAGAAGCAGCTCTCTCTTGATGCCAAATCTCAAGGAGATCCGTGGGGCTTTCAGCAAACACAACTGGTCACAGAGCTCCTCAGCTGAGACATACTGCTTGCAGTGACATCTGTACAGCAGAAAAAAGGTCCTGCTTACTTATGATCCACGAGCAAACAGCTACAAAATACTGAGGGTCAGGCTAGCCCTGGTATCTTACAATCTACACAACAAGTGGACCTACTCTATAGTCATGGAAAACAGGATAAAGCAAGCTCGCAGTCCATCTCATCCAGTACTGTGCTTGTTATTTAATACTTCTTCCTTAGCACAAGGACCACACATGATAGGCCAAAATGTGATAGCCCACTCTCTACCAGGGATTAGTTACAGTCTGGAGCAGAGGGTCATGTATCCCTCCCCAAAGTTCTGCCTTGATAAAATGGTTGAAAGCAACAGAGTATAATTGTAACACACCAACTTTCTGTGCTGTGCATGTCAGGAGATTCTGCAATACAGAAGTTCATTCATGAAGAGATAAAAAGCAGCACATGACAAGAACTAGTTTCAATGCTTCAGTCAGTGTTAGAAGGGGGGATAAGAACTGGTTTTGGTTCTGTTCTAACTCTAATAAAGTCATCATCCACTTGAGGTGGGCTTAATCTGAGATATGTGGAAGAGATCTCCCTCAAAAAATGTGAGTTTTATCCACTCTTACATCGTCACTTGGTGGCCATTCTGTTGTCTCCACCCAAGCACACAGAAATCACAAGGTAATTTTAAATACACAGGAAGAGGAGTGAGGACAATGAACAAGGACTGAAGGCCAGCATCTCCACACAAAGGAACTCCAACAATGGAAAGTTTCTCAAAAACACCTCCACAGGTCCTACCCTGGAATTACCTCATGGGCTCCGTAACTTAGCCAGTCAGAACTAATTGTGAAGTGTTTCTTAATGAGAGGCTAGGCTGAGACTTACATGCCCAGCTCTGCATTAATCTCTCCACCTGCAGGCCCACAAGATGGAGAGCAGTCGTATTGCTCGGGAAAAACGCACTGGCGTGTAGATGCCAGACGAACCTCTCCAGGAGCACAGAGCTCATCCACCTAGAAAACCAAGACATCCAATCTGTGAAACCTGACAAGCTCTAGTGTTTCAAGAGAGAAGCAGCATCGCTGAAACCCTCCACTCATCACTGATGTTCAACATAATGTCAATCCAGCAAGGGTTGCTAAATGACAACTTGAAAAGCATGAAGAAAGATCACAATTTCACTTTCCATCCAAATTCCTCAACCAGCCCTAATGGAGGTTTCCATAGTGAAAATACAGAGGCTTAAATTCCTGCATCTGACATCTGAGATGCTTAGCTTCTCCCCCTTGTCCTAGCACCCCAGTATCTTTTGCCTCCAGCCCTCAATGAATTTAACCTTGCAAGATTCTGTGAAAGAAGACAAATGCCATTAACCCACAAGGAAGGGCCAAGGGTAGCGAACAAAATAGCTGAAGTGCTTGCTTGTGTCTGCAGCAGCTCAGTGAACTGAACTCATATCGCACACATCCACAGACTCAGAACCAGCACCAAAAGCACCAAGCTACTCTCCCTCTCCCGTGTGTCATGCAATAACTGTTTTGAAGCCAGGTTTTACCTGAGGTAGGCAGTCTTGATCACTGTTGCCGTCAGGGTTTTCCTTGCCTCGCTCGTCGTAGTACACGTAACCTGCCTGGCAGATACAGGAGGCATCTGACTGCTGGAAAGCCCGGTTCAGCCCACGGCAGGTACAGCTGGTAGCACCTTAGAGAAGGGTCGGATTTAAAGTGGAAATCAGGGTAAGGAATATAATTTGCAAAAACTGTGCTCACAGTAAAGGAGCAGTTCCTGTGCTGAATACTCTGGGCAAATCACACTGCTTGTTTTAGTCACACCTGGAGTTTGCTGTCCCTCTAGCACAGCAGAGCTAAGCCAACAGGAAAGCCCGCAGGAGCCTTTGCCCCACCAGCACAACCATTTGCTGCAATGTCCATTTAACAAGAAATGCAGAAAGGCCCAGCTGGGAATTGTAGCAATGGCATTTTGCCAAGCCCTGTTAATGTGTAGGTTAAGCCGCCAGACAGGATAAGGACCCAGCCAAGGCTGCTGAGCTCCTCTCTGCAGTTTCTCTGTGCCTCAAGACTCTCAAAACCGCTTGGCTTGAAATGCTGGAAGAATACTGCACAACACATGGAGTAAGGCATATGCATTCTCTACTGTACTTAGCTTCCTCCCCTACGCTTTTTCAGTCTTTTCCTGCTTTATTACGGTCCCGGTTAGACATGGCCATAGTGCCCAATTTTGGCTCAAAACCACAACTACACTTACTGCAAGCTCTGCAAAGGCAAAAGTACTCCACTGCTTTCAAAGCAATGATAGAACACAAATTAGTAGGGCTGCTCATCTATTCCTTCCTTTGAAGGAGGTGAAATCAAAACCCCTTGGCTAATAGAAGATAAGAGACAAAAGAAAGCTTTGAAAAGTCAATCCTCCTTCTTCCAGGTGGGGCAGGAAGAGCAGCTGGGCCTTGTTAGCACACACAGCATCATGAGGATCCCATGTCTTGCAGTCCATGGGGAAACCACATGGAGGAATCACTTTTCTGGGTGATTTTCTTATTAGATTTTCTCTCAACTGCAGGGCAAGTTTCACTGACAAACAGCAACTCACCAGGCTGCGACGAAGAAGAGCTGCCGCAGGGAAAACAGGCAGCCTGTGCAGGAAGGTGGTTGAAGGTGCCAGCAGGACAGGCCTGACAATCCTCTACTTGCTTTGCAAAGTTGCTGCTCCCATGGGTCCCTGGGGGACAGGGAAGAGGGGCAGATGCCAGGGGAGGGCAGTAGTAGCCGCTGGGACAAGGCTTCTCCTGGTAACTCTCACTGCCTAGAGAAAGTGGTGGGGTTATCTCAGATACAGACACTGTTTATGGAACTGAGCAAGTGTTAAAAGATAGACAGAAACCCCCTTATTTGTTCCAGTTACAAATGAACACGCACCTTTATATGTTACATGCAAATATATAAAAACACATACACATACAGACATGTAAAATTAATCACCATTCAACATTTTCCAATTTAATTTATTTATATTTAAATGTCTTGACTTGTTTGTCCCAGTTCTTTGGACAAATCCAGTGGCCACAGTGGGTAGGCATGATCTCCTCCACGCTTTACAGCATGAGCTAACACATCACTGAACTTAACAGAGGATTCCAACCAGGGGAGACCTCGAAAAGCTTGTAAAGCTATTCCCCTCCTGCCCAGCAGGATCCATGCAGCACTGGCTGTCACTCTGCAAGATTTGAACACCTAGGTTCACACTTCTGGTAATATATTAATTCCTGGTCTTGCAGCTGAGTCACAAAATTGGAGGAAAAAGGGATCACAGGGGCCAGAGAGATCATCCCCTCCACCCACACCAGGGATTTAAAACTGTAGAGGATCGAGAGCTTTGCCCATACAGAACTTAGAGCTTTCTGGTTACAATTCAAGCTACTTCTTGTACTACTTCTGCTTAGCAGCCCCATTTACCTTGTGGGCAGATGAAGCCTGCTGGGCAGGGCTGACAGGGGGCAGCGCTGGCAGAGACGTTACGATAGCTGCCTGCGTCACAGATTCTGCAGAATTTCTCAAATGAATCCCTTGGACCAGGCAAGCTGAGGGCCATGAATCCTCCTTCACAGGGCAGTGGATGGGCACTGCCTGGGGGGCAGTAGTAGGGAAACACACACCTGGAAAGCAAAACAAGGCAGGAAGAGAGAAGAAAAGTCTCTGAAAATGTTCTGATTTCTGGACTCAATCACCAGTGCAAAATTAAAAACGATTCTCCTCTGGTTCCGGGCTTAGGCTAACTCATACAAATCATAAATCATCCTATGCAGTCCTACCAGTCACCAAATCCCTAACCGTGATTACGAAGATACCTTTGCTTTTGCACAATGCACAAAAACTGTGGTTGAAGCAGTAACTCAGGTTTTATCACAGGCAGATTTCACAATATTCAGAGTTTTAAAAAATCCTTAAAGCTGGCTCCACCAAACACATGAAGTACTTACAGCTGCTCAGGGCTATTGTATGTTGACGAGCCTTCAGGACAGTAATACCCAGCAGGGCACACGGAAGGTACGGCTGTGTGAGCACCACAGTATGAGCCAGGTCTGCAAGGCTTTGGATTCACTGAACCTGGAGAAAAAGGGGAACCAGAGACTGATTTATGTGACATTCCCAGAACAGGAAAGCATGTGTTGGGAAGACAGTGAGCAAGATGCCTTTATCAAGTGTTACTGTCCATAAAAACTCCACTTTTTCTATTGCTTACTAAAGGACATAGATCCTTTGCAAACCAATTAGCCATTTAGCATGAAATGCTAACACACCTGAGTATCTAGCCCTGGATTACTTATGCCAGCTGTGCACTGTTCACCTATCTGGACTCAGAAAGAGCTGGAAATAAAGAAAACCAAGGTGCATGTTTACATCACCTGCTGGGCATTCAAAGCCAGGTTTACAAGGTACTCCTTGGCTGTTAGGTAGCCCTGTGTGTGCTGGGTCTGGGCAATAGTATCCAGGTGAGCAGGGACCACACTCTTCCAGTGATTTTGCACCCGGCTGGCTCCTGGAAGTACCAGGTGGACAAAGGAAAGCGTCCCCTTTACCAGGGCACCAGTATCCCAGGGGGCACGGATAATCCTCAAACCTGCTTAGACCTGTTAGAAAGAGAAAAGAATGAAGAAAGGGAGGCTGAATGGCCAGGAGGTGTTTTAGAGAAGAACTCTAAGCTCACTGTGAAC
Organism: Anser brachyrhynchus; assembly: GCF_964034855.1. Lineage (NCBI taxonomy): Eukaryota > Metazoa > Chordata > Aves > Anseriformes > Anatidae > Anser > Anser brachyrhynchus. The sequence continues at coordinate 4,468,364 of NC_137718.1, forward strand.
ATGAATTACCTCTCCCCTTCCCTATCTCATCTTGGGGAGTTTTGTAATCCGCTCCAGTGGTGGGAGAGGGTTGGCTTTCATCTGGCACTTACCTGATAAAGGGCAGTGATAGCCTGGAGGACATGGCTGGCAATCTGTCACACTCTGAGCTCTGGGGCGTTTGCGGTAAGTGTGCGGAGGGCATTTCTGAGGTGCCAGGAGATTGCTTTGGTCACTGACGTTACCTCCGAGGCAATAGTGTCCTGAAGGACATGGATAGGCCTCTGAATCCCCTAACAAAAAGAAAACCAAGCTTATAAGAGCCATCTTTTCACTGTAATTGGAACACTTTTCTTCTGTTTCCTCCCTGGGTCCTTCCTAAACTACCACATGTATGTGTATGATCCACCTCCACAATTTCAGCCCCTCTTCTGGCAGATGGCACACAGAGATATTTGCAGACTGGCTTTGGTCTTACGCTCTCCTACATTTCCATCCTTTGACGGAACAGCATATCATACCAACAGTGTTATATGACTCTTCTCTCCACAGACTCCAGAACTCATCAGCAGAGACAGCGTGTCCCACTGCAAGGACTGTCCCACAGTGCAGTATCTGATACCAAAGTTAGGCTGACCAGATTCAGGGATATGTACAGCTCTTGTGAAAAGCAACTCTCATTCCCTCCCCCTCATCATTCCCCCAGGTCCCAACCTGCTTTGCACCAGTGGCCGGGTGGACAGGGCAGGCAGTCTTCTCTCCGCTCAGCCCCTGGAACATCTCTAATAGTATTGGAAGGACACGGTATGGGCACCTCAGAGCCCTCCAGGCAATAGAAACCTACAGAAATGGATGGGAAAGAGTTGCAGGTGAAATACAGAGGCCCTCCAATGGCAAAAAAAGAATTCAGCAAGTCTCCTGTTGATGAACAAGACACAGCTGTTAGTATTCTGTGCCTATAGAGAGCCAATCCAACAGCCTTCAGACTCTTCCGGACTGGCAGCTTAGCACCACAAATTCAAGGTGGTGTATTTGGTCAGGAACAACTCTTTGTTCAAAAGATGTAAAAGCAGAGGACGCTGATGAGCAATGACAACTTCTAAGCAAATATCATGCAAGGTAACAGGTGCTCCCCAGTTAGAAATAGAAACAACTCACTGTTCTACAATTTATACACTTCTGAGAGTCTCCCTTACCTGCAGGACACAGCCCAGCACAAACCTGACCCCAGCGGCATCCAGACAGAAAGCGCCAGGAAAAGCCAGGGCCCTGTGGAGCAGACTGCGAGCTCCCAGCAAGGCAGAAGTAGCCAGCAGCACACTTGCCCTCCAGCTGCCCATGCCTGGAGCAGAGAGAACAGGAAGAATTTATATAAGACCTGCTGATAATGACTTGGTACATAAACAGAGCAGTTGTTACACTGATAAGAGGGAGAAAACAGACCCATTTTTGCCACTTAAAAAAACACGTAGATGACTGGAGTGAGCCAAGCACTTTTGAGTTCAAGTTCCATGAACGTGGGCAAATTGCTTTACATGAAATTGTGGACGACTTTCCACTGGACTGGACTTTCTGGATAATTTTCTCTTTTCACAAACACTGCCTACACCTCTCTTTCAGGTGCTCCTTTACCTTTATTACATCATGGCAATGTCAGACTGCTTTGAGATCTCTCTCCAAATTCACAGATCCAACATCTCTGTACCCAAAAGCTGTGTCTGGGCTTATACTTAATTCTTTGAGAGAGAGGAGATAGAGAAACCGGGAAGAACTTAGCATTGACTTATCAGCACAAAACAAGGATGCCTAAGTGCTTAAGACAAAGTGAAAAAACACCAGATTGAAATGAACGGTCACTACCTGCAGTAGTGGCCAGGTAAGCAAGGCAGGCATTCCTTCTCATTCCAGAGGCCAGTCATATTTGGAGGAGTAAAGGTGCCTTCAGGACAGGTCTGAGGAAACCGTGTGCCTGAAAGGGAGAACAAACGAAAAAAAATAATTAGGAAGACCCCTGTGATCTGACATGACTCTAGAACCATATCAATGAGTAACAAACGATGCCCGAGAAGGCAGATGGCACTATGTCAGATTTGTTGATTGTCACTTCCCCATCGCCTACCCTACAGGAAAACAAACACAGGGCCTGTACAAGTCTGGGGCCACAACGAGGCATGCAAGCTTTGAGTCCTCAGCATAGCCAGTGTGCCAGCTTCAGTGTACCTGTGGGACAGTAAGAATGCGGTGGGCAGCGCCTGGGGTCTCCTGCCACCAGGTCCTGGCAGTAGAATCCTCTCTGGCATGGAATGCAGGACGCAGAGCCCCTGGCCGGCTGGTATTCCCCAGGAGGGCACGGTGTGGGGTGGGCTGCCCCTGACTGGCAGAAGTGACCCTGGCAATGACAGAGAAGGAAGAGGATTGCATGGAGACGGTGGCAAACTTGGGGTCTGCGTGAAGGGTGAATCCCAGCATTAGCAAAGCCTGGGGCAACACTACCTGTGGATGCAATCGACATTTCAAACAGGCCTGTAAGATACTCTGCTGCAGTGGAAGACACATACCTCCTGCCCAGAGCTGAGACACATCTCTTTCACTACCCAGACATCACTCAGCAGTACCTTAGGGCAAAGGAATGCTGTGGGGCTGAAAGAGCTGAAGTTTGCTGGGCAATAAAACCCCTCAGTACAAGGTCCTGTTGGAGAGCTTAAACCAAGGCTAGCACAGAAAGACCCAGGATCGCACGGCACACAGCTCTCTGGAGAGGTTCCACCTGAGGAAGAAAGGAGAACTCCAGGTCAGTGACAGCGGACACGGAAGCATCTCCAGGACAGTCACAGTTTTATAAGCATCTATTTGTAGCGATAACACATCGCCATTATCAGGCTCGGCTGAGTGTATCAATACCCTGCAGTGACCAAGGGGCAGCCCCGCACCACAGCTGCCAGAAACCAAGACCCTGATCACTGTGGACTACAGGAGAAACCTGGGGGTGAAGTCACACTCACCTGCGCCGTTGTTCAGGGTCCCAACCGGGCAGGCGACTGGGAAGGGAGTTCCCTCTGGACAATAGTGCCCAAGCGGGCAGGGCCCGCTGAGGGGGAACCCAGGCGTCCCGTGTGGAACAGCATCAGTGGCTCCCCCCTCACAGTAGTACCCAGCTGAACACAGACCTGCCGTGGGAGAACAGAGGGGGTAGCCGTGGCACTGGGGTCAATGAAGAGGATGGAGGCACCTCCTCAAAACCTCAGATGTAGACAGATAAATCAGAGGAGAGAAGTTGAAGCCCATCCTTGTCCCATGTAATCACTCTGCTGATACCCTGCACTGTTCACGTTTGGTTCATCTCCTCTCTTCCCCACTACCTATGCCATCTATCACTTCCTCTCTTTACTTGCACTGACCTCAACTGGTATTTTTTATTATCTAAATTCTTTAACTTCTTCCCCAGATTTTGTTTTCTGTGAAAAGAGTTCTGCTTTTCTTCTCTTCATGTGTCCCACCTTTGCATTTTGGCCCAGTAACAACCACTCTGAACAAACAAGAAAGTGGTGGGGGAGGGAGGAGTGGTATATAGGACAGAAAGAAGACCAGTAAAAGCATTAAGAACAAGGAGAGAGGGAAAGCAGAGAAAAATTAAGGGACACTAGGAAAGTAATGCAGGAGGAGACTGAACACCCAAAACAAATGCTCAATTAAAAGAACGAAACAGAGAAATGACTGATAGGAACAGACAGGATATGAGAGCACCCTCCAGTACTACCCCTGTTCTCTGTGTTATGACTTCTACTTCCTCTGATTCCTTCAGCCCTGAATCTGTGACCCCTCTGGTGTGGGAGGTCTGCTATTAAACTCACCATCAGGTTCCCAGTTAGCATCTCCTCTGCAGTACCTCCCCACAGGACACAGCTTACAGGCGGTGAGGGCCAGGGCCCCCTCCAAGGCGTTCAGCGTCCCCTCAGGGCAGGGCAGGGGAGCAGCAGTCCCTGCTGGACAATAGTAACCTGTGCATCGAGAGATGAATGAAATATTGCTCAGAAAAGAAAGGAGGAAGAAGCGGGAATGCTGACCTTGCTCTAATTATTGTCAAACATGGCATTCCCTGGGGTGAACCACTGCTACGGTCAGGCAGAAAGATGTTTGCATGATTGTTCTGATTGCATGACAGGGGATTTGCTGCACACATGCACTGCTTACCTCTGGGGCAGCTGAGTGGCTCCACGGTGGCAGCACGGCTGCAGGCCGTACCAGCTGGGCAGGGGAGGCAGACACTCGCCCCAGGCACAGGGCTGAACATGCCAGGCTCACAGGGCAGCTCTACCCCGGTGCCAGCAGGACAGTAGAAGCCACTGGGACATCTGTATCCATGAATCCCATCCAAAGGGCAGGGAGCAGAGCTTCCCTCCAGGCAAACATACCTATAAGGAGAGAATTCAGTCCTGAAGCAATGGGCTCACAGGCTGTTCATAGATAATAGATATGGGAGGCACTAACCAAGAACCAAAGGTCTGCATGTTAAGAAACATCCCTTTAAATATACATTTTATTTCAGTTTGGACAACAATTGCTCCTACCCCAACCAAGCAGCTGTAATTTACTGCCCACCTGATAAACCTAGTAAAAAGCTTTTTTTTTTTTTTTCCACTAAGCTGTCTGGAAAGTGTTCTTGTTCTGGAAGAAAAAGACTTTAAAAGTTAAGGTTTCTATTTTATTTCAAAACACAGGGCCCAAGTGTTCAGTTCCTGCTGATTTTGCTTAGTCTCATTTTGTCTTCGATCTTCTTGTAGGCCTCTGCCTTCATGTGATCTATTTCTACATTGACTCTTCCTATACCACTCCTCTGCCGCATACTCACAATAAATAAAGATGAGGAAATATTAAAAAAAATATTATGGTTTCCAGAAGCTAAGCAACAAGAAAATGAGATCCATAGTCCTACTGTATGCTGCAGGTGCAGTTTCTAAAGAAGAAACAATTCCTAGCCCTTAAGACAATGAGCGAGTGTAAAAGGAACAGCATTAAGCAAAAGAACAGCAGAGCTGCCTGTCATGCTTCCCCACAAGCAAGACACACTAGGCTGAGTAGCAGGCTATGAAGCTGACAGATTCTACATGATAGATGTGTTGGAAAGCAGCCTGGACAAAACATAAATTGTACCCAGTTGGAGCACAAGAGCTTCAAAGATTTTGTAAGCCAAGGGTCGTTTATAATCACATAACGTTCATTATAACCCAGGCCAGAAAACCTTCCCCAGCACTGTTGCAGCCAGGCTGTCACATCTTCCTAAAGTTAAAGGAATTCTTAGGAAGGCTTAAAATTTAACTAGGATGTGGTAAATACCTCTTTTTCCCAGGAAGTTTGCTCCTGCGGCTAATTGTTTTAGTTCTTCCAAATGTAGCCCTTACTTCTAATCTGGGTTTAGCTTCAGCTTCTGGCTAGATTAAAACTGCGTTATGATTTTCTCTAGTAGATTGAAGGGCTGTCTGCTATCACAAATCTTTCCCTACTAAATCCTGTTACACCACGCTGAAATCACTTCTAAGCTTCTCTTTCACAGATTAAATGAACCGAGCTTCTGCAGCCTCCTGCTCCAAGGCGTACTCGTGAGATGGAGAAATGTTGCTAACAGCACTTTTCTGCTTGCGATACACAGACTAGGACTGCTAGCTTGCCAGTGGTTATTGCACCACCTTGTGGGAAAAGAGATAAAACACAGAACAGGGAAAAGGATGCCCAGGTCAAATGCTCATCAAGTGTAATTATGAGACTAAATAAGGGTTTTGTAATAAACTGAACCTAAGGGGAAAACAGTAAAAGACCATGTATAAGGCTGGGACAGAATGTGAGGCAAATGTAGAGGGAGAAGGAATAGTTTTGACGCCATTTAGTGAGATCACCAAGCAGATGCTGTATAGACAACCTGGAGGGCTAAGAACAAAGTCTTTGCAGTTTAATTAATCTTGAGTATAAATGTTTGCACACAAGAGACTGCTTTAACCTACAGTAATCCCGTCAGCTGTATTTTCCCACTAACAAGCGACTTTCTCACCGTACCCTGCGTTACACAGCGACATCTGAGCCAGATCAAACAATCCTGCGCCACTGCAATACCGTCCTGCTGGGCAGGGCTGGCACTGCTCTTCTGCCTCCAGGCCCGTGACAGCAGAGAAGGATCCAGGAGGACAGGGCAGGGGATACCCTGTACCAGTGGGGCAGAAATGCCCGACGGGACAGATGTCATTAGTAGGCACACCAAGGCCAGAAGATTCCACCTGTGTAAGAAAAAAAGAAAACAGAGAAAGAAAGCAAAAATATTACTGAAACAAACTTTGGCACCAAGTACTACAGGGACAGGTTCTGGAAAGGTTATGTACGAGCTGAGTCCTGCAAGCTTTCTGCCCCTGAAACTACATGAAGACCACAGCTGGCATAAAAAGGTTGCTGGAAGTGTTGGCTGCCGAGCCATGGCTATCTGATCACTGCTGTCATCATTTGGAAGAGACCTTTGCACGCTCCAGTACAATCTACAGAAACGGAGGTCTGGCCAGAAGTTGTTAGCAGGCAGCTACATGTTCCAGCAGATGTTAAGAGCAGAACATTAGGCTACCTGGGGAGCTCTCAAGGGCAGCAGTAGCAGGCAAGAGTAACTCTATACGGAGCAGTACTACTTGGAAAACGTTACGCTAGAAGCTATGAGATTGTGACAGTCCAGTCCTTGTCCCCAGGAAGCTAGCCTTACTCTGCTGCTGCCCAGCACTCACTCACCCTGTGTTTGAAGGGTGCTGGGCTGGTGGCTCCACTGGCACAGTGATAACCTGAGTAGCACAATCCAGAAGGCTGGGAAAGACCCAGTGCTGAGCAATACATGCCTAAAACAAACAGAAAAGCAATCTCCATAACATGGCCTGCACAGAAGACTGGTGGAGGAGTCAGTAACATGAAGGGAGAAGACACATTTTCCTGAGCTTTTCCACATGTGCCCCCTGAGTTTCTCATGCCATGTCCCTGCTTACCTGCTGGGCAGGGCTCGCAGTCAGAGCTACTAGTGGCACCAGCCCTGGGGCCAAACGTTCCCTTTGGACATGGATACTGTGCACTGAAGTTGGTACCTGGCAGACAGAAGTACCCAGCAGGGCACAGCTCAGGAGTACGTGCTCCAGAACCTACGACACAACGGAGAGCATCTTGCTCAGGAAATATTACAAGACATGACAGGCAATGTCATTCCCTATCAACATATTCAGCCTTCCTCCTCCTCTATTAGTTCAGCCAGACGCAGGACATGGGATTCATGATGTGTATTCTGATGTAGTTGTTCAGATTCCTGTTGCAGTAATTGGAGAGAAACAGCACTTACAGAGGAACTGCGCTTCAAGTGCGATTCATCTCCCCCTAAGGCAGACATCTAAAATAAGAAAGATGAATTGCACCCCAGATGTGCCTATTTCTTTCCACTGACTACAGAGGAAGGACAAAAATCTAGCTCAGATTCAGATGTCTACAAAGGAGCAGTCTTAAGTTTTATTAGAATAATCCAATCTAGGGAGTAGAACCATGCCTGTGCAGTTATATTTCTTGTGTTTCTTGTTGCATGCATGAGCTGCCAGACAGGAATAGCTTCATTGTATTTTCCTGGGCATTGAGTTTCTTTCCCCGCAGAGAGGAGAAGGATTTGGCTTCAGCTTACTCTTTCAACGATAGCCTCGGAGTCTTAGAAATCTGTTTTGGCTTCCGTTCTTGGCAGAACCTGATGGAGCTGCCTGCACGGTCCAATCCACGTAATACTTAGCAGAACCTTAAAAGAAGTAAGGAAGCTACGGCACTCAAAATCCTTTTTGTCCCACTAAGTCTCAGAGGAAGACTCGGCCCTTAGTGACATGGGATCCCTTTTTGTCACAACACACAGCCCCCTCACATTTGTTAGGCTGTTCACAGAAGAGTCCAGCTGGGCAGAGTTTGTGCAAGTCCTTCCTCTCCTGTAACTGACAGATCCTGTTGCCGCATGGTACAGGAAAGGCATATGTTGTGGGGCAATAAAAGCCTCATGGGCAGCAATAGGGAATGGGAGTAGTAGCCAGGTGGACAGTAGTAGCCCACAGAACATGGTCATTTGGAAGTGATTTTTCCCAGTCCTACAACGAGAACAGCAAAGTCTTTAACCATCCTTCACTGATCAAAGACAACAAGAACACCTTCATCTCCTGTGAGAACAACCTCCTTCAGCATATACCTTTAACAAGCATCAGAAAGCAAGAATTCTCTGAAGTTCAGCCTCAGACAAAAAACATCTTAGCAGACAGGAAAGTCAATTCTGAATTATATGCCTGCAGAAAACGGGGGCTTCCAATTAAAATGCTCAATCATAATTTTGGAAACCTCAGTTGTGGTTCCAGCTCTGCTATAAACTTGTGTAAGCTCAGTTGAGCTATTTCTTTTCTACTGCTTCTGTTTCCCGCCTGACAAAGGAAAAGCCTCTTCGTCTCAAGGAAGGGGCGGGTGAATTTAAACTACCAGAGTGACCTCAAACAAACATATTGCACAGACAGATTGGGAGAACCTCTGAGAAGGAGCAGCTGTCTCAGAGCACAGCCCCTGGCTGCTGGCCAGTACCAAGGACCTGTTTGCCTGGCTATTTTCTTTCCCTGAGGCGCTGACTATATATAAGACATCTAGAAAGGGTGTCTGAGCCAAGGAACAAAGAAGGTGTAAAATAGCACAAAGTGGTCTGTGTGAGCTGAGACTGCTACGGAGAACCCAACAGAAATGTTGGAAGAGAAATGGTTTAGGGCATTTATACCTGGTGCACGTCCTGCAGAAACCTTCATTAACCTAAGAAAATATTGTAAGCAATAAAGTTGTTAAGGGTACTTATCTCACTTTACATTGTGTAACCCACACGTCTCAGGTACACCAGCAGACACCCACCACTACAGAAATACCCAGCAGGGCAGAGCTGGCAGTCTCTTGTCTGCCATTTTCCACTGTCAGAGTTGAAGTGCCCAGGACTGCAAGGGACTGGGGATTCAGAGCCTTCAGGACAGTAGGAGCCAGGGGGGCACTGCTTATGGTCCGGCTGTGTGGACCCAGCATCACAGAAATAGCCAGCATAACACAATCCTGCAAGAAAGAAACGCTTCGGCATTAGGATTAAGCACAATATTAAAACCAAAAAGATGTTAGGTACACGTGACACACACCTGAAACACTGGTCAGGCCCTCTCCTCGGCAGAACCTCCCCCCAGGGCAGGGCAGACAGGCGTTACGGTAAACCATTCCAGACAGAGGCAAAAACGTGCCAGCGGGACATGGCTCTGGCTTGCTGCTGCCTGGCGGGCAGTAATGGCCTGCTGGACAAAGGCCCCCAGCCTCATCACTGACTGGGTTTGGTATACGTGCCTTTGAAGTGCAGTAATACCCAGGCAAACAAGTACCGCTTGGGGACACGAGTCCTAAAGAGAAGAAACAGAAAATCAAATAAACCAGTGTGTTACCTAATTCACAGCTTCTGGACTAAAGAAACCAGACAAGCCTTGTCATTCAGAGTCTGCTGATCTGTGACTACCTCTGTTATTTAAAAGCTAGATCTACAGTCTCCGTATTTTCTAACAAAACTGATTACCAGAGAGCCAAAGGCCTGAACAGCTTTCTAGATCACCTTACAGAAGAGGCTGATAAGATCATGCACCCATTTCTCCACTAAGAGACAATCAAGAACAAATAAGCCCAAGAATCCAAGCAACTTGTCTTTTCGTTTAGTAATCTATTCAAAAACAAACCCCACCTTAACCTGCCTCTTTTACTAAACTTACAGAAGATAGGTTGGCAGAAATCTTTGTAATGACTGTAAGCAGTCTCTAGTCAAGGGGTCCCAGAGACCACAGCAAACGCTACTTGAAAGTCATACAAACTGCAGACAGAAGGAAGCTTCATTCATCAGTGAAACTTTTTAACTCTCCTAGACACAACACAGTTAGGATTGGCCATCCACACGTGATCCCTACCTGCACTGGCACAAAACATGCCTCCAGGACAAGGTCTGCAGTCTCTCTGATTTCTTAGTCCAGTCTCATTACTGTAGGTCCCCACTGGGCACGGGTACTGATTGGCAGCTTTTGTGCCTGAGAGGCAGTAATATCCTGCTGGACAGTCCGTTGGTTCGATTATCCCATGGGAGTTCTCTTGAAGATTGTCTGGGTGGTCCTTTAGGGCACAGAACCTAACAAAATAAATAAATAAATAAATAAAAATCCAAGTACTGCCACAGACCATGCTTTCCCTCTTTTCTAAGGGACTGAGAAACCCTTTCTGTACAACACTGGTAGTCTAAGATGATAAGCCAAATTGCTTGAAATAATACAGAGAGCTGAGATGCAACCTGTCAGGGCCATTTTTTCTTCCCTGGCAGACACACCTACCAGGACAGATCTTCTATCCACACAGGCTGAAGTACAGAAAAGGACATAATAATGGGAAAGGCGATAAAAATACAGGAACAAAAAGAACAGCCACGTGTATCAAATGATGCATCACACAGAGCAGCCTAAGGCAGATGGAAATGACATGCTAATTCCCAAGGAAAGCATCAAGATGAAGAAGCAGATCCGTTCCACTTACATTCCTGCTGGGCATGTTTCACACTGGCTTTTACCAGCCTGGTCCTGATATTTCCCAGAGGGACATGGTATGGGCTCAGGGCTGCCAGAGGGGCAATAGTGACCCACTGGACAGAGATAGTCTAGGAGGAAATAAAAAAGGAATACGTCTAACATAACTGCTCTGCTTGTGGCCTGGAGAGCTGTACAGTGTCATTGGAGGAACCGTCACTACAAATCTAAAACTGGAAGGTTTAAGATAAAAGCTTTATAAAAATCCATCAATCTATTAAACAAAGAAACAAACACACAAAAAAAACTACCCCAAAAAGCCACCCTGGGTTTGTTAAAAGCTGTGCTGAACACAGATCTGAGCAGTGAGGCCCATGCTCTGCACTCTGAACACAAACTTCACTTATCACTGAGCTGAGCTTTTAAATGAACGCCTGCGCAGACTCGTTGCCCTCAACAGCTTTCAGAAAGCTGAAGGGGCAGCAGCCTCTCTGCACTGCTGCATGGTCACTAACTTCCTTCTCACAGAGCTCCTGTATGCTTTTGACATGGCAGGATTTGAGTTATACCTATCCCTACATTACCTTTATGAAATGGAGAAGCAACAATCACATATAACCTTCTCTCTACCTAGCTCCTTCCAGCAAAGCTGAAAATGTCACAAGGAATAAATACCTCTTGAGATATTTGTTCAACTTGTTCTTTGTCCTGGTAAGATCCCAGTAAACAATGCCTATTTTCCTATTAAATTTATGCACAATTACCAACTATTTAATCGGTGTTACTGAGTAGAATTTTTGGAAAACATTTTTTTATTACTTAATTAACTAGCCATTTTTAAACGAGGTAGATTTTAAAATCTTGCCATCACAACTCCTTTAGGTAAAGAATGACCCCAAAGATTCCTACCTGAGTGCTGACCAGATACAGAGCCCTCTGGGCAAAACCATCCCTCTTTACACAAGCCCTCTGGGGAGCTCTGACCGTGCTGAGAACAGAACCACCCTGGGAAACAGGCCTGGCAATCCTGTGCTGTCTGACCACCGCGATAAGCCAGGAAGGAGCCTGAAAATAAAGACACCAAAAGCACATTGTCCCATCATCCTCAGCCCTGCTGGAATTGGCTATGGAAAGAAGTACAGGCTCTTCATGCATCAGCTTTCCGGCTACACTAGTCCCAGCCACCTCTCATGTAAGATGCCAAAAAGATGCTGACTAGGAAGGAAATCAAAGGGACCATCCTGCACTCCTGTAAGAGACATGGCAATGGTGTACAGCTGTAGGTAGATGGCAATGTTCCTATGAGAAAAGGCTGTGAGAGGTTGGTCATGGGTGCTGGCTGCGGTCAACTCCCATTTATTTCTGGTCCAGTCTCAGCAGAAGAGTCACTTGCTTAATGTAACTATAGATTTAACCAAGAAAGAAACAAACATCTGAAAGTCTTTCTCATTCAATTTAATTGGCGGTCTCATTAAAGGTGATGTTGGAGGACAGCTCTCACTGTGCAGGGAGAGCAGCAGAGACTTACATGTGCTCAGCTCACCGTGGCTGTGTGACCTTTCCTTCAGGATGGCTCAGGAATGAGCTTCCCCCCCACCGCTGCACAGCAGCACGTAAGGCCACAGACTGAGGCTGTTGTGTAATTACTGTCTGAATGCACATTTAGGGCTGATGCTTCCAATACAACAGCACCAGATTAGAGGCTAAGCTCTTGTGCTGACAGCAGCTGCCCCTTGGGCAACATAAAGGCACGCTTCAGTGCAAAATAACAAGGGGCTGCAAAACAATGGCACAGCCACAGACGAGCTCAGCAGCTCACAAAGCACTGGGAAGGGAAATGCTGGTACGCAGCAGCTGCTGTCAAACCTACCTGGGGGACACGGAGATGGAGAGGAACTTCCTGCAGGACAGAAGTGACCTCGAGGACAGATGTTCCCCACTGTACCACCCATAGGGTTTGGGAGCGTGGAGCCCCCTGTGCAGTAGAAGCCAGCCTCACAGGGACCTGATGGAGCTGCAAGCTCTGCAGTTGCACAGTACAAACCTGAAGCAGGAGGCAGAAGCAAGACCATCAATTTGAGAGACACCACAAATGAAATACTAATATCACAAGATCGGGATTGCCTAGTGGTTTTGGCAAAAGGGGAGTGAGTATGTAAGATAAATAAATAAATAAAACAACTTGTGCAGGGACAAGGGTGTTTCTCCTACCTGGTGGGCAGGGAATAGGAAGGTATGAACCAGTAGGACAAAAGGTTCCTGCTTGGCACTGCCCAAAAGATCTAGAAGCTGGAGCTGCCATGCCTGCTAATGGAAAGAACAGAGACTGAGCTGAAAGAAAAATTGCAAGTGCTTTATCTCATCTGAAGAGACCAGGAAGAACAGAACTAGAGCACAGAATTAAGGAAAATAACAAGAGAAAGCAAGACATACTGAAATGGGCGGGTTCTTTAAGTGACTCTGTAGTACCACCACCTCAATAATAATCATCACACTTGATCAATCTCCCTTGTACCAGAATGGTTTCCAGGAAACACCGGTTTGCTTGACATGGATCCAGGTGGACAAAACCATCCAGGTGTGCACAGTCCATCTGGTCTCTGTAGGCCTGGCTTGGAACAGACCCTTCCAGGAGGACACAGCTGGCACTTGGAAGCATCCCAGATATTTAAAGCTTCACTGTAGGTTCCAGGAGGACAAGGATACTGAGAGGCAAATTCTGTATTCCTGGGGCAGTAGTGACCTAGGAAAGAAAAGATGAGTTTCATAAAGGTTAACAGATGCTGGTAATAGCCTGGGAAGAACCCCCAGCTTGCACACACAGCTTTCGCTTCATCTCTTTCTGAGAAGGACTGAAACCAAGCTATGATGGTGGGCCCATCTTGCAATTTATCACAAGTGTGTGACGCCTTCAGCACATCAGCACCATAAAATGAAGCTGATCGATGCTGAGGATTAGCAATAGTTTTAACAGCAACCAGTTTTTTAATAACATCTCAAAGTATGTTATAAATGTCTACTGCCAAAACTATCTCTGCTATGTTATACTTACGTTATACCTTTTTTTTTTTTTTTTCACATTCAGACAGGGGAACTGAATCACGAAGAGGTTGTAAGTTTTGGCCAAGGTCATTGATTTGTCCAGTGGAAGAGGCTCATGATCCATGCAACATGGTCCAATGACAAATCCACTATTAGAGCATCTGTTAATCCTTTAAATGAAATTTCCCTGAATGAGTGGGTAGGTGCAATCAGACCCACCTGCAGGGCAATCTGTGTAGTTTGTGGAAGCAGTCTTACAGTAAAAACCTTCTGGGCACTCCAAACACTGTGCCATACTCCAGGATGGGTTATAACTCCCTGCAGGGCAAGGCTGGGCTCTGCTGCTCCCCACCACGCAGTAATGTCCAGGTGGACATGGTCCTCCAGTGATTGTTATCTTTGATGAAAAAACACCATTGTTACAAAAAATCTTTCCATACCATTTACACACTCAGAGGGCAGCTTTGCAAAAGAACTATGTCAGATTCTAATAGTGCGAAAGTCTGAATTCATCACTTAGTCTTTAAGGCTGCACACTTATTCTTTTCCAAGACAAGGGATCAGAAGTTTGCACTCAACAAATCTCGTTGGGCTGGCCATTTGGAAACTGGCACCACCCTTTCCTCTTTGTTCATAGGCTGCAGAGAGCTGTGGCATAAACCCACTGTCTTCTTGAGTTATCATCTATAAAAATTCTTAGTGTATTTTGCCTAGAAGGAGGGCTGACAGATGCAATATTCTAATCAAACTCACGCATTGCTGACCTCTGTAATTCTTACGTGATGGCATTCTGTGCTGCTCTGCAGCATCAATATGCAAAAATAGAGATATTTTTGGTCAGCCCTTAGATTTAAAAACTGCAAGATGGCCACGTGTATTTTGCTGTCTCTAGCTCTAGATAGTTTCACTATCTCTCATGATCACAAAAACTTTCACTATCAATAAAACAGATTTACCTGATACAGAAGGTAACAAGGTAACAGAGAGTTTGAGGCAGGGCAAAAGAAAAAAGGTGACCTTATGGTGCTCAGTTCAGGTACCACGTTTTACAATATTTACATCACAAGCACAGCTTACCCTGGGAGGTTTAGGAGAAATGGCTCCTCCACTACAGTAGAATCCAGCTTCACACAATCCAGTTGGAGATAAAAGTCCAGTCCCATTGCAGAAATACCCTGAAAAAGGGACCCAAAAGCACCACAATGACATTGGCCAGGCAAGACAGACAACAGCAAGTATGTAACTAGGAAACAATCACTCAGCCATCATGTTTGGTCACCCACTTCTATTCTCCTGAAGATGCTTTCACTGAGAACAGCTGCAGTTCAGAGCTTACATGCCTGAACAAACAGCACTCTGCATCATCTCAGAGCATGAAAGCACGTAGAGAAAGGGTGGAAAGTGAAGATCGTAGCAGAAGTTTGCACCTCACCATGAGTATCCTATTACATAGTAAAGTGGCAGATTCAGTCTTTCTGTACTCTACTTAACATCTCTCACCAAGACAACTGTTGTTCACGATTACCTGCTCTACAATCACAAAGTTTCTCAGGAGCCCTAGAAATGCTGGAACCTTGCTAGTCCTTTCTTTCAGTGTTGTACCTGCATCGCAGAGGAGACAGTCCGCAATCCCAGTATTCCCAGTTGAGTTGCTGTAGTAACCAGAAGGACATGGCTGTGGGAAGGCAGTGCCCGCAGGGCAGTAAGCTCCTTTGGGGCATGTGTTCCCCAGGAGCCCATCCGTAGGTGTTGGACTAGAAGCGCCTCCACTGCAGTAGAACCCAGCCCAGCAGGCTCCTGTAACGTGCGACTGCCCCGGCAGTGCACAGTAGTGCCCTGAGAAAGCAACGCACTGGCATCAGTACTGGCAGAAAACATCAGAAAGCTACTGCAGAGAAGAAGATAACATGCCTACACAATCATGAAAATACATACAGTGAAGTGCAAAAGGATATTCATTTCGATGATTCAGGAAAACAAACCAACCAGCAGGTGATGTCTAGTGACAGCAGGCTTAATGAAAACTAGGAGATTTCCTTTTTTTGTACCTCTAAGTTAGGCATGCAGCCTAAATTAATCATCTATTTGTCAATCAGATGTCTATACTAGAAGAATAATCCGACCTCTCTTCCTTCTCGCCTGACCAGACAGCCTACCTGATGGGCTTCACCTAGATTCCCAACTTAAAAGTGGCAAAAATCTCATGCTAAAATCATATTTGCATTGAACAATGCAGTGCTGCATACGAATACTGTTTCAAAAGCTGTAGACAGTATAATCAATTTATAAGATCTTTTGCCCAAGGTAATTTAAGCTAATTCTTAGCAGGGCATGATGTCGTGGCCATATTGCTTCTGGTTTTCATCTCACTTGAGTACATCTGCACAGTGTGAAATTTTGTCTTCTAAGTTTCTTTTACATAGATCACCTTATTTAAGTTTATAAAGCATTACATAAGGTACCTGTGGAAACATGGAGATGACAGTCTCCCAGACAACTACTTTCTCCCACATTTTTCCATATAACATCTCTTTAAGATACATTTTAGATTCAAGGACTAACTCGTTTTCCGCTTGTTCTCTGAAGTGCTTGACTCCACTCATACCAAGGAAAGGAGCAAGACAATTGCCAAGTGTTTCCAACTCCAGTTCTGGCCATGGCTTTAGAACCCCTAAGGATCAACAGGCAGCTGAATATTTCTGTCTTCATTTCCACGTCACACACTGGGTGTGGGACGCTGTAGCCTGTCATTCAGCCACTGAACCATGAACATGCTACTAGCGAAGCTCAAGAACATGCAAAATACATTTTCATAAGCTGTCCAGTCACCGCCCTGAGATACGCTTACGTGCCGTTTACCTGGGTCACAGGGGGTACAGTGAGACAACAGGCTGCTTCCATTTTGTGGGTTGTAAGTTCCCTGGGGACATGGAAACTGAGTGGCAGCAGCAGTACCGGTAGGGCAGTAGTGGCCAGCTGAACATTCATTCTCCAAAAATGAAGAGGAATTTTTGGGGCAGAAGAACCTAGTCCAAAGAAAAGAAAAAAAAAAGAGTTCCAATTAAAAAAGAAGGGAAGGGGAAGAATTTCTAGCACTATTCTATCCACAAATACCTGAATAATGACTTAACGGTGGCAGAAGCTAGTCTAATATGGCTGCTGCACCGTGCTGTATTGACCACAAATGAATCCTACTTAGGTATATTGCTACATTCTTAGTTGTTTCCTCGTATGCCAAATTGATGGCATAATTGCAAAAGCCACAGAGACGTAATTTTCTTAACTTGAGTCATAACACATCTAGGCTGCGAATCATCAACTTGTAAAAGTTAATCAAGGTCAAATCCAGTTAGTAATTGGAGATGAATCCCCTAAGGGAACGCCAGCCTCAGCATCAGGTGATACACAAGACCTTCTTCCCCTGTATCACAGCTATGCCAGCCTGTTGCCAAGGGAACCATTTATTACTTCAGACATGAAAGATGTTTATGGTGCCAATAGTTTCCTTGCTTTAAATAGACTTCTGATCTAAATCCTCTTCCACAGTAGTTGTACCTGGGTTTAAGACTTTGCCTGGTGCCACAATCAATTATATAATGTTGTTAACAGCATTCAATAATTGTCCTGTTTCCTGTCAGATCTAAGTGCTTTTCAGTGGTAAGGTCAGTCATTCTTCCACTGCACAGTGCTCCAGGGTGGCGGGATAAACCATTATTTCCCACAGTCCTTTATGAATACATGCAACACTAAGGTCACGGTCTCACTCTTACCCTTCAGGACAGGGGAGGCAGCTGGATTGCCTTTGTGAGGGGTTATACGACCCTGCTGGACAAGCCATTGGAAGAGCTGTGCCCTTGGGACAGAAGTGCCCTGGAAAAGAAAGAACAGGTCAGCATTAGCAGCCTTCAGAAAATCTACAGCAAACCAGGCACGTAAGGGGAATCCTAACTCACCCTGGGGACATGGCTCTGGCTTCTCCCCAGGGACACAGTATTCACCCTCTGGGCAAGCATGGCACTTCTCTCCGTGGGTCTGTGGCATGTAGGAGCCAGCAGGACATGGTGCTGGACTCCTGGATCCAAGAGGACAAAAGTGATTGACTGGACACGGAGCTCCTGAGAGGCCATCCGTGGGTGTTGGGGTCCGGGCCCTGGTGACACAGTAATACCTGCAGCAGTGAGTATAGGAGCGTACTGTCATTATTTCAAGATGGTAAAGAAGATCCCTTGTAGAACACCTTTCCTTACGAAGTGTACATGAATATGTTCACTATTCTCTTACCCTGGGCTGCAGAGTCCTGTGGGAGCCCTCTGTCCAGAGCTATTGCAATAGTATCCCCCAGGGCAAGGCTGGCATTCCAGCAAACTGCTGCTGCCTTCACTGCCAGACCAAGTGCCAGGAGGGCACTCTAGGGGAAGTGGTGCACCTGGCAAAATGAATGGCACCAGAGTGAGGGAATGCCACCTCATGCTTTACATGAAATAAGAAAAAATATGCTTTAGCAAAGCACCCTACCTTCTGGACAATAATGACCAGGTGGACAAGGAAATCCTGATTTTCCATCTTGAGGATTTCTTACTTTGGCACCACTTTTGCACCAGAATCCCTCGGCACAGTCTCCTAGAAAACAGAACAACATACAAAAACCACATAACTGCATTAAAAAAATAGGCACAAAGATAGAAGTTTCAGCATACATACTGAAATACAATCATTTGCTATGGCGCGGTGCAGAGGCACTGCTGGTCTAGAAATAAATGATGTAATGGCCATCAAGCGGAGAAGTTGCTTGTAACCGTAGGGGAGTGGGGAATTGGTAGCAGATGACAGGCTGACAGCTCCTAAATAGGAAAGCATTCTACTTAGCTCAGACCTTGCAAGCAGTGCCTCCATTACTGGGCAGGTACTTAAACACATATTTCTCCGTAGGCACGTATTCAAACCATCCTTAAGTGAAGCCTGAAGTTACTTAAATGCTTTATGTACCTGTTGGGGCAGCAAGTCCAGAGGATTCACAGTATTTTCCCGGTGGGCATCTCTGACATTCCTTGATAGTTCTCAGTCTTTGCCTTGGTCCAAAGGTTCCTGCAGGACAGCTGTACTGAGTGCTCCTGTTTGTCCCTGGCGGGCAGTAAAAACCTTGTGGGCATGGGTAAAGGGTGAAATCTATAACTGGCCCTTGCTGGTTGTCACAGTAATAACCTGCAGCGAAGACAGAGGGAAGAAAGGTAAATTAATCACCGAGATGTACTAGCTACTGAGCTGTGCTCATTAGAAGAGAAGGCTCCTAACGGTTTCTCCCAGGCATACCAAGCACCTCACTGGCCGCTCAAGAAATAAAAGTATTGCTGACCTTAAATTACTATTGATCTGTATCACACCTCTGCTGGGACAAAACCACATCAAAGCCTACCAGATGCTGAACTCATAAGAAGGAAATTTACCACCCAATGGTCCCCAAAACTCAGGACAAAACTTACAGGTGGCACAGGAAAGCACTTAGGGACACAACACTGATCTCTTTTCCTTTCAGTTACTGAAACCCTTCAAAGAAAATTTCCCCATTGAACGCAAGAGTCTTCCATTAATGATATTTTAATTGTTCAGAAGAAAGACCTGGAAGTTACCACTTCTGCTTTCACCTCAGAATTGCTTTTGCCTCTTACAGCCTTTCCACAGAGACAGAAATTCTTCTCTGGTTAAGAGAAGAAAACCAAGGTAGGCAGTAAGTCGCGAAACTTTCACCCACAGCAAGACTCAAGAGCCAGTAATATCTATGCATCTCTTGCAGGGATGCAGTACAGTCATTTATTCAAGGCTTACCTTCCCAGCACTCTCCCGTGGGGGCACTGAGACCAGGTAAATCGCAATAGAAGCCAGAGGGGCAAGGCTGGCACTCAGAAAGTGTTCTCCTCCCTGGCAGGGCAGAGAAAGTGCCAGCTGGGCAGAGCGTGGGGACTGCTGATGCTGCAGCTGGGAGAAAAGAAACAAGGCAGGAAGAAATGAACAATGAGAGAATGAAGACATTGCTCCATTTGGGGCCTAGATGAGTGCAGTGCATAAGGAAACAGAATCAGTGGAGTCTTATTTACACTCACAGGTCAAATGGTGCTCCACAGAAAAGAATAGATATTATTAGCTAAATTTTACAGAAGGAAAGAGTTGAGGCTACTTATATTCTAAGGACAGACAAGTTAAGGCAGTGAGACAAACACACCACCACTTTCACAGAACAGGTCAAAGGAGGAACTAGAAGAAGAATCTGGGACTCAGGGCACCCTGGTCACACCCTAGCAAGCTGGCCACCACACTCTCAGAATCACCCACCAGTATTTCAGATATTAGGGGATATGGAATTTTTGTTCCTGATCAATGCTGGACACTTACTGCAGTAAGTCCCCGCAGGGCAGATATTCCCAGTCACATCATCTCTTGGATTAGGGAGGGTTGCTCCGCCTTTACAGTAAAAGCCAGCAGCACATTCCCCACTGGGGACGGACAGACCTAGAAGACAGAAGGGTAATAGCACTCCAAGCACCAAGGCGGAGGGAGAAAAGCAGGAGGCTTGCAGCTTCCCTCTGGGCAAACATCACAAAGTAACACCTGAGCCCCATTCTGTGCTAGCAAAACCAAAGGCATCTTGCAAGCACAGTTGCAACTCTATGAAAGTATGAGGATAAGAACAGCTCCAGTTTAACACACTGAAAGAATACTGAAAGGACAGGAAAGAAACAGGAGAAAATGAAGGAGCAGTCAGTATCCCAGCATCTGCTGGCTCAGCAGATTCAGAGAATACAGAGGAGTCTTACGGAAGATCCCGATCCCCTGTGCCTACAAGCCTGTAATGTGTGTTCATACTGGTCCTCTGAAAATGGGAATATGGTCACAAGAAGATAAGTGACTCACTTAAGGACACAAAAAATTCTGGGCTAAGTCAGCTTTATCACCCAGAACAAGAACCTAGCTTTAAAATCTTCTGTCAAGTTCCTAAATAACAAATACTTTTATTTACCTTTATTTCCACACCCCCCAAAACACACCACTCCTGTTCTCCAAAAGCAGATGCTGACCTGGGGCATTGCAATAAAACCCTGGACGGCAGGGAAGAGGCTCTGAGCTTCCTGTGGGACAATAGAAACCAGCTATGCACTTCCCTCCAGTGGCAGTGGCAGGACAGAGGCAGTTGGTGCTGGTGTAGTTATCCAGATCAAAAGGCCGTGGGGTCCAAGCAGCTGAGATGCAAAACCATCCTGAGAATACAAAACGTGGCTGAAAAGTTCAAGCAATGTCAGAGCCCCAGAAGTTATCATCGACAAGCCAGGGGGAATGGACTTTCATGTAGTGCCTTCACAGCACAACCATAAGCACAGGGAATACAGGACAGGCTAATATCACCAAAGTTTAACAGCACTATGGCATCATCTTCCATGCACTAATACATACAATAATCCCAATAAATTTGCAGGATGTATGCAACAGCCTCCTTAAGGCACTGCCTCCAAGGGCAGCAGCCAAACAGATCCAGAACTCACCTGCGTCACACTTGCCCGATGCAGCTGTCAAGTTCTCCTTCCCACAGTAATGCCCAGGAGGACAGGGCAAGCAGCTGTCCAAGCTCTGGGTCATGGGGTCTGGGTTAAAGTAGCCCCGAGGACAGGGAAACTCAGTAGCAAACCTGGTTCCTTCGAAATAAAGACAGAATGTTTCATGGACTATAAATAGGATCTTGGCTATTAATCCCGCAGCATCACCTCCTTCATCTTTGGCAGTTTAGGATTGTATGATTCTACGACCTTTGCCAGTTTATCTCCGTGTTGACCTCCCCAGTGCACAGCCTGGCCTTCAGGGCCATGACAACCTCCAGGTGCTGATCAGCTTACTGGTAGGGGGGGTTAGGTGACAGCCTTGTCTGTGGTTTAAATGATCGGGTTCTTTTTCTATGAAGAACCAGACTGATGGCTGAAGGTTTATTTCACAGGGACCGCTTCCTGCCTTTAAAAAGTTATTTCACCTTGGCCGATAGCTGGTCTTGTCCCCTGGGCCCATCTCACCTCTGGGGCAGTAGAAGCCAGCTGGGCACGGATTCACACTGTAGCTGGTAGTATTTTCTGGGCAGTAGTAGCCTGCAGCACAAGGAAAGCATGCAGCTTGTCTGGTGAGGTTGTTGTAAGTCCCTGCAAGGCACGCTAAGGGAAAGCTGGTTCCTTCGGGACAGAAGTGGCTCACAGGACAAGGGCCTCCATTCTCCCACACACCTAGGACACAAAAAGTAGAAGACAAAGCCAACAAAGGGAGCTTATGAGGGAGGGTCAATGCCCACAAAGGGAGCAAACTGATGAGGATCTCTTCTGGGATCCCACAAGACAGCTCATGAGGAGGCACAACACAGTATCTAACATAACCAGAGTATCTCAGCTTTGGAGTTATTCGACGCTGTGTCACCGTGTTTTTTTCCTCCTAGCTTCACAGGCAAAGCCGTGGTGAACTGTATTTCGCACATCAGCTTTCTAAACACTCTGCTTTGTATGTAACAAGAATTTTGGAGAATATTTAATTGCCCACAGGAATTGACCTGGAATTCTTCCCTGGAAATTATTCTTTCTGATACACAATAAAATGACAAGGGGGAATCAGGCTGCTTCCATTACAGGCTGGTACCCACAGCTTTCCAGTGTTCAATGCAAGCGTCTCATTCAGTAACACAGACAGGGGGACTGACTGCTTTTTCATACTTGTTATGTATGCAGATGTATGAATACCCCAAACAAAATTAATACAGGGTTTAATTATATTAAAAATTAAACGACTGAGAAGAGGCAGGGGCAGGAGTACTGGGGGAAAAACCGGCATTTTTCAAAGCTCTCTGTTGTCAAGACCCTTAATTATTGGACACAATTAAGTGAAGACACTGACATTCACCCAGGGCAACTCACCAGGTGGCGATGGCGAGGAAGCTCCAGAGAGGCAATAGTACCCAGCTGAGCAGGGTCCTGAGGGTGCCGTGAGGCCAGCAGAGCTGCAGTAATAGCCAGATGGGCACGCTGTGCAGCTGGACTCCTGCCCGATGTACAGCCTGTAGAGAGACAGAAGCAAGCGTTCTGTTGGCAAGTGTACAAGTTCAGCAGGAGGTCCCTGATGCCTACACCCCTGGCCAAGGGAAAACAACCATGAGGCTTTTATAATAAATCCAGAGATGTGTCTAATGAGCCTTACTGGGCTGCAGCTTAAGGACACTGTAAGGAAGCAAAGGAGGTAGTAGACAGCAGTAGAAGAGAAAGATAAAAAGGAAAGGAACATACAGATTAGCACCATCAGAACCAGAAGCTCACCTGTCTGAGTAAGTGCCCACAGGGCACTGCTGTGGGATACTTGTGCCAGCAGGGCAGAAGTGGCCAGGTGGGCATGGGCCACCAGTGCTCGTGTTTGTGGCTCCATTAGGGTTCGGGACACTTGCTCCTACACCAGGAAGAAAGACCAAAGGTTTCCTTAATGATATAGGACAGTCTGTCACCCTCCCCATGCCTAAAGAGCAATTTCTATAGCAGGAAGCTTTCTTCTTTATGTGAGAATATGGGGGGCAAGCATGAAGTTAGTTAAAAGGGCTGTCGTGCACACTGCCAAGCATGGATCTCAATGCAGATCACAGCACACTTGATAGGTCTGTTTCAGAGCAGTCTCCAGGCTTACGTGTTAGTTGGCAAACAGAAAAGTTAGAAACAAAAAGGCCTCTTTTTAATGCAAGTTCTCCCTGCACTAGTGTGGCAAACAACACAAAGTTGCCTGTAAGCATTTCCTTTAGACTGGACTGCATCCAACGGTATCTTAAATTTGGACTTGTTCTCATTAAAGCATTCATGACAACTGCCATGCAGAGAGCACAGAAACTGGTAAAGACCTGAAAGAAAACTCAACTATTATACATGGTGATCCCAGAGCCAAACTCTAGCATAAAATGTTCTTGAATCGCTGATAGCTGGACATTGGAAGAACACAACAGAAGGACTCCTTGAGTCCACTTTTTGTGTATTTTCTTAAGTCCTTCTACTGGCCTCAGAAAGCATGTTTTGACTAGAAAAATTCCTGTTGTGACCAAGTATAATCTTATTACAGAGCTTCATTCCTCAGGGCTATCCTGGCACACCCTCCAGTAAAATCCAGGGAGAGACTGCACAGAGAATGTATAAAAAAATCCTCGAGATCACAGCTTTCTACTTTCACTTCTCTTCTGTCCTTGTGAATGCTACATTCAATACCTGCTGTGCAGAAGAATCCTGGCCAGCAGGGACCACTTGGAGAGGATAATCCCCAGTCTCCACAGAACATTCCTGGAAGATCACACAGAAAAGAGTGTCAGTAAAAACAGCAGAGCTGCTGCGCTCCATGCACTGATTGGAAGGCAGAGAGGCAGACTTTGGGTGAGCTGATTCCTCAGCATCAGCATGCCAATTCAAATTGTGCTCTTCTCGGAAACCCTGAGTTTAAAACCAAACTTTTATCCTACCTACAGAGGACAAAAAAAAACCACAACAACTGTGGCTTATTGGGGAATACTATCAGTGGGACAAGAGATCTCCTTTGGTTATGTATTATTATGCTTGCATTTCCTAGAGGTGGAATGCATCAGTGCACTGGGAGAAGAGATGTGCAAATGGATCACTCTCTCAGACACTGCTCCACATGGACGATCAGAGTACTGTTTATTTCCTCACCTGCAGGGCACTGCTGACACCTCTCAGCCTGGCTGTGTCCGTAAGAGGGATTGTAAGTCCCGGGGGGACAAGGATACAAATGGATTCCAGTTTTCTGAGGGCAATAGAAGCCAGGAGGACAGCGGTGTCTTAGTCCTTTTGGACAGTGAAACCCAGCAGGGCAAGGAAAGCATTTGTCTTGACCTGTGAAGGAAATTTAGAAAACTGGAAGGAAACATGTAATGAACTGGAAGAAAATACCACGTGCACAACTTTTTTCTTGTCTAGTTGTGCACTTAGAGAAGCAGCAGATGAAATAAAGTTATTCTGCAAGCCCTCCTGGAATGACTGGTCTTCAAATATGTACGTACTCCCAAGAGTGTCTGATTCAGCAAGCTTCACAAACCCACTCGAGCCTCAGAGTCACAGTAACCTCCACATCTCACCGGTAGGTGGCAGGAAGAATAGTCGGGAAATCTGGTTAACTGCTTACCAGCTTTCTGTGCACTGTCACTGCTGCAAACCTACTATTTGACCTGCTGCAGGGGTGAAAGAATCCCTTTCCCCCCACCATGTGACACCAGGGGGAAAAAAAAGGCAAGAAAACAAAACCAACCAACCAACCAAAACAAAAACAAACAAACAAAAACCTTTCTCTGTCCCAAGCAGAACACTGAGCAACTCATAGCAGTCAGCAGCTATCGAGACATTCTTGGATGCAGACATGAGATACCATCCATTTCTAGTTTTCCCAAGTCACACAGAAGCTGCAGAGATCTGGTTCCTCACCTGTTGCATTACTGTATTCTCCACTGGGGCAGGGAGAAGGTGCTGCTGAGCCTGCAGGGCAGAAATGTCCTCGAGGACAGATATTTCCAGTGACACCATCCTCTGGCTTTGCAGTCTTTGTCCTTCCCGTGCAGTAATAGCCTTAAAGCAGAAAGCACTTGAGTCCTCTCTGTTATGCAAAAAAACCCTGAATTTCTGAGCAGCTAAGTTCTGGTTGTGTCTCACCTTGTGCACAAAGTCCTCCAGGAGCATCTTGGCCAGACATACTGCAGAAAAATCCAGGGGCACAAGGAAGACACCAAGTGGCATCCTGGGCTCCCCTCCGTCCGTTCCAGGTGCCAGCAGGGCACGGCATCTCTTTTGGGTGCGTTGTGCCAGCAGGGCAATAATGTCCTGGTGGACAAAGATCTCCAAAAGAAAGCCCCACCTGAAGCAAGGGAAATAAGATGAGTGTGGTTTATGAAACTTTTTGTAGCTCTGAAGGGGCTGCAGCAACGCATGATGTTCAGTACTCACAGGTGAGGAGCTGCTGGACCCCTGAGCGCAGAAATGTCCAGGCTGGCAACGGCCTTCTGGCTCCGTCAGACCGGCCATGCTGCAGTACGTGCCTGCTGGGCAGGGCTTGCACGAACCTGTCCTGGGTACATCTGTGTATGTTCCCTGCACAAAGACAAAGAAGTAGTGAATGCCCTTCACCAAGGGACTGGAGACTACTGGAAAGTGCTACTTAAAGAACAGAGCCATAAAGGATTCTTACCACTGGACATGGGAGAGGCAGGGAACTTCCAGCCGAGCAGAAATGCCCTTTTGGACAAGGCTGGGCTTCAGCCAGGCCTGTCTCATTGCAGAATGTACCCTCCGGACAGTCCCTACAAACAGACTGCCCACGGCCCTAAAAAAGGGACATAAGAAAGAACTCGGCAGATGTGCAGTGTTGCTGCTTACAATGTGAATAAACTTCGACCATTCTACCAACTCCCCAAGACTTCCCCTACTACAAAATGAACACAGAGGTCCAAACACAACAGGTTTGTGGTATCTGCACAGCACCGTGCAGCATTAAAGCAGTGGCAGGCACAGCCCTGGTTTAATATTTCTAGTTCTGCAAAGAGTTCTTCCACTGCAGGGCAGAAGCCAAGATGGTGGCGGTGACTACTCAGCTTACCAGAAAACCCAAGTCCCTCTTTTTTTTTAAGCTGTCCGCTTAGAGACGCCCCACAAATGACTATTAACACACCCGTAAAGCTGCCAATGGCTGTGATGACCCCACAAGCATCTTGTAGTGAATTCTAACGTACTTACAGCCTGGAAGCTGCCAAGGGGACATGGCTCTGGCCTGAAAGCTCCTGTTAAGGAATAATGTCCCTCCATGACCATCTGCTGAAGAGCACTTTTGGCACCTCCTGTACAGAAGTAGCCAGGTTCACATGGTCCTGAGGGAGCCTGGCTGTTTGTCCCATCACAATAAAGGCTATGTGTAGGGGAGAAAACGATAAAAATCTTGGGTAGTTTGTTTTGTCACTGGATAGTGTGGTCACAATACAAAAATTCCCTGCAGTCTACCTGGGATCTCACTGAGACCTAGTTCCTGTTCACTTACAGGCCTTGAAAGGAATTAAAAAAGTACATATATCACTTGTCACACATGATTTTTAAAGACCATAGCCCCTCAGATTCAGTAGTTTTATCCTGGAAAGAATACCCTCCTCTACAAAAACAGAGTGGCATCTGCATACAGATCACACAAACACCCAGATGTCTGTTTTCTTCAAGCAAGCCTTCTCTGCTTCTTTGGACTAGAAATATACAGGAATAAAAAGGAGCTTTGAGGGCATTCCATTCATCTTCTGGACAGAATGTGAATTCCAGAGCTGTCTCTTGCTCTGTTTTTCTGCCTACCTCTCTGGGGAAAACAGGGAGTGAAAAAATGTAGAAAAAATAAAGAAGACAGAAAAATTTGAATTCTACCCCATGGAGACCTAAAACTGCATCCCAATATCCCAATCAGCAACTTCCTTCACAGTGAAGCGCACAAATATTTGTGCCACCAATCCCGAGATGATCTTGCATGCTCCGTTTGTCACACCAGCATGAAGACGTGACCACCTGAAAGGCAGACTGTCCATCACTAGCCTTAAAAACCTACACTTATTCAGTGCACACTCAAGGAGAGGTGAAAGCCAACACTAGATCACTATCTTTTTCTTCAGACTCAGATGTGTAACTCTGGCATCATTAAAAGGGATGCAACACAATCTGGTAGTATAAAAAGGACTACCCAATTAGTATTAACGAGAATGTTTAAGCAAGAGCTGCTAGGTCAAGCCATCCAGCACTACAGACATAATGAGTTTTGACAGATGCTAGGGAACAGTAAAAGCTGAGATACAACTCACACAGTTCAAGTTCCTTATTGCAAATCTACTGATACAGGTATATAGCAATGGAGAAGGCAAGCACACTTGTACTGGAGCCCTGGGACCAGAGGGGACTCCTCTGCAAAAGGGCTGAAGGTAAGGATGGGCTGCTGGGGCAGGAAATTTGAGGGTTAAATAATTCCTTTGTGATGGGACTGAACTGAGCCGTGTTCAGCAAACATCACACTCACCCGGGCGGGCAGTCCAAGCACTGACGGAGGCTTCTCAACCCACTCCTGTTGCTGTAGGTTCCTGGAGGACAGGGGACAGGTAAGGGGGACCCAGGTGGGCAGTATGCCCCAGGGGGACACAGGTTTCCTGTCACACCGTCTGTGGGCAACTGAAATTGGAAAAGGCAGCACGTAAAAAAGGAGCAAACTTGGTTAAAATATTAAAGGCATCGTACTGATTTGGGCTTAAGGCAATACCAAGAAGAAAAACAGAGACATACTCTGCTGTACAGAGGACAGACAAAGCTTCTTTAAGGTAAATGTAGCAAACACACAGAAAGAAGATATATGGATGGCCTTTTCAAACCAGCAATCCTAGTGTGATCCACACCCACTGAACTCCGTACCTGGTTATAAACCTGGCTACATTTTTAGTTAAGGGGATGTTCGTGTAGAGAGGGAAAACTATGAAATGGTCACACATCTTTTGAGGATCCTCACACTATAACCTTGAATGTGTGCAGTGCAAAATTGTGGCTCTTGAAAGTGACTGGGTTAATAAAAAACACCATGGTGGAACACAATTAGAAAATGAGAAAAGCCTGCCGTGAGACTTACTGGAGTCAGAGCCCTGCCCTGGCAGAAGAACCCAGCCTGGCAGGGACCGCTTGGCCCAGTCTGTCCTGGAGCAGCACAGTAGAAACCACGGCCACACGGGCTGCACTCTGATGGCCCGGACAGCCCCTTCTTGTTACTATAGGTGCCCTCTGGGCAGGGCTCAGGTTTAGAGCTGCCTTCGCCACAGTGAAAGCCCTGCAAAACAAAGTCAGCTGAATACTGCATTTAAGAATCTTCTGTTAAATAGACCCCCACATTCAGCTTCTTGCATTAGAGGACTGCAAAGGAACAACTCACTGCTGGGCAAGCTTTGGGCTCTGACATGGCAGGAGAGTCACAGTAGGAGCCAGCTGGACATGGTTTGCACCTGTCTTCACCCTCTGCACTGGAATTATCCCAGAAGAAGCCGGGTGCACAGGGGAAGGAGAAAGGGAATCCAGTCCCTGGAGGGCAGTTATAGCCAGGTGGGCAATCCCCAGTCTAGAAAGCAAGAAAGGCAGTCAGCACAGCTTTGTTGTGCTTTGGATACAGAAGAACAATCTGTCAAGATTCAACACGGGAAGAGCCAAGCTTCATCTACGCTTTGAATAACCTAGAATTTTTACTGCAAGAAAATGGGGGAGAAAGGTAGGGAAGGAAAGGAATTCATAATCCCTTTACAATTACAGATCAGTAAAATTCTGACGGTGTAGGATAATCATTTTAGGTGAGAATTTCTTAAGGGAAACTCTTGTCCTTAAGACAGCCCCTATCCTTTGCCTGTGCAGTCATGGCAAAGATGCTCTTCTTATGTACCTGAAAAGTAGCTGTAATTGGTAAGAGTTGTCACCTCACTCTTACATAAGACCATGGATTCATCCACATTTAAGAAACTCAGCTGCCCTTTTTCCTCTTAATAGAAGCTTCTTTTTTTTTCAAACTGCTATTAATGCTTGAAGAATTCACTCTTTCAAGGGACAAGACAATCACAAGGAAAGATCCCCAAATTCATTAGAGACAAAGCAACACCAACTCCCGACATTTGAACTCTGTTTCATAACCTGCATTGACAGGCAGAAGGCAAAAGAGAGACAGGTTTTAATTAGGCTCCATTTACAGCTGCAGCCTCTGGAAAATAAAGGTTGGGAGAAGGTGGGCTGTGCTTACAGGGTGGGGAATTCCCAGAGGCTCCATTCCGGCTCTGTAGCAGTACTTCCCTGCAGGACACAGCGAGCATTCCTCAGCACTGCTTAGCCCCTTCCGCTCACCATAGGTCCCATTGGGGCAAGGTTTAGTGGGCAAGCCCTTGAAATAAAATAGAAAAATGGGTCTTTAAGATACTAACATGACTGCTGCATACTATAATGCAAACACACAGCAGCTGAAACTGAAAGATATTTCTTTCCAGTTATTGGGAACAAACACTGAAAAGCAACACTAGGCATCAGGTACGAATGCTGGAGAGAGACTGTAACAAAACGGGTATCCAAACAGCAGTGTTGTTTGTATACAACAGCTCAGAAAATGTTATCCCAGTATTATGAAATTTTATGTTGGGTAAATACCAACATCAAAAAAGTACAGAAATCAGTAAAATAAAAAAAAATAGGAAAGGTTCCTGCAACAAGATTCCAGTATAGACACTGTGACTGTACAACCAATACAATGTGAGAAGAGAGAATCCCAAGGACTAAAGCAGAAGCACTTACAGCATCTCCCTGGGGACAGTAGTATCCTCTTGGGCAGGCATTTTTACTGGCATCTGGAGGGACTGCCTGTCCTTCTGGGCACAAGAGACCTGCCGGGCAAATCATGGCACGCAGCATCACCTCCCGGCTGGTGTGCTCACTAGCACAGTAATGTCCAACAACACATGGCAAGCAGGAGGCTGAACCTTGGTCCTACAACATGAAAGGCACATGGTTCCCATTTCTAGAGGACAAAAGAATCCCTGTATGTTCGACATGTTGAGGCACAATACAAAGGAAATAAATGCAACCAACACTGCAATGGAGCCCACCAGTAAATAAAGCAGTCTGCAGAAATAAAGCCGCTGAGCAAAGACATCGCCCTTGGGAACTGATGACAGGACCCTGTTCACACAAACTATTCCCTGTTATGCTTAGCAAAGTTATTGGAAACAGAAAGGTTTCCCCTTAAAAATTCCACCTAACCTAACCTAACAACAACAAACAGTATGTAATTCAGTGTATTCACCCTGCAGGCAAGAGAGCCTGTGCTTCACAAATAAGAAGCAGGTCCTGTCGCTTCCTGTGGATTATTCATGCAGAAGGACCCCCACAACAGTCAACCCAACATCTTTTGCCAGCAGGAGTAGAGAAAAACAAACACATTCCCTCATCTTTCTTTGTCACATTGAACTACAAAGTGCAAAAGAGAGATAATCAAGATAATCAAGGTCCATTTGTCACACATACATCCCCATTCATCATTTATCTCCTCTCTTAATGAATCATCCAGTGATAACTACAAAATGTGTGCACAGTGATAGAAAACTAGCCTAAATAGAAATACTGGGGTCATTTGACAGCAGTGACATGCCATTTCCCCCTCAATAGTGAAATCTGGCACTTATTGCTAGAGTTATTCACTACAGTTTTGGGGCAGATAAATAAGAAATAAGCCTCAGAACCCTGTTGTGAGAGTCAATGTGCCATCCACTGCTCCTTTCTGTGGGTCTTTCTCATTGTTTTACTTTCCACAGACAAACAATTATTTAACTGCATTGCAATCCAATACATCCTTTGAGGCAGGAACTAAATACAGGTGCCTGCTCTGTAATTCCCCTGCAATACTTACACTAACAATGAAAGACTAAAATGAATAACCAGAATTCGAAGCATCTACCAAACTACCCACTGCCAGGTGCACGACAGATGAACTTATTGCTACTGCAAGCCTCAGGAGCGGGAGTAACAGCAAGAACAGTACTGCACACGTGATGCATTTTCGGCATCATGTCTGGACCAGCTCCAAGCCTGACCATGCAGGAACATTCCCGGTGCTTTCTCTAGGCTAGCACTTTCTCTCATCACCTACAGGCTCAGCACAGGTGGGCAATATTGTTTAAAACACCGTACACAATCACCCCAAATAAGCAGACTCATAACGCAAGGAGATGGGCTCGTTCCAGTGCCTCCCTTGAGGGGTATATCCTGCAGCTCGTCTTTCTGCCAAAATTGAGTCCTTATGCTGAACAGATGTCAAGATAAAACTATTGCTACTTACTGAAAAGTTGCCAGCACCACATGTTCGAGGAGTAACAGTGCCAAGCTCAGGGCAGTAATACCCTCCAGGACAAGGGACACAATCTGCAGCCACTTTTGCACCACGTTCCATGCGATAGGTTCCTCTGCAGGAGAAAACGGAACAGAGGGAGTCATCAACTGCAGCAAAGTGACCAAGAAGAGGACAGTGCATCTCTGGTCTGCATTTCTTAGCCTCTTGTACGGAGGATATCTTGCCATCAGGCAAGAAACTGGCCAGTTCAGAAAAAACCTGCCCAGACTGTCCAAGAACATGCAAGGTAGAATGAATTTGCAAACGTTTTTGGAGCAGAATGCTATCTTTTTTTATAAGAAGTGTTCTGAAATGCTACATACAAATCCTTTTGTGTGCACAGAGACCCACAGCTATGACAGCACGTGTAGTGTACTTACACTGGGCAAAGAACTGGCTTGGAGGTTCCCCTGGTGCAGAAAGCCCCTGCAGGGCAGACCATGCAGTCTTCCACTCTGCCATTTCCCAGCCTGGTACTGTAAGTTCCAGAAGGGCAGGGGTACTGTGTGCTTCTCCGTGTACCTTTCCAAAAAAAAAAAAAAGATGAGAAAACCATCCTAATTCTTATTAAAGCCTTGAAGAGAGAAGGCAATAATGCCCCCTTGTTCTTCATTGCTATTAAGTATTTACATGAGCTACATGTAAGTATGTATTGATATACACTTAAATCACTGCCCCCAACTCTGAACACAAACCAGCCAACCAAAAAAGTCACCACTTAGTAAATGCTTCTGAAACTTGGCAGGAAGTTTCAAATTATAATTGTGTTTGTACCGGACACTTGATTGTGCATTTTAATTCTTTGCAAATTAAAGGAAAGAAAATAATGCTACCAACATGCTCATTTCAAGCAGTAAAGGTTAACAGTATTCATTATTCAGAACAGCCAGTTTGCTATCCAACTCCACACTGAAATGCTTTGGTGCAAAAAAATATGCTGATAAACTCAGCATATGACTCAGAGCCCACAAAATTCCTAAAGACAGAAATGAACTAAATTTCTTTCATTTCTGGGAAAAAACTGCCTACCTTGAGGGCAGTAATGCCCTGAGCTGCACATGCCAGAAGGGACATGAAGTCCTCCTACACAAAACCAGCCTGCAGGGCACAGCAAGCACTCATCTTCTGATGTCAGCCTCGTCCTATTGCTCCAGGTGCCTGGGGCACACTTGTGCTGTGTTGAGTGCTTTGTGCCTGGTGGGCAGTAGTGACCAACTGGGCATGGAGCAGGAGGCTTCTGTCGCCCCCCTGTTCCTGTAAAAACAAAGACAAATTTTTAAGAGAAGCAAAGAAGCTCTTGCACCTTTCATCCATTTAGAATGAGATAACAATAATTACTTTCTCTGTTGACGAGAGGTTCTGTTGCAGAACTGGTTACCAAAGCAATTATTTCTAAACTTGAGAATCCTGCAGGGTGTCTGTGTCCAAAACTGGCCACCAACTTTGTGGCCAAGTTTAGGAGGCCAGCAAAACGCAAGAAAGTTTGGAGACTATAAAAACTGGCTGCTTCCAGATCATGAAGTTAAACAGTAACTATGAGTAGCATAAGGGAAAAACCTCACAGTAAAATTAAAATCAACCTACCCAGTTAGCACAACAGTCTCTGCAGTAACACTAAACCCTACATGGCACCATTTTCCCCATTTACCAGCACTGTGATACCTCAGTGACCTGCTCTGGTACTTACTGGGGAGCTTCACGGTACGAGGTAGAGCGTACAGTTCACTTTGTCATAAAGCCACCTACCTCTAACACAGAAAAATCCAGCAGGGCATGTTTCACACTGGGACTTATCAAAGAGGTTGAAGTCATTGCCAACTGTTCCTGGAGGGCAGGCATTGCTGGGAAAATGAGGGCTGGACGACCCCACTGGGCACACGAACCTAATAAAACACAGCAGGCTACTTGGGGCAAATGCTTTGATGCAACAGGGAGATAAATTCTATGCCCTCCCAACATACCAGGAAGAAAGCTGCAACTGGAAAAAAGCTGAAGCACTCGATACCGCAACTGACAGAAATGTAACTGACAACTGATAACACAGACCGAGAAGAAAACACTGTGAATGGATTGGTTTTGCTTTACATTTTGCACCAAAAGAACGGGGGTTATTCAGCCAGGTTGTGTTCATAACCATGGATCTGCGGCTGGGCTTCACTCGTGTCTGTTTCACTATTTCTCGCCACTTCTGTGGCAATAGAAGGCAGCAAAATCCGTTGTGTTTAAGACAATTCCTCTACAAATACAGCCCACATCACACTGAGTTACCAGAAAATGTAACAAACTCTCAACGTTGCAGAAAATGCCACCTGCACGTCCCTGTGCACAACACCCCAACAGTGGAGCTGAGCTACATGCGGAGACTTGAAGAGAAGCACAGAAAACAAGCAAGGCTCACCCTGGTAGGCACTCCGAGTCAGGCTGTGCTAATCCAGCCTGAGTGCAAGCTCTCCCTGCTGGGCAGGCTCTGCAGTCAGTGACTTCGTCCTGTCCTTGGAGAGGACTGTATGTACCTGGCTGGCACGGCGTTGGGTGATTTGCTCCAGCAGGACAGAAATATCCAGCAGGGCACTTCAAACACAAACCGGTTCCTAAAGAGAAAGAAGATGCTTAAGGTCCCAAAGGGAGCATGACCTGCTGATAAAACGGAGGGTCCTCCAAACGTGATCCCTTTGCTTTCACCTACAGCAAGAAGCATGATGGAGGTTCGGTCATAACAGCAAGGAAGTTACTGCAAAGCCAGAAGGTGGTGGTGTTGGATTAGCTGATTATTACTGCAATTGAGTGGCTCCTGGAAGCAGTACCACCTCAGAACTACGTTCTGAGCTGATAATATGAGAAGATACATTAAAAAATAAACACATCAGCCTGAAAACACACTGACGCAGGTAGATTTAACAACCAGAATGCCTGGACCTCAGTTGTAAAAGAGCCTGGTGTTCCCACGAAAGCTGGGCCGTTTCCATGTTTGCATTCTGAATACCGAGAGAGCTGAACAGGTTTCACAGACTGGAGATGTACTCAACACAAACACAGGGATACCTGCTGGAATGACAACCATTTGAGCTGTGATTATCTCTAAAATCTCATGTGTTAACAGGTGCTCAAACTGTGCATTAAAGGAAACACTGGCAAGATCAATAGGTAATAAAACAATTATTTCTGTTGCCACATTCAGAAAATGCATTTAATTATAAGATGTCCCCAGATGCTTAACTCAGTGAAAAGGAAACACAAATTTAGCACAGGAGTAGCTGCTGTCCTCCCGAGTCAGGACTTTCAACAGCACAAAGCAAATAGAGCAATTTGGGCTGTGCAGGGAAAACACTGGCTCGGTGTTATCATGGCTCCCTGGAGTAGGTCCAGGCTGAACTCCAGCTGCCTCCCAAGTGCTTAGCACAGCAAGGCTCAAGCATACACCAGGGTGTATAGCATATACGAGCCTCTGCAAGGCTGGAGAAGAACCTGACAGCACGCCCAAGTTGATCAGGACGTATTAAAATCTCCTTCTCCACAGACTGGAGGCTCCCGTGCAGACAGGTTAGGATGCCTCAGGTGGCAAAGCCAGATCAAGGGGCACCTCTCCCTTGGCATTCCGCCCACCTTCTCATCCCTACACCTCAGAAACATCTGCAAGTTTCCCCCTTACACTCCTCATGACACAGATAAACACAAGGTTCAAAAACCTCAGTAGCACAAGACTGGCATTTCTCGAGGCTGCCTCATTCCCCAGCTCTAAGAGCTGGAATCCACACACCTGAAGGGGGGCTGTAACCCCACAGATCTGTAGGGTTCCCCTACAGGGAACTCTTAAAAATTGCCTCAGCTGACAAAAGCTTCATGATGTGGATCTGCACCCCTAGCAAACCCAGCAGGACTGCCATTTTATATAACCAGAACCCATGCCACTTGACTCTGGTTATGTAAAATTTGAGTTTTCTGCCCAACTTTCTGTAGATAGTGCTTCCCTTACTGCGGAGCTCAGAACAGACTTGAAGAGGATGGCTACCTGGACCATAGAAAACCAAGCAGGGCACGGATTTACAGCATATTATTTATTCTGTAGGACCAGGCTAGCCCACATACATGCTGGGCCATAAATATGATGCGGATAAACTTGGTTTCACTGAGGGTTAAGTACATCACACTCAGTGTGTGACACAGATGGAAGAGACAGGCTAAGACTATCATCTACCCCATAGCAGTACGACTTGAAATATTCTCTGCCTTGTCAGAGTTTATTCTTGTGTCCCCTGCCTATTTTTCAGCGAGCATTGTCCTAGCTTTGCCACGTTTTCCTTTGGAGAGTTGACAACATCATTATATAAGGTAGTACAGGCATAGGATAACAGCTTACATTATTAAACTGAAAGTGTTTTTGAACTCTCATTTCCTCTGCAGCTTCTTCAGTGTTTGTTCAGGTGCCACTGGCCCTGTCTGTTGAATTTTGCTGTCTTGATGAGATGTGAGGTTTCTTCCTTGCTGCACCATGTAAATGCAATTCTGGTTTTAATTTCAGAAGTGGGCGGAAAGCAGCAATTTCCTAGTCTTAGCTGGTGAGCAAAAAATCATTCAGCAGTCAAGATGCTTTAGCAGCTGAGTCATTCGCTAAAAAAGAAATGATCAAATAGAAAAATATATGGCTCGATTTGAAGGAGATAATTATTTTCTTAGCACACGTACCTCTCTGAGGCAAAGAGCACAGCAGATGTGAAGGGAGACTGAGCAACTGAACTTTAGGTTTCTGCTCCTAGCAGTGATCTGTGACCCTGGAGAAAAAACTCCGGACTTGGGCCAAAGCTTAGTGAATGGAGTTCATCCCCTGAATCTCTCCCTGACTCTATTTTCCAATTTGTACAGCATCATTAAGAAGAGAGTGGCATATTTTATACCATTGTGAGAGACACTGAGGTACCCTGAAATGTTCACAGCCAGGCAGGATTAGCCTGAGCAACATGTGATTATTGCAGCAGAAAGCTGGGTCTCCCTTTCCACATTATATCAAAGACTTGGTAGCAGAGAAGACTTCAGCTAAGCTCTCTATTACTTCACATAAATGCCTTCACCAAACAAAGTACATTTCAGCCACCTCTGAACTTCAAAGAGTAAAAATCAGACATTTAAAAATTAATCAGTTTCCCACACATTATTCTGTCCTTTTAAATTAATGAACCCACTGCTGAGCTGCGAAGTCTAGTCACTTGTAACACATTTCTCAATCATCAGCATGACACTTAGTCTTACTGGATACAGAATGAAGTTCTGTTGATTTAGAAAACCAAACCAAAGCAAAAATGCTTAGAAAAAAACGCCACAGAAAACAGGGCTGGAAGTCTGTGCAAGCCTTGTGTCTACACCCTTGCAAGCATATCAGAACATCTCCTGTGCCTTCAGCTAAGCAACACTTTAAAAGCTCTTAAGGGTAGGGCTTCTACAGCTTCTGAAGCCATAAATGACAGTGCTTATTTACTGTTGTAATAAAAAAAAAATCTTAGACTAATCTGTAACCTAATTTCACCTCACTGCAAAAACAGGTTTGCAACTATTGTGATTGATTCATACACATACAGAAAGAAAACCCCTTTTCCAAAGGGAAAGCATACAGTCAACTTACTTTATTATGTTACTCCTTGACTGACCTGTTAGATTACCTTGGGCAGATCATTTCAGATTATGCCTTATTTATTTCTGTTGAAAGCACAATAATCACCTTTTCCCTTTGGTGAAACTTCTTAGAAATCTCTGCATAGGGTAGACATATAAATACTAAGGTCCACATCCATCAGGATACAGGCAATTCCAATGAAAGAAGTGGCTAGTAAGCACCTCTGGATGTAGACCTACACTTAGTTTTTGTGCTGCTAGTAACAGGACTCTTCAAGGTCATGTTTTAATGTGGGATGGATTTCTATTTGAGACAAGTCCATCTGGTTACTGATTCTGCCAGCTGTGTCTTTTACAGAACGTAAAGCTGTACGGTATCCTTCAGGCTCAGCAGCAAAAGGAAAACACAGTTGCACAAAGAATCTGCTCCTAAAAATTCCTGGTAA
This sequence comes from Anser brachyrhynchus, assembly GCF_964034855.1. NCBI lineage: Eukaryota > Metazoa > Chordata > Aves > Anseriformes > Anatidae > Anser > Anser brachyrhynchus. Next base: position 4,505,994 of record NC_137718.1, read on the forward strand.
CGTAAAAGTCAATTGATGGCCTTACCCTAAACTTTCCAGTGGTGCCCCAAGGTGTTCGGAAGGTGTTCCAGGCCTGGCACTCCAGCGCTATTAGCTTGAAACATTTTATTGAGATAGTGAAAAGCTTTCACCTACGCTTCATAAACTGAGGGTCAGCAATGGTTCCTTGGATTGGGCGCTCACTTCTACTGCTGCGTATATATTCATGGACGTGTCCTTTCTTTCAGAGGTAGCTGCGCATGCAGTCCATTCCACTAAAAATAGGGTTTACTTCACTAAGAGGTGTCATTCATTAGGACAGTTGTCGTGACAGAGACTGCTGGCTGAATCACTGATCTCCTGTTCTAACAGATGTCACTAGTGAGTAAAATAAACTCGTTTTATAATGGAATAGACAGCAGGAATGACCCTACCACACCAAGAGCATTCCTGCAGAAATGCTCACAGTGCTCTGCACGCATCGCCACCTGATACCAGGGAGATCCAGATAGCTGAGTGACAGCTGTGGACCCTCTCCTTATGTTCACACAATTGGAAAAAGAAACTCTTAACTGTGCCCTGCTTTCTGGAGGGGGTGATTTTGACACAGCAGATGAAATCAAGCTAACCATCTAACACCAACTTGCCACACAATACTGTACACCCAGTGACTCATGCACACTGTTGGGTGCAATCACCCAGTAGACGAGGTGCATACGAAGCCCATTCTCCCCTTTACTGCACTATTTCAAAAGCCTTCTTATGTCAAGCATTGTATTTTTGCAAGCCCCCTGCACCAGCACGAATTATTCTACAGTGGCCTAGAGCATCATGGCCCAATTACTACCTGAGTGCACAGCCAGCAGGAGGAATGTTTGTAATTACCAAGACACATTGTTCTACCTTTCCCTTCCTCACTCCAAGCATATGCCTTTACCTCACCTTAAACCTTCAGTGGTATGAGAAATTTCCCTCCAGGACCTCACTAAATAGGCAGTCTCCGCAACTCTTTTTATCTCTAAGTAGCTTAAATAAAGCTGGAAAGGAGGATGCTGTAAACCTTGCTGTCACTGTCCTGTATGTGAAAGGTTAATTTTACAGCCTGGATAGTTCTAGACGAACTGCCTTTAGTATTGATAAATGTGGAAGCCCCGGGGACTCACTCACCCTGTTCAAAAAGTAGATGAGGGCAGTGGCTGCACAGTGCCCGTTGAGCTCTAAAGGCAACACAATTGACTATAAACTGCTTCCAAATACAGGCGACACTTTATTTGCAGCCCCTCTCAACAGGTTCCCAACCTGTAAACTGGTATTTAACTGATGCAAGCAACTTGCATTGATAAACCAGTTGTTTCTTGAACAGATTATTTGGCTGAGAACATTTTAGCGAAGTGGGCAGGCCATTCCTCTAAAGCTCTAACAGTGCAGGCAGTCTGAGGACCTCTAGCCCCAGGGAGCTGCACTTCAAACATAGCCACCTGAATTGGCACTAGTATTAGGAAGGATTCTCAGCCTACCGTACCACAAACTTCAGACAAGGATATTGACTGTTTGTGTCAGGGGGGTCTTGTCTCTTGTGCTTAGGGGTAAGGGGGCAGTTGCACACAAGCAGACTCTGTGGCCCAAGTCCTGTTAACATTTACACTGTTCTCATGCAGTGATCGAGCAGTTCAGCAAAAGATATCAACCCCTGAGACTTTTAGTCAACGTCTATGCTTCTACTGCTAATTCTCATCGTTCATCTCTTCCAGAGAACTTATAACCCAAGTATATTTTATTTTGTAAAATGCTCGTAATTACTGAATGCTTCACTACAAATCTGGTGATTTGTAGGAGATTCCATGGGTGTTCCCTTCATCCAGTTCTAGTAATGCCTTAGACAGAGACTAATAAATAAATACTCTTAACTGGCAACCCCCTCCATAAGCATGTACTTCTTAGTGTGATTTAGAGCAAGAATTATTATTCCCAGTGCACAAAATTAAGATTTTTTACGATACAGACCAGGCAAGCATGAGGAGCTGCTGCTGGGTGTGTGAAGTCCCTCTCTGGGCTTGAAACTCCCTGCTGGGCACGGAGGAGTGACTGTAAGGCCGTCCGCACAGAAGTGACCTGTAGAGAAGAAGAATACAACATGTAGTTCAGAAACAACTTTCTAGACACCTCACTTAAAATCCTTCTGCCAGTTGTACATTACTGATGAAATGTTCATGTCCAGGTAGAATGAAGTACTTTTTCCAAGTAAGATTTTGTAGGACTTAATATCAAATGCTTTAGTAAAGTCCAGATGGATTATCTGAAGAGTGTTAAAAGAATATATGGATTTAACTGTGGCATAAAACTGCCACTGCTGTGTTGAAATATACTGCTATGTATCAGCATAGAGATGATATTTCATTCACATGCACGCAGTACTAAGTACACAGATTATATATAATTAAAGTCAGTCAAACTGTGGGAAAGAATGCTGAGGATCCTCAAGCCTCTCCTGCTCATGATGGTATTGAAACTCCTTACCATCTAACATCTTTTCAGTTGGGCTGGATGACTTATTCAGCTTTATGAGAACTGATGGAGAACATGCATCCTACCCATTAGAACACAAGAGGGACTAATTTTAACACTGAAACATTCAATTTCAGCCTGGAATACTCTATATATTTAACCCACTGATTATCTACTGAGAGACTTTCACTTGCTCTCTCCAGGTTCTGTGATTGATAGACTGGAGTTGAAATCTGACTGCGGCTTAGGGTGATCTTGTGCTCTAAACAATAAGACAGTAGCAAATCTGTTACTGTAAAATCCACACACTAACATATATCTGTTCACTTGTTCAAACTTTTATTAAGCAGAGTTTATAAATGCTTCCTTAAGTCCAAAGAAGCCAGTGTTTCCTGGACTATTATTATTTTTAATGGCGTCAGAATTAGCACGTTGGCTCTCTACAGAGCACCATGAACAGTTAAGTGCAATATGATATGTGATACACAACCACAAAGCCACCATCACTTCCCACGGATGATTTACGTATGAGAGATGGCTTACTATTCACAACACCTAATACCAGGCACTGGAAATATGGGAACTCATCTGTTTTTTCATCTGTGTATTGTAGCTGGATCTAAACTCCTGAGGCTTTGGTCTAGTACGATCTCTGTAGCTACTCCATTTCTCCTTCTACTAGGAGGTAACATATCCAAAGCACAGGAACCCGTCATTATTTAATAAAAAGGATTCTAATTACAGATGTAAGAATTAAGTTGCTGGGTTCAGTGACTCTGCAGGAGGCACCTGGAGCTGCTCATTAAATACTTCATCTTCACATGCAGTACAGGGCTCGTAGGAGAGAGGAGAGCTTGGTAGGACTGCAGATTGTGAACTGCATCCCTGTAGTGACATTAAATATTCTTTTGCAAAATCACAGCTACACCACGCTCTCCCTGTCAGGCCATTTTGCTTGGGTTTTGCAGGGCCAGGAAATGTGAATTGAAGTCTGCTGATACGTGGAGGGAATTATCAGCAACACTGCTGCTACCTGCAGCACCACACTTGTACTGTTACCGAGTGCTGTACAAAAGAACCGAAGAGAACTTCTGTGGAAGGCCTCAGAGGTACACCAAGGCACCCAACTTTTCATAGGAGAACTGCCCAACAGGAAGCTAACCTTGGGCTACCAAATTCTCAGAAGGCTTGTAAGCATTCTCTAGAATGTAGGAAGGACGTGCCAGGATTTTAACGTAGAAAACTCTTTCCCCCCCTGCTGTACCAAGCAGCCATTCACTACAGGAATGGCTTAACCTGTACTCTCAGTGAAGACTGGCGGGCCACCAGCCTGGGCAAGTGCAAGGTTTGTTGTTGTTGTTGTTTGCATCAGGCTTCTTCCCAAACAGCAAACATCCACAGCATGCAACCTAAGGAAGCTTCCCAACTTACTCCATCATTTCCCTTGAAGGATGTTTCTGGCTAATTCACCATGTGAAATGACATCTTATGCCTTTTATAATTTAGGAAGATAATTGTTCTGCAACAAAAGTATGGTCCCTCCTACCCTGTTCTCCTTGTTGCTTGATTCTGAATCAGTGATGGATTTGTGACACACCCAACAATGACGCACTGCAATTTCCTAAACATGGGACTATTTTGATTTTATTGAGTGTCAAGCAGAATGAGAAATTACGTAAGAGAACCACGTTGTACCCTTATCTGACCCCCAATACCTAAGCATTTGTCACCTGGGTAATAGAGCATCCACCACAAAGTTGCCATGGCCAATGAATTGAGGTCCTGAAGTGGAGAAAGCTCTAACTGTGTGTGTAGCAAGTTTACAGCTGACAAGCTAAAATCAGAGTGAGCTGCTTTCTGTGTGGGAAGAGAAAGCAAAAGTTTCCCTCACTGCTCAGCAACATCTGCACATTCAGACATGTTACTGTATGTCCCAAGGCTACCTCAGCTGGGCGTCTTAGCTGGATCTTAGACATACGATTTAATTTTAAGTAGTTCTGTGTAGAGGCAGGAGTTGGACTCAGTGATCCTTGTGGACTCCTTCCAACGTGGGATGTCCTATGATTCCATGATTCTCCCATAAACCCAGCAAGTGTGATGACTACCAAACCCCAGCTGAGATTCTCAGTGTTCCCTCATCTTCATTCTTTGTTTTTCATGAGCACTTCTGAACAGCGCCCTGCTTTATCTCAGGAATTACTTCTTAACCTCACGAATTCTGCTGTAACCAGAAGGAGCCAAGCTCTGTTCTAATACTGCAGGCTAAATTTTACCAGAGCCAAGTGTCATTATAGTCTCCTTCAAGTTCTACATCTTAATGACTAAATAAGATGCACATGAGATGCACTTACCTGCTGGGCAGGGCTGGCTTATCGAAGTATCTTCAGTTGAGAAAGAACCAAGGGTGCAGGTAACACAACGAGTGCGGCTTGGATCTGGCTCCTGCCCGACCAAACAATGCTAAGGGGAAAAAAGACAAGCTCATCCCAACAGGCCCAAAAGGCCACTGCTATCCAAAGCTATATCCCAGGGACACCTGAAGCAGGACATCAGCCAGTACTGCACTCTGTCTTGTGCTTCCTCCTTCTCTGTCCTCTCTTCCTTCCCAGCACTGTTTCAGGGATATTCTCCGGGGATAATTTCTAGAAGCACAAATGATGCTTCAAACTCCAAGCTCCTTTGGGGCCTCAGCTGAGGGTTTTAGTGGTAGGCAGATGATGTGAGCACTAACACTCTCAAATTTTAGATGAGAAATATTTATTCCTCTTAATACAGGCCATTTGTGGGAAGTCCTACATCTACTACACCACTGAACTGTTTCGGACTCTTCTTTGCTGAAGAAAGTTCAGCAGTATCCTCCTATTAAACCAGAGGGCTGTCCTCTCCCAAAAATACAATCATATTTAGGCCCTGCCTGTCAGGAAGAATGAAAATTTGCCCTTGAAAAGTAACATGCCCATTCTGTACCTGTCTATCTCGTCCATCTGGGCAGATGTAATTATCTGGGCATTCCAGGCACTCCAACTCTCCCTCTGGAGAATACTGACCAGGACTGCAGCTCCTCTGCACACCACTGCGTGGATCACATGAATAGCCAGCTGGACATGCACGGCACCCAGCTCTGTTCTCTAGGCTGAGATAGCCATTGGGACAAACCTGCAGTAAGATCACAAACACTGTTAGATCCACAACAACATATTCTTTGCATGACTAATGTACAAGAGAAAAGTTTCAAACACCCTTAGCTCAAGTGCTAGAAAGAAAGCAATTCAAAGTCTGGCCTATGAACTCTTGAGAATTCCCAACACATACTTTTTACTGTCAAAAGAATGTAGTGCAAAGAATGAATAGAGAAAGTGCTGCTCACTGTTTACCTGGATGGACAACCAGCTTGCTCTGAGCCAAATCAGAGCCAAATACCAAGAAGAAATTTCCTGGAAAAATTCAAACTAGTCTGCAAAATATACAAAGAAGCTAAAAATCAGATGATTCAAAACATATGCCAGTAGAGGTAGAAAACACTACTTCCACCTGTTGGCTGTCCTTCCCCAGCTTACCTGGCAGGCTGTGATATCCACCTGAGCTGTAAGTTCATTCACTGTTCCCAGTGGGCATTTCCTTGGAGCTGCTTGACCCCCTGGGCAACTGGAACAAAAAGAATTACAGTTTTAAAACTAAATTCTTCCACTTCTTTGGAATTCCATCCCCTACAGCCCAGTATGGGTGTTGTGTAGCTACAGAACCACACCCATCACCAACTGCTCAAAAAGCTTCTTCAGCCATGGGTGGGTGAATTCAAGTCAGATCACTCCAGAACCTTGGGGGGAGCTAATACATTTATTGTGTTTGGGAGGTCAAGGTGCACTGCTTGGACTGCACATCCATGGACACAGATGTAGTTATTGCAGTAGGAGACCTGGCAACCTGAACTTAGGCTCAGGATGGTCTGTATGAAACCTGTCTTTCACAGTCTTGGTTTGGAATTATGTCTGAGAACTCCGAGATGACCATTACCTCTTGCATTTGAAGTGAGCTGGGTGTGGCAGAGAAAGCAGCCTGAATGTTTTTCTCCTGAGGAAGGCAGAAGCATCCTGGCTTCAGCACCTCTAGAAATCAGCCACGAGCCCCTGCAACTCATTGCTCTTTGTACCCAGGCTTCCTTGTTTTCAGGCTACTGTTCTGTGCTCAGCTAACATCCCATGTTCTGACTGGCGTACCAGTAAATAAGCAACCTGGACACAGAATAAATTTGCCAAGACAGGTTTCCCTGGACCGAGTGCCAGACACTTTGTGCTCCTTTTAAGCTGAAACTCAGCCTACACTTTGCTGCCACTACAAGTACAGACAGTACTCCTACCCTGCCCCTCCTAAATACACAACACAGAATACACAAAATCTGTCCTAAGCAATCTCAGAGGGAATTTGGCTTCATCAAGCTTACACTTCCTAGGAACACACAGGCTGCCCACCTTCTTTCTTAGACTACAGCACTATTGTGTTGAAGAACAAACACTTCCATTGATTTTAAGGAGAACTGTGAACGTGCCAATCACTGCAGAAAGCCCCAGAAAGCCTTATTATGTGAAGATAGTGGTTTTTCCTAGTCAGCTGATTTTTCATCTGTGAGGAACTAGCACCACACTTTGTGCCCCACCTCCTGGTCTGCATTACGAGGTAGCTCTCAGAATTTTCTCAATGTAAGAGGACATTGCAAATGCCCCAGTGCTTAACTTCTTATTGCAGGAGCAGAAACGCTGAGCGAGAGGGAAGGAAGGAGACTTACTAGAAGCCTGTTGGACACTCCAAGCAGTTGCCAGCCGTGTAGTAATGGCCCTGCCTGCAGTCTATCAGACACTGGGTCTGGCAGTCCACGTTGCACCCTGGTGAGAGGGAGGAGGTCCCTGTAAGAAAGCAGAGGAAGAAATCTAAGGTGGCAAAGAACAAACACTGAAACCTCCAAGCTAAACTACCAGTTATTATTACACCATAATGTAGTTTCTGCACAGCTCTATCACTGGTGTTAATAGCAGCAGCTCTATTAATACATTATTTTAGCATTAACAGCGCTGCTTTGCCTTTATAGAGAAGTGGTGTTAATGAATGGGACGCAGCATCCCAGCAGTGTAATGACTAAAAACCAAACTGGAAATATTCTAAGCATCTCATTAGAAGGAAACTAAATCAGTAAATCTCATGTTCCGCTGTTAAACAAGTGCCTCATTGTTATTATTACTGTTACACCTACACGAATTACCTGACTTCCCAAAGCCACCCAGAGAGTACCAAAACTGGAAATAAACCTAAATTTCTGGCTTTACCATTCAGCAACATTATATTCCATTATGTCCATTACCACACTCACTCTGAAGATTGGTGGTTAAAATTAAGAACAGGTTTCTTTTCCAGCATGAAAATCAGTTTCTGTAAGACCTGTGGGTAAATACTCTAACCACAAAATTCTGAGGGAAATCCCAATAGGCTTTGGATCAGCACCCCTATTTCAGATGCTTTATCAAACCAAATCAAACTGCTATCTGTAGGCAAAGATGCCTTTATCATCTTTCAAAAAAGTCACATTTTGTTTGCCAGAAAGCTGAAAACCTATGTTTTCGTCAGAATGCACACAACACAGTCTGGCGGAAAGAGCCAAAGGATGACAGAGGTACTGCAGTGCTGGGTGATCTCAACCAAGACACTCCATCTTTCTCTGCTTTACGTATCTAGTCTACTCAGTGAAGACAATTTTAACCTCCCCTTTTGAGGAAGTCGCTCCACATCACGTTGTGTCAGAGAAAGGTAATAAAAGCTCAGTAAGGAGTAAGGTATGCAAAACCTGAACTTCAGAGCATGGAATCAACAGTGTTACTAGCTCCCTTTTTGCATTTCTTAATTTTGCAGGACTATTAGATTTAGATTCTAATGTGCCACTGTCCTAATACAGTCATCTGTTTTGAAAAGTCAACTTTGCTATAATAACAGCAAGGATTTTACATGAAGTTCTGCACGAAGGGCTTCTCTGTGTGCCTGTACCTGAGCACCAAAAATGAGTGTGCAGGTGTGCAGAAAAGTTCTTATTTCAAATTTTATAATATACCTAGTTTATTCTGATTTTTTTTTTTCATTTTCAGACTAAGCTGTCTGTTCCACACTCAAACGAGCATCTTAGTGTTATCATTATCCCAAAACATGGCCACATTGGTTCTTTTCTGCCTTTTAAAAGATTAACACTTCTTTATGAAAGCAACCCCCTTTCTCTGCCTGTTTTCTCCCTGGATGAATTGGAAAAAAAAATATTATGCTTTTGAATGAACTGCAACCAGACTTATCAGTTTATAACCAGAATGAGCAAAGCAACTGTCATGTCTAATTCCTTACGGCTCTCAGAAGGTAACAGTGTCAGCACCAATACAACAACAAAAACAAGAAGTTTGCCTGAATAAGAAAGTTAACCACTCACCTGTCAGCAAGATCCTGAAGCTACAGAATAAAATCAACCAACTCAAAGCATTAGCCATGGGGGCTAGTAAACAGCTCTTAAGAAAATGCTCGGAGGCTCTGCTGAAAACATTCCTTGAACATCTGGCGTCGCCTTTGCTGAAGCCCAATGTAACGAAATCCCTCCCACGTAATTACTTTCCAGTACAGCCTGAAGTGAAATAAACACCAAGCAGCAGAAAGAAAGGGTGGCCAAAGAGCTAATCCCGTGTAAACTCCCCCCTAGCATTAGTGATGCTAAAAAGTGAGAGAACTCCTTCAAACATAACACATACCTTCCAAGCATCCTATGGGCAGGGAGCTTTCACGTTTACTTGTCATTAACTTGCAGATCTGTCTAGCTGCTCAGAAAGATAACCATATGAAGAGGACACCACAGGGTCAAAAATTTATTCTTCTTCAGCCTCTATGTGAAATATTTTTGCAGTCTATTTGTTCTGCAATTTCAGGTTCTTCCTGGAATTTGAAAACCCAGGTGAATTCTTCGTAAAATTAGATTCTCCCCTGTAAAGTCTCCTGTCTTCTAGCTAAGTTTTCTTGTTGTAAGAAATACCTTTTGATGATGCACAAGGCTAAACTTCATGAAAGCTATGGTAGTGCTGGGGAGCAAACAGAACTTTGGGTTCTTCTGCAAGTGTAAAACAAGCAGAATATATCCTGAAGCACTTTCATGCACATTATACTTCACAGCAGGCTTCTGTTTAAAAAAGAATTCTCCTACTTTTACAAGTAACATGAAAAATTAAAGATTCAGCACCTGCTCCAACGAAGACTGCAAAGAGATCCTTTTTTTTCCCTGGAAGCTGCAATATCCTCTCTTCGTTTAACTTTCTGTAGAACCCCCTGGAAGCCAGAGGCTACTTTGAGCTCTGGAAACATATCAGTTACCAGCAACAGAAAAAAAAACGTCTTCCAACTTTCACAGACACAATTCCACTGGGATGCACGAGTCAGACCAAGGATGCCCATTGACTAAGATGGAATTACTGGGGAGAACTTCTGTCCAAATAAAAAAATAAATAAATCCTCCATTTTCTGTACTACTGGAGTTTCTATTAAGAAATCTGTATGGCCACTCGTGTGTCTTCTCACTTCTGCAAGCCTTTAAGAGGGCAGTTGAGGAGGACAACTGGAGAGTCCAGTGAAATCAAAGCTCACTTTGGGAAGAGCAGTCCTACCACATGCACAAAGGATTTCACTCTGTGACCATTTAATTTTCCTTTTCAGAACAGGATCTGTATGCAGTTTGGACCAGAACATGAAGTGCCTGTTATCCTCGAATTGCTTGAGCCCTCTAATGCCAGATTATGTCAGAGCATCTCCGGCCAGGAGGGCGCAGAAGCCCTAACCACGGTGGCAGAGTGTCTGCAAACAGGCCTCACGCCCGTCTTCCTAACTAGCAAAGCACCATCTGTTGCACTTTATAAAGTCTTTAATTAAACTCCTCCAGTAGAACTCAGATATATCTGTTTCTTCCTCTTCTGCACACAATTCCTGGAAATCTCTGCAATTATCTTATATTACAGACAAGAATTGCCAATTAAAACCTAATCAGCGCAGTGTAAAGGCAGGCACCAGGCCAACTGCTTCTAATTTTCTTCCCATTTTCGACCCACTTGCCCCTTGTACTTTGAAAAGTTCAGAAAACACAGAAGACGCAATAGAAGGCAGAAGAGGCAAGAAAAATGGTTAGATTCACATCGCCTCATTTCCATTTTCTTAATAAACTGTGAAATTATCAGATTTATGCACAGATAACACTCAGGTCAAACCCAACCCTGCGGCATGTGCTAGACTAGGACAAAGAAAGCATCTGCCACCTGTCTGGGGACTCGTTGGGGAATGAAATACCGACTTGGTGCGCAGAAATGGTCAGTCCTCCCTCTGGCCAGCTGAGGTCTGAGCAGGTCGTTGACTCACAGCAGGTCACCCACCCTGCTGGCACAGCATGAAGCGTTATCTGGCCATAGAGGTTGCCCGATTCGGAACTCTGAACCTCTCAGCACAGGTTCTGACATCCAGGGGATCAGCACCAGTTTTGGACCAGCCCACTTCGTCCGTCTCTGCAACAGCAAGAAGCTGAATCTGGCCTGACGGACTTCTCTGTGCTGCCACAGAAATGAGCTGCTGGGAGACCAGCACAATAACCTGGGACTCGCTCCAGGACGCTGCGATTTACTTTCACAGAGCAGCAGCAGCATTCATCTGAAACATCACAAAGCCCCGTGCAGTTTGCACTGGACGGTAAGCCGTAGCTATCCATTCCTGACTATAAAGAAAACAGAGTTTTGCTATTATTTTTTCCTCTTCTGTCACGAAACAAATAGATGCAGATTGAATTATAAATCTGGGCTGACAGAAGTAATGTACAGATACGTGAAGAAGACTCCAGCGTGGAAAATAAATAGGTGTGTCCTTTTCTTGGCTGGAGGCATTGGAGACTGTATGACTGGCGAGTATCAGCATATTCATTCCTTCGGAAAAAAACAAAAAACAGTTTGGTTTCCAGAATTGACATATTCATCCTCTCTCCACCAGTGACTTGACTATTGCTTCAGCAGACCTGGCTGTATATTAAAAGGGTTCCCGTCTTTCTTGAACTATTTGGTCAGTCCCAAAATTATACTAGTGGTCCTTCACAAAACAGACAGGTACTATTTTCCTTGCTTTGAACACCAAAATTCATTCTGCTCAGCTCACTGCCAACAGCAATAAACCACTGGATGTCTAAGAAGCATTACTACTTACCTTATAGCAGAAAAGTACCTTCTTGTGATCTCTGCTCTTCACCTGAAGTGCCAGGGAATACACCTCACCTTGCAGAAAGCTGCAGTCAGTCACACTGAAATTAGTTCGCTTTCTGTGTAGGCAATTTTCCTCAGCCATCAAACCTCATAAAAAGTCCATTTCCTAAATGAAAAGCATGCAAATACGCAAATTTGCAAATCTCATTTTACCCACAGTAAGTCTTCTGGGGAGAAGGGAGCAGGGAGGGAAAAGGAGGCACAATGGGCTCAAAACTGTGGAGAGAGGCAGGAAGTAGAAATCACATTGAGAATAGTTTCATTACTTATATTTGCACAGATAGAAGTTCTTCAACAGCTTTTAGAAATTTCTCATTAACACAGAAGGAAAAGATCTGTGAGTTTGAATCAAAAACATGCTTTGTTCCTGTACATAAACAAGTACATTTCAACTTTATGCCCCCACTTATCTCATAAAATGGCAGGAATTATGCAAACGGCTAAGGGTGGAGTCTCCTCCCATCCACTTCCCTCTCTCTTTTTTCCTTATTATTGTGCAGATAGTGCTGCTCGCATACCTAAGGATTAATGCATTAATATTCCACCTTCAGAGCTGCAAAGTCAGGGCCACATCTTTCTTGCATGAACACATGCATATATTTACACACAAACCATCAGAAACAACTCTGCAAGCCCCTGCTACTGACACCTGTAAACCACGTGCATAATTCTCATCTGCTTAGGGGCTGCTGCAGTGCCCCACTATGCACACAGCCCAAATGTTCATTAACATGCCCTTAGCATTAAAGCCCTTAGCACAGGGCTGGATGTCACAAGATAGCAATACCTCCCAGTATGGAGCCTGCAGATATACTCAGCGATGCTGCAGTGATACAGAGGCTATTTTCCTGTTATACGGTCCCAGAACAAGTCGAGTGCTGACGAAAAAAGCTGTGAGGTTTAAACAAGGCACAGCAAAGTTCAGTGACACGTTAAATGCAGATACCATCACAGTCAGGGTGCCAACAGACACCCAACACTCAGCTATCCTTCACGGATAAATTAAAGTTTTTCTCCTTATGTGAGCAACAACAGCAGTAAAATAGCAGTGTAAAATTATCTCATAACTTTATTTTGCATGCTGTTTTGCATGCTAAACTTTATCCCTACCGAACTAACAAAATTAAATGGTAAATTTATAAAGGCAATAAACTTTGAAAAGAGAGCGAAGTTAAATGGTTATAACATAGAATAACACAAAGATCTTCATGCAAATTGAGATTAAGATGCAGAACAGCTTTCCCAAATCACCTGCAGTAGACCCAACATAGGTGGCCAACGAATTAGAGCAGCATAAAAGCAGCAGTAGGGAAAGGTGTGGAGGCAGAAAAAAAGGGAGGAAATCCTAGCTCTGGAGAAATCAACAGCAAAAAACTCTTGGATTTCTGCAGGACTAAGATTTCACCCAACAGTGTGCACACCTAATACCAACACTGCTTATCAACTCTGAAAGAGTTAGGACCAACAAGAAATAACCAAAATTTGCTGTATTAGCAAAGCCTTATAGCATTCACATACACACAGCATGAGAGGCAGCACAGGTAGGCGAAGACACACATGCAAAGAGGCTCAGCTGGGAGAAACTGTCTTAACAACAGGTGCTCCTATAGTTTAAGCAAAAAGTAATGACAAAAAATGTCATCTGTTTCTCTCAAATGGGTAAGATGTGCTTGGTCTGCTCAGTACCCATACCCACGGAGCAGACAACCCTGCCTCCTGTCCCACACCACATCAAACTCAGAGCGCTTGGCCCATTCCCATACCAGCTCAGACCATTTTCCCAACATCCTGCCTTCACCAAGGGCTAGCAGAAAATGCAGATGTTAGAAACTGGGCCAGAACAGGCTGACCCCTTCCTTGGTTTATTCTCCCACAGGTTTTGATTTTCTCTGGTAGACAGCTAATTATAAAACGCAGCACAGGGTTGTCTCTGGACATCATTGCAGGGCAGGCAAGACTTCCAAAATTTCATAAAGCCTGCTTCATCACCACACATACTTCTATTGGTACCTTCTTAGATAGCTGCACTCTGAGTGGACTCAGGCAGCATTTGTTAAAATGATTACATAATTCCATTGCAGTTTAAGAAAATTATACTCCGGTAAGACAATGCTCAAAGCCTTGTATTTCTTTGCACTGCTCTTAGTAAAGGGGCCTGGGAAGGCTAAGTGCCTTTTAACCTCCATTGCCCATAGCCCCTCAGCTCCTGCTGTGCCCAGCAGCAAGGACAACTCCAGCTGCCTTCCTCTCCTTGAGCTGGATTAACATCCTGCACAGATTCAGTGTCAAAAAGGAAATCCAAAATCACACTGAACAGCTATAACGCTGTCTTCTGAAGTTTCCACTACTGCAATATTAAACATGGTCTGGAAGGTGTAGGGAGGGATAGGTTAACAAATGCATTTTGTTCGTTGCTCTGAAGTAAATGAATAGACAGGAATGTAATCAGTGATGCTGACTTGGTGCTGCTGCCTGTTCCTTAAGCAGGAGGACTGGACTGTAAGCTCAGTGAATCAGAGCTGACTCTTCAGAAAATGAAATGAGAGGAAGCGGGCCAGTGCTTAGCTACCAAAGCAACCTGATGCTGAAATTACCTAGAGGAAGAAGCAGGACAAACATGCAGAGGGCTTGTTAAAGAGAACAAGGGGAATATTTTTGAGCATACAGAATAATAAATAGGGTTGGCTACACCTCCATTGTGTGCTAGTGAAATCTTAGCCTTGAATAGGACCAGCAAAGAAGAAAATATTTTGGAAAAGCAACACAGGGATTCTAGGATTTTGCTACAAAGCAGGCAAAAATAATTCCATTCAGAGTGTGTGGTCTAGAAGAGATCTTTAGCTTCTGCCTGAGCATGTTTCAAGGATCTCAGTCCTTTGTTGTCTCTTGACCCAGCTCAGAAAAATTACTCTAGGGCATCTCTCCTTGCAAGCACCATGGTCTTCACAGACAGACAATGACATCCAAAAGTTGATGGAGATCAGTGTGTAACAAAAGGAACAGGGCTGATAAACATGTTAGAAGCTGGGATAGGTTAGAATCAGAAAGGGGCTGAACTAAAACAGTGCTATCAGTTGTGAATTTTATGCCCATAGCTGAACTTCATCTCCAATTTTATCAGACTGGGATAATAAAACAGTTGGTGCTATTAAAGTGATGCCCACATGTACCGCAGTAGATCTTCATTTAATATTTTTAATAAAATAAACAGTGTTTGTGATTAATAAAAAGTACTACCAAACAGCTGCAGCCTTGTTAATTTTATCTCCCATAACTGGAAACAGAGCAGTGTTTTCTGACTCTGAAAACAGCAAAAGCCTCCCAGCATTAGATCAGTCCGCATGTAGAGCCAGTATATGGAGAGGGTATGACGGGTAAATAGGGGCAATGTAGAGCTAGGGTGTAACAGTACAGCAGTATTCATCAGTGAATGACCGGGCAGAGTAGTCTCTCTGATAGATTAGAGGCCGTTTTATAGTAGCCCTGTTACAGAATGGTGCAGTTGGGTGGTTGGCGGTGACACTATTTACATATTTTCTATGAAACAGGAATAGAAAGCTGTTATTTTTACAGCAGAATATAGGGCAAACATGGTCATTTAATGCAAATCTCCACAGAATGGAAACCCAACTGTGTGTTGAATGTGCCAGCTGCAGCTGTTTATTCGCCTCCTCTCTGGATGTATGTGAATGAGGTGCTGTAATAGCATGCTCTCTTCCAGTAAATACAGCTATGGAAAGGTATTTGATTCACAAGTACAAAGCAAACTGCAGAAGAACAAAGCACAGGGGTTTAAAAAAAAAAAAACCAACAGATTCAGTCCTGTAACGGGCACGAAGCGGCATGCAGTCCAGAAAGGATCTTAACTTCAAAGGCTCCTCGCAGCACCAGAGCTTTTCTTCGGTAAGACACTGTCATGCATTTTATTAGAAAAAAGAAATTGCTACCGCAAGAGAAAAGCGGCATTAGCTGGTGACCTGGAAAAGTTTGCAACATTTTATTTGAAATTGCCCCCACCACTTCCATTAGATATTTTTTGCCTGAATTCTTAATTAGTACAATCACTCATTCTGCACTACGTACTAGAAGACCACTGTATGATCATTGTTGACTTACGCTCAAGAGAATGGGGCAAGTGGCCCTTAGGAAAAAGGGAGTCTTACTTCTTCCAGATGAGAATAAGCTTAAAGCCTACTGCATCCTCTAGAAATCTGGATCCTGTCACAGAGGAGCTGAAGTAACTCCCTTTTTAAAAGCCTGCTAAGACCTTGCAGAAAGGTTTTAGCTTGGGAAATTGGACTGTCAGAAGTCTCCAAGGCCAAAGCAGCAGCTCTAGTGCCAAAGCCTAGAAAAAAAGAAGACTGAAGTGAGTGCCAGCAGCAGAATACAGAGTGACTGAAGAGATATTTCAAGAAAAAACTAGCCTTTCAGAAACATCAGGCTAGTAATTTGTCAAAGGCTGCAAGTGTTATATTAAGGGACCTCACATAACCCATCAGAGGCACACAATGATTTCTCAGTCTCTTCATCCTGAAGTACTGAAAAATTAGATGCTTCAGTATCTGAATCTGAGAATTCCATTAAAGTGACAAATGGCTTCTAACAGGACAGACGAAGCCACTGTGTCTGTCCAGCCAGGAAGAAAACTTCAGGCTAGTCATATCCCATCAGGAATTTAATTGAAAGGCAAAACCATTAAATATTAAATAGTGTAGCTAGCTGAATGCAGAGATACAGAACACGCTACAGCCCTCCAGGCAGCACAAGATTTGTCAGAGGTGGTCACAGTACTACCATCACACACCTCCAGGGTGCCGGAGAAGGTTGGATTTTATGCATGTTAAAGAAACCACTCCAAGTGCCACGCGACTTTATAGGCACCTCTGCACAGAGGAGAGCAGAGTCTGGCCTAGCACACGTACATCGACAAGCTGGGATGCAGTCAGTTGAACCTGTTGTTCCTTGCAGCTCAGCTGCCTCATATCACAGGTTGTTACAGCAAGAGCAGTCTGAAGGCAGTTACCAAGGCAAGGATATGAGCTCTAACGACTTATGCTACCCCATTAGTTTTGTTTTGCATTCATGCCTTTCCCCATCGCACCTGAGATGAGGGGAAGCAGATATTTAAATATTGCCTTTAGCTTCCTGAAGCTAGTAAACAACCACAGGATCCTGATTTCAGGGTCTTTTCAGCATGTGACTCAGACTCATTTTGCCACTCACAGGTGGCTGGGTGCCTGTTTATCCCTGGAAGGTTTACACAGCCTGTATCATATAACTACAGGTGGAGTTCAAGAGATGCCTTGCAGCAGTTAGAAATGTTAAGAACAGAAAAAATAACACTAGCTTTATATGCAATGCTGATGTACCCTCCTGAACAGTGTCTGAAATAGTTCAGAATCATTATTTCTAAACAGGCTTAGATATCTTAATAGCTACTTCACTTCATTTTTTCTACTTTTACTTACTGTAGAGGTGTCACACAACTTTACCTATTGAAGAAACAAGTATTTTAATATGTTAAGATCGGTCCAGTTGTGTAGACTCCTTTCATTCAAGTGCTTGAATTCAGCCCTCTTCTCCCTTTCAATAGCTTCAGCTAGCTTTTGCGACTGCCTTTCTGAATCTCAACCATATTTTTAAGAAGAACATAGCACAGCCTCCAGAGCTATCTCCAGCCTGGTTATGACGAGCTGAAGAGATCTTCACTTGCCTTAGCTCCACAATTGTTAGAATAACCTATTTCTTTCAATAACAGCTACACTGCACATGCTAGTGTTTATTCTGTTCTGGGGCTCATTCAGGAAGCAGCACTGCAAAGTATACACTTTCTCCTGGAAGATCCCTTCTGTGGGTCTGAAAAATCCTTCAAGGTGACACATGAAAAAACTTGTTCAATGGGAACTTCCAGATTTTAGAAACAAGTTTTTAATAGAAGCAGAGATCAAGATCATTTGGCAGGGAACAGTGTTCTTAGTACACTCTGAGAGCTATTACTTTTCTTTGCAAACTCTTTACCTAGTGTGTTCTCTCACGTGAACATCATGAGGCAGGGCAGCAATTGTATCCTGTACTTGAGATACTGAGGCACACGATGCAAACATCAAGAGGAATTTTCAGGGCTTCTATCCCATCATATGCTAACCATACATCTAACCCTTTAGGCATTTACAACATGCTGTTGTAGCCTTACATGTTTTCTACCAAGCTGATTTCTTACATCTGTAAAGGACTTGCCCTGAAGTGCAGAAGGTAGCTGTCTGGAGTTGTGGCTCCTGCTTCGTTACATGGCCGTGAACCTTCCCAAAGTGGCAGTGTTATAGGACAACAGTAAAAGCAGCCATTCATCTTCATTGTAGTGCCTTGTCTAAGACCACGAAGGACACATACGGCACAGCAGGAACTGAACTCAAGTCTAAGTCACTGAACTCCTTAACTTCGGGACCTCCTCCTGGTTCAACAAGAACCAGGCACCTCTGCACACAAGCAGTTTCAGCTGCTATCCACATTACCATAGCACCTGACTGAATGCATGAGATTCAAACATTAGCCTAATACCTCAAAAAAAAAAAAGCTTTTTAGATCCAGCAAGCAGCAAAGTATTGACTTCGGGGCTATTATCTGTGAGCTTTTGATCCACAGAAGTGATACATTTCAAAGTTTCTTCCACCTGTGTAGTCCTCTAGCTAAGAGAGCTTATTATATAGAAAAATCTGTCACAAGCTAAAATGGTCTGCACAGCCCTACAGAGACTAGCTGATAAATTAATCTGTAGATAAACTGATTTTAAATATTTGGGTGTACCCTTGGACCTTTTGTGTTGCATCCTAAATCTGCAAGGTGCTAATGTGTCCTCCCATTCACTCAAATACTATTATCCCTCCTTCCCCACAGCTTAAGCTGTATATTTACCCAGGCAATTACTGCAGGAAGCTAAGTACTTTATAAAACTATGATCAGTTGGCAACTGTCCCACTGATCTTTACCTAGGCCAGCCTCACCCCCAAAACATATCTGTGGGAGCAGGTGTGCAGCCACACTTTGAGGTACCCATCTTTCCTTTTTTCCATTTGTTTCTGAAAGCCAAGGCTTGGGTTGTGAGCCAGCCCACGATTTTTTTTTTATTTTTTATTTTTAATTCCTGTTTACCCTAGCATGAAATTGTTTTCTAGGTAGTGATTAATTCTGCTGAAATGTTTCCCACTCATTGAGTAATGTGCTGTTTGAGAAGACTATGCTGAACCACAGCTTCCCTGTTATCAGCAGTGTCATTACAGCTGTGTCAAACAAGCCCTTTAGCATCTCCCATCAGTTACAGCATCTCTTACTAGCTCCTGTGTGGTCTGGAGGTAGTATGTTAGCTTAGCTTCTCAAACAAAATGGACAGACTAGCACACGGCATAAAGGAACGATTGCAAGCTCACTATTAGCTTCTTTTATACTGATTGCAAAAGCTTGTTTCATACTTTGAGTACGCTACGTCTTACATGACATTTATAGTGCAGGTGGTCTACCCTGAACACAGGGTAGGTATCACCAGGCCATAAAGTGCTCAGCAAGTGGGACACGAGGGCCTGTCTTCACATCTCATGTCAGACACCTCGCTCAGTTTTCTGTTGACATCCACAAAGAGTTCAATGTCCTTCAGTTTTAGGGCTGATGACAAACCTCTGCATACGCAATTAGGAAGGAATAACAGCACTGAACTCAACACCAGCTTCTAATGAGAGATGTTACACCAGAACACTGCACAAGATTGTTATTTTTTCAATGGGAGAATAGACTTTAGAGGAAGGCTGAGGAATCTGGTAATCTTCAACAGTAGGCCAGAGTCACTTGGGCATACTACTAATTTAATGGGGAGAAACCATATGGTACCAACAGATTTTTAACCTAAGACATAACAAGACTTGATAACCTTCAAACTAAACTCCTCTAAATCGAGGACTGCCTTCAAAAACCAAACCAAACCTCTAGTTTGAAGGAAGCAACCAGACCTCTGTCTCCATGCATTCAAATCAAAAGTAGGTGCCTTCCTAGGAGCTATGCTTGACCCAATCACAACCCCCACTCAGAACAAATTTCAACAAAATTCTGAGCTGCACAGAGTTAGATTAGCTGACCTAACAGTCGCTCTCCTGGCCTACAGATGTTTTCCAGAAGTTGCCATTTCATGAACTCAGGGTAACACACCCATTCCTCAGACTTAAGATCCAAAGCCAAGGAAACATTTGGGGCCTAGAAATATATCTGACATTCTCATGCAGCATTTCAAGTGCAAAACATCAGCAGAAACTAAGAAAAACAGAACTTAGGGCAACTGACAACAGCACAACTTTCACCTACTCCAACAGACCAGGCTTGATACCTAGTCCTACCACTAAGATGTGTTAGTAACAGAATCCTACAGATTGTCAAGGTGATTTTTCCCTTCATCTACAGTGGGGCTATTCAATCTAGTTATCTCCTGCTTGCCAGAGAGCTAGGCAGCAGAAGTGTATGCAGATGCTATTGTTCTACTGCCCAAGTTTTTCAGCATCAAGAGAAAACTATATGCATGTACACATCGTTAGGAATTAAAAGGGTGTGAACCCAAGCAAAACAAGGTAACTTGTCACATCTTATGAGTTCTGCTGAAATGGTCAGTGCTTTGATTTCATCCTTTATAATCTCATGTCTGCAGTAGAAAGCATACTAACAACCTGTTTCTCCCTAGTTTGCATTCCTTCCCTTTTGCACTGCATTTTCCTGAGAATCCTCTCTTCAGAAGGATTCCTTTTGTTTAAAAAGGGGCCAAATTGTGGTTTTCTTTGACGCAGCACAGGGATTGCATTTAGTTTTGTAACTTTCAGTGTTGTGACAGTTTAACCCAGGGGTTAGTTTAGTTGCCTGGTTATTGTTGTCACATTTTAATTAGCAAGCTTCTCTCCTTTCAACTCCTTCGCAATTATCTTGCCCTAGCCTCCTCCTGTTACAGCATTACCTTTCCTGTCTCATCACCTTCCTCATAGAAAAGAGGGTGGCTGAAAGGAGCAGGAACAAGAGCCAAAGCAGCTTGTTTTCATTTTTCTATTATGCCGGCACAAGTGGAAAAATCCAAGATTGTCTGAGCAGGGGGAGTAGAGCCTTACTTGAGCAAGCTCTTCTCCCTTCTACAAAGTCATGCCAAGGCCAGGTTGGATGGGGCTTTGAGCAGCCTGGTCTGATGCGAGGGGTCTTTGCCTGCAGCAGAGGGGCAGGACCTAGATGATCTTAAGGTCCCTTCCAATCCGAATCCTTCTATGATTCTATACAGCTGACTTCCAAATTATTCATCATTGCTGCTGCGGAACTAAGGTAGCAAAGGATTCCTTTCCTATGCTTCAAGATCACTTTGAAATGCTTTTAGCCAAGGCAGCGGACCTGGACATTCCTCATCAATTAAACTGCTTCGGGCAAGAAGCCACCTAGTACTCTTAGCTATTCTTATCCACGTGAATAAGAATGGCAGAATTTGGGCCCTTACTAAAATCTCTTCATGAGAATATTTAGTCAAGAACAGAATTTAAGCAGACTTTTTCCCCCACCCCTCCACCTACTCCTTGACCAGCAGGTATTTGCAACTCTTGGCACTGAATGACTTGTGTTAATGTTTCGAGAGATCCCAGCAGCCAGTCTCTTACAGGAATTACCCATCGCTCACAGCTGGACTTGTTCTAAATCATCAGCTTACCTAGAAAGCCTGTACGACCAATTTCCAAGAACACAATCATGTGCTAGATTCTCTTACCGGAAATTCAAGTAGGAAAGGGATTATTTAATTTCACTGGGTCAAAAATATCTAGTAGAAAAAAAAAAAACAAAAGAAAAAAACCTACAAAGCCCAAATCCTTGTTCTCCCTGTATTTTGACACATTCTATTTACATTTGAAAAATGAGTGTCAAAACTCTAAAAAGCATTGGTTAGATTTTTGGATGGTCAGTTTTCCTCTAGAAAGCCACAAAGTCACTCACATAGCATTCGCTATGAAGATTGTTTCAATTATTCTCCTTTCCCCATCCCTATTTCAGGGGAAAAAATCATTTAAATGCCAGCTCTGAACAGAATTTATATTCAGAATGGTTATTGCTTTAATTATTGTTTGTCTATGAAATTTCCAAGAGCATCCCTCTTAGGGGACATCTGCAGCTTGCCAGCTGAGCAGCTGCCTGAGAGATAAGGCTCATGGGCTCTTTCTTCCACTTACTCAGTACAAGTTCCCACCTGATGCTCAGGCAACTAAAACCTGAAATCCAGGACCGAGGCTGATCTTGCTGCCCCCTAGGACAGCGTGGACATGCCTATCCTGCACAAAGGAGAGTTCAGATATACAGGGAAGCATAACACTGTGCAGACACAACCCAAGTCTCAGCAGAACAGCAATGCTTCTGTAGCATACAGATATTTGATCTAGCCAACCTGCGTAATACTATCAGTTGCTTATTTTAGCAACAGTTGAAGACCCTTGCAATACACTGCTCTGTACAGTGGCAACAGCACCAGTACAAGCCTGCAACCTCACCTCTCAGGTTTAGGTCCCCTTCACATTTAATAGGGTAATACACACACGCAATAATGTAGATCAGGTGACACCAACATTAAGAACGTACCATTCCAATCCTAACAAAGTCGTTCAATTTATTAAGCCTGCACAAGTAATTTAACATGATTTTGAAAAGCTGTATTAGATCAAAATCAGATGACAGCCAAAATGTTTTGTTATGCCACCAAATGCTGTGGCTTTTGTTGCGAAAACCCATTTGGCTTTGAACCTAGTTTCCCTTTCGTGATCTATTTAACTGCACAGCAGACTACAGCCGGCATTTCACGACACCATCAAAACTTCAAACCAGCACTGCCTTCCAACATTTTGCAAGCCAGAAGAAAGTGTCACTTAGTGGCAACACCTCGAACTATCGCACTTAGCGTTGGTGCTGGTAGGGATGGTGACATTGGCTGGGCATGCATGTATTCTGTTGAAGATACAGTTTCACAAACTCAGGGGAGTGACACTAAGAAGCGATTTCTATAAGCATATGGTCACTAGTATTAAACTAGCCCACAGCAGTAGTGACAAGAAGCTTTACCATATGATAGTTGTTCAGTGGATGAAGTTGTATGCAACTTCACAATAAAAAAAGCTTCTATTGCCTTCCCCAAAACAGGCAATCAGCAGTTTTATTGGCAAACAGACGCCAAGGACTAAATGAGCCAGTGATCATTAATGCTCATTACAGGTCAAAGTTGAGTACTTGAAACATTGTCTACTCTGTAGGGATCTGACTGATAGATGCAATGAGTAGACAGGAAAAAGCCAGCACATCCATCATCCCAGCACCTTTTATGTATGCACAGAACTGTTTTGCCCTGATTCAAGTCAAAGGTAAAATTCAGTGGATAGAAATGTGCATCTATTTACAACAGTCATGTAAAATGGAAACTCTGCAAGGCCAATCACACTACCCATCCTTATCACCGCCAGCATGCTTGAAAGCATGAAGCAGTCCATCTTGCTAGCTTCTATTAGTACTCACCTATGGAGACAAAATCCATCTCTGGTTGTGGGAGTACAGGGAGACAGAATTGATTTTTCAGCCCCCTGCTGATGATCTGTGAAGTTGGAAGCATCATTCTAACAAGCCAAGTAAACACAAGGAAAACTGGCTGGATTGCACAGGATGGAGGGACTGAATATTATTTCACAAAGGGACTGGAGTGCCGTTAAGATGCTTTATGCTTTGCATTCACTCAGTAGAACAGAAATACTGATAGTTGCCCTAAAAGAAACACACGAGGAGCAGAAGACACTTCACATACCACAATTAGACAGGTCCAGAGGTAAACTGCCCTGATGTGTGCTACATTTTCATAGCTGTACAGAAGCCATGTGTAAAGAAGAGAATCTAATAGATGGCAACAGTTACTGCTCTATGAAGAGCAAGCAAAAGTCTAAGAGGACATTTTATATTACATATACATAACTGTACTCTCCCATCAGCATCAGTCCAGGTACTGCTTCTCCACTGAATGAGTGAATTTTTAAAAACTCACACACAAATGTCCCCCCAGTCAAGACAGATTTACTAAGCTACGTCTTCCATAGAGAACTCACTGCAAGATGCCACTCCTCCAAGTGCCTGCCTCCCCCTCCTGGAAGGAATTGAAATCAGCAGTGCAAAGGTAGAGCCTCTCCCTCCATGAAAAAGCAAGCTTTCCCCAAAGGTTAGTGACAGAGCCCAGGGACCTTCAAAAACACCATCTGTTCCAAGACAACAACTGAGCTCTTCAGAGAAGAATGCACTGCAGTATTTTTAAAGTTGTCAAATACCATGAGGCATTTCTGTAGTGCCTTGCAGAATTTAATGGAAAATGCCAGTCTTGCTGTAAGACTTTCAAATTTAATACAGAGCAAACCCCTGCTGCAGAAATTCCAAGAGTGTATCAATAAGGCCTGTAGAGAACTATGTTTTCCATTAAACTCTACAAGGCTTTATTTAAACAAATAATTTAGACAACTTGATTACATCTCTATAAAAATTGCATGAGTCTCAATTCCCATTAAATTCCAGTCCTTTTCCTTTTGGGCCCAGCACCACACACTTAAATGACATTCAGTCTCAATACACAGCAGTTATAAAGAAAAGTCATCCCACAGGTGTAGACAGAGAAGGTAAAGAGACCTGCCACAGTAAGATTTTGGTTTTTATCTTCCCTCAAATATTATAATATCCTTCTAGATACTGAATCCCTGAAAATTTTTCAGCTTTATTGTGAATTTGCCTTAAACACTGCAGCATCAACAGCTGCAATGCCCAGTCCTCCACTTACAGAAGCTGAGTTGATTTAGCCATCAGTGGACAGCTTCTTGTCATCACCCCAGGCAAGCTGAGCTGCCAAGCTAGGGAACTGCTTCAGTTCAGAGTTTAGGAGGCACCCACTTGCCACCACTCCACTTTTAACCATTTTCCATCCCCAAGAACTCAAATGAGCAAAAGCCTGACCACACTTAGAAGCACAGAACTGTAACGTCATTCAGGCTGGGAAAGACCTCCAAGATCATCTAGTCCAACCTTTAACCTAGTACTAAAGTCCACCACCAAACCGTGCTGCTCAGTTCTACATCTACATATTTCTTGAAGACCTCCAGGGATGGTGCCTCAACCACTTCCCTGGGCAGCCTATTCCAGTGCTGCACAACCCTTTTGGTAAAGATATTTCTCCTAATACCCAACCTAAACCTCCCTGGCACAACTTGAGGTCATCTCCCCTCCCAAGCACCAAGTGATGAGAAGAGCCCAATCCCCACCTCACTACAACCCCCATTAAGGTAACTGTGAAGTACAATAAGGTTCCCCTGAGCCTTCTCTTCTCCCATGCTAACCGCAGCTCCCTCAGCTGCTCCTCACAAGACTTGTTCTCCAGGCCCTTCACCAGCTTTGTTGCCCTTCTCTGGGCACACTCCAGCACCTTGATGTCCTCCTTGTGCTGAGAGGCCCAAAACTGAACATGGTACTCGAGGTGCGGCCTCACTAGAGCAGAGTACAGGGGGACCATCACTGCTCTAGTCCTGCTGACCATAGTGTGATTTCCACATGGTCCCACGGAGTACCAAAATTAACACACCTGTAGAGCTGTTCCTGAACAACCCTCTAATCCATACACTCCACTATTTTATCTCAGTGGTGTTAAGGGCTCGGATTTAGTAGCACTTGGGGAGCTTGAAGTCAGGTCCTTCCCTTGCTGTTCTGCAATAACATCAGTTACATCAGACAGGCTGTCTTCATTTCCCCAAGCTGAGAAGATAATACTAACTACACAACCTGCTGAGAATGTCAGACGGAAGAACCATCCCTTGACATACAACTCCTACTAATGCTTCCACCTCGCTTCATATCCCAAAACTTTCCGAACAGCTTGCCTCACACAATCTTGTTTTACAGGCACATCATTGACATTGCTAAGATTTTAAACAAGCCCCACAGCAGTGAACAAAGTTCCTAGCTCCCCCCCCAGGCTCTTCTGACATGAGAGCCCTCAAGAGCCTCAGGTCCATCACATCAATTTGCGCACACCATATGTGGCTCTGGGTCCCTACCTGCCCATCTGAAGTGATCGCGCCAGCTTCCAGACACTTCCATGGCAGGCATTCACCTTTCTGCTGTTAACCTACCTTCCAAGCAAACCCACAAAGCCATCAACTCCTCTCGTCTACTTTGGCTAATGCAAACAAAGAGCAATACCACTCTGCTACAAATGGTCCCTGCTAATGGCTTTTCTTGTGTTGCAATCTAATTTAATAACCAACAAAAATGGCTGGTTCAGGAGAAGAGCTTATTTAATGCTTTAATTGGTACTTATTTTTAACAGTTCATTAGAAAGGCAGCACTTTCTGCCTGGTTTTACAGCCTACCTGACCTGACAAGCAGAAGGCCAGCCGTTCGGATCACACAGGGACACTAATTAACAAGCCCCAGGTCAGCGGTCTCTTTACAAACACATTAGGTGCTGCAGTAAGGTCACAGGGGGAAACAGAGACAGCATGCTGAACAGTAAAAGCCTTTTGTTTCCTTGTTCCACCTCCTCTAGCAAGACAGCCCACAGATGGATTACGCAGGCCAACACCATCATCATTTCAGCAAGGGGATTTGGGGAGCAGCAGCATCTGGCAAGAGGCTCTGAATGTCCTGCAGGACTCCGTGTTACCATGTCACCTCGTTTCTGCAGGGGTACATCGATGCTCCAGGGACTACACTGCGGCAGGTAGGACATGCACGCATGACCTCTCCTTCATGTGGTATCTAGCCACTCCACAGCAAATTTATCTGTGGCACTGAGTCACCTTGGAGCAGCTCTACACGCACTAGGGAGGTCTGGGACATTCTGCTGCAACAAGACTGGCATCAGCTGGAATAGAGAGCCCCAAATATTTAGCAGCCTTCACCACAGTGAATTAGTGCCTGTGATTTTAGGGATCCAAATCCTACTCCCAAGTTCAATATTCATCCCTTGCAAGGAGGCAAAACCAGGTCAAACAGACTGAAGTCTAAATGCAGCTGCTTCAGCCTTACATGGGTTTCAGTCACTTCAGTACGACACTTCGTGTATTACCCCCACGTATCTCAGGCTACACTGCTACCTGAAAGTGCTCATTAACCTGAAAAGATGCAGCTTTAGGGTAACTGCTTTTCAGCAGGTTTATGTGGAATAAAAGCCCTATATAAAGCTCACAGGAGCCTACAGTAAACACAGGCTCAGGGGCTTTGTAAGCCTTTCTCGTTTCAAATCAGGAAGCATGAAGGTTCATTAATAGAAAACAGACTCCTAAAAAAAACTCGAGTCTGAGGTAAAGGCAACTATATCAAAGTCTCTCAGAAAACCATGCTTCCTTACATGCTGCCTGGATGTTTCTTTCATAAGAATTGTTTACACTGTCAGGGGAAAAGCAAATCCATTCAGCTTTAATACTGCATTAAAAACACATTCAGACCCAACAACGAGAAACAGGCTCAGCCCTTTTGTGTACTTTTTGGCATGCACCTGGATATCTTGTCCTTATTTATGTTTTTTACAGATTTTTTTAAAGCTTTATTTCAAGGACTACAGTAACCTATCACATCCTTTGAAATAAAGCGCAATAATCCAGATGTTTTCACCCAATTGCCCCTTTTCTGAAAGGAGTCTTCCCTCCTTCTTCCATTAAAAAGATCACATCAACATGCATACACATAAACTCTTCCCATAGCCAACCGTATTATTTGATGCTCACCCTTGGCTGGATTAGAGCGACACTGAGGATGTCACAAACCTCAGTGGAAAAAGGTACAACACAACTGGGCATTTTAGTGCCCCATCTTAACAAAAAAAAATAGGGCTGGGGCTAGTAAGATGAAAGCTTGACCCAAAGATGTCAGGTAACCCATAAATCGGCAGAAACCTGACTTAATTCAGCTGTGTCACTACTCCTATTGGATGTACACAAAGCTTTTTTCCAGGAACAAAAATTCTATTACTTCTATTGCTCTGTTCTACATGGGATTTTAAAGGTATTCCAACCTCTCTTAATGGTCCCCAGTAGTTTCTTTCAACAGGGTGTCCAGTCTTCTCCCTGCATGAACAACCATTCTTTTACCCTAAACTTGCAACAGCACTGCTTTTAAGCATGCTACCCCAAAGCTAGTTGGTTTCCATCAGTAGATGGAGCAATATGCAGGCAGGATATCTAATTTGAACTATTAATATGAAGGCAGCAATAAATCTGACAAAGCACTCAATTTGCAAATGCAAAACAAGTGTGGAGAGTTAGCCAAACTGCTGCGGAGTCAGTAACAGTGTAAAGTAAAACTGCAGCATCTCACTCCAAGGAATCAAGACAGAGTCCCTTTCCTGTGATGCCAGAGGTGCTGGCCTGTACAACCCATCTCCTGGTTGCCCTGCTGCCCAAGTGGGACTACGCAGGACAAGCTAGAAAGAAAACCTGGTGCTATACACAGATGGTTGCACCTGCAGTTCGAGCTTTTTTTTTTTTTTAAACCAGGACTGCAGTAAACCTCATGCCTGGTCCTGAATACCCATAAATTCATATGAATTGTATATATGAATAATATTGTAGGAGTTTCTGAACTTTAATTGTTGCATCTGTACAACTGGAGACCCCTCAAGGGTCAGTTGAAAAATGAGTTGGTTAATACAGCAGCTGCATTACTTCCCATTGGTTTGCACATACCAGAGTTTGCAGCTCTTCCCTTCTGTTAGATCAGCAGCTCCAAGCTGACAAAGTCTGCCTTTTCATCAGCAGATTCCCACCTACCCCTGAAGAAGCTCACAGAAAAGCCTGTTCATGTATGTGAACTAGCATCACCATCTCCAGCCCTATTTCAAGCTAATAAAAATGCAAGACAGCAGCAATATTGTGGTAAGTGGGATCAGAAAACATCTATGCAATATTTTCCTGTTTAATCAATTAGAACCACTCACAAAAGCCATTTTTCTATAGAAATGCGTAAAACCAAAAAGTTCCCTAAGCAGTTCAGTCAAGCCATTTATTTGGCAATTTTAGTCTTTAGATACATGCTTAAGTGTGTATCACTTAAGTGATACTTCTAACTTAATCAGAAAAAAACATTACGTGGAGTTTTATTATCTAGTATGAATGCCTACAGAAGCCAGGCACTTGCTGTGTACTTTGCACTATTTCATTAACTGGCTTTACTTGCGTCATTGCATTCATTGTGACAAACGGTTTGAACAGAAAGGCAAGCTGTGCAACATATATACTAATACCAAGGGAAGGATGGCATTAACCATGAACAGCTTAACCACGGAGCTGGTGCAACCTCAAGGGAATTCTGATGTTACTGTTACACAGATACAAGGACATTCAAAAACAGAATAACATTCTTTGAAGGTCATCACAACATTGTGATTAGAACCAAAGACAAACCTGCAGAAAACCAAGGTCACAGGTACGGGAACCGAGCTAGTGCTGCTACATTTTCTTTTGACTTGCTTTCTTCTCCCTACTACAATTCAGATAACAGTACCAATTTTCTCATGGAATTAAAACAAAAAAAAAAAAAACAAAAACACACTTCCCTAGTGGGGAGTTAAACCTTGCACTCTGTTCCACCAGCACTCCCACACCACCCCAGCTGTCAGCCCTGGGAGCTTGAGAACCTTTTCACAGATGGGAGAACCAGACTTGGTCAAGTGAAGCAACACACGTAAGGTCACAGAACAACATGGAAGCAGACATGGAAACAGAACATCAGCCTCCTTTTTTTTTTTAGTCCTACATCCTTACTGCTTTGGCCAAGCATTTTTCTAAAACCAAAGAAACACTACCATGACTACAGGCCACTTTTATTCCTTTCCTTACTAGCTTATCTGAAAGCACGATGCTGAGTATTTTCCTCCCCAGCTAACAATACAGAAACTAAAATGGTTCTGATGCTTGCATGATGGAAACATTCCTACCCCAGGGATTAGCAAAGTACCACTACCCCCCTATCCCCAACCAAATAAGCCGTCTTAGTGTTCAGAAGACTTATTTTTCACATTTTGCGTAAATTCATTTTACGCATGAACTTAACACCCAATCCCTGACAGTCCCCATTTCAGAGGAGTGTGGATGCTGCATTTGTATGCAGGGTCCTGCATGTGTGTGTACGATAACAAGATTCAAGCTGAAACAAGTGCTCGTTACCATGCAAATATAACGACTGGACTGAACCTGTCTGCTAATCCTCAAACTCCACCCAGCTCCTCAGTGACTCTGACTTCAGCAGTAATACAGAACACTTCTGCTGGATCTCCAGAGGGCCAGAACAAACCCTCACCTAACTTTATCACACAAGAATTACAGCAGGACCAATTTCACACGGACTAACAATACAAGCTGGAAGTAATCCTAAGCACGATAGCTTCATTTCTGGGTGTCTCAATGAGCATCTGCTGAAGAATACTTTGCAAAGGATAAAAAGGAAAATGTTGCTTTATGAATAATGCAATTTTAACACAATGACATGTTGGAAATAAGCCCAAGCCTTTGAGCATTTCAGTAAACACCTTTGTGCCACGAGGAAGTAAGGGAAAACAGTATGACAAGATGCAGGAACAACTCCTGAGCTGCCACTTCCACAGAAAAGTCCTCAGCTGGGCTGATGAAGATCAGAGCTGTCAAACAACTTAAATATGATCAATTACGACACCTGAGAGCAGATGTCTTACACTTCATTTTGGAGCCATCTTGAAGATTCAAACTCAAAATCTTAAAATGATACCACAGATAAAACTATGCTTTAGTGTATTTCCAAGACATTTAACATTTAAGTTACCTAAGGAAGTTCTGGAAGGTATCTGACACCTGAGAATTTTTCAAAAGCCTGGAGATGATTTTCAGGATTTTATATCCAGGCTTGGTTTACTAAAATTAAAAACATTCCTTACTCACTCCTTGTTGAAAAAATGAGTAAGAGAAAATCCTCTGTAAAACAATATCTACATAGTTTTCTTACAAATTTGAAGTTTTAGAAGACATAGTAAAGCCTCTTTTCACTGAATCCTGTGCAGGTGCTGGAAACCAACACAAGGGCATGGAAGAGGTTCAGACCTGCAAACAAGGCTTGCAGCAACGGAAAACTTACTTTTATAACCCAGTATTTAGTTCCAGTAGTAAAAGGAAAACTACCTGGCATCCTCCAAGATACATTTGGCACGCACAGTTGGACCCCATCAGGACTATTACTAGCAAGTCCCTGGAATTTGCCTCAGTGTTTCACCCGTTGTCTGCACTGAGTGTCTTGGACTGTCTTACAAGTGCTTTAAGCATCTGAAAAAGAATTCTGAAGTTTCACCAGGAATAATTTAGAACACCTCCTGAAGAAGCCATTTTCAGTATGCACAGAAGGCAGCCAGAGGGTAAGCGTCTTGCTTGCTTCTAAGCTCAAGTTCTTTCAGAAAAAAACAGGTTGCAGGAGGTAAAGTACAATAGCTATATGGTTACAGAGGTTTCTAATAAAGGAATAATCAGATGAATTAATCTTCTATCGTAAACATTTCTTGCATATACAGGAAATGCAATATTCATTTAAAATATTGTATATCATGTATACTATAAACCACCATGGAAGGTAGAAGCCTTTGAAGGATGACTGCAGCAGTTCCTCCATATGCTGTGCCATCTTTCTTCCTCACATAGCACCTCTTCATTTCATTTTTTGTGCTTATACTTAATATTCAGCCTGCATGATAATTTCAGGAACTCTCCCCCCGATTAATAACATGCAGATTTATACAGTTCTCTATTTTGCATACCTAATTCCCCCACAGTTTGCCTGCTTTACTGTAATTCCTCTGATGTTTACTTTGTCTTAGCATTCTTGCTAAGTTAAAAAGGAACTCACTTGAACATTCATTATTAATTTCTCCTAAGTATCTCCAATTAATTTTCTGAATAGATTGGTACTTTATGACATTTGTTATTGATTGTTTGGAAGCAAACTTCCAATTACTAAAGCAGCACAATTTCCTAGCTCAGAACTGTAGTTTGAACATTTTTCTGCTAAGCAATGAAATCTTGAAGCAGCAGCATCCCTTTCACAGTCAAAATTGGAGCCCAAATGGCTACAACAGGCCATAAATCCACTCTTTGCATCTTAATGGGCACATACAAACAAATCACAAGACTGCTTTTAGCAAAGCAGGCTGAAGCCTACAGTTTTAGGAGTCCATAACATTGCAAGAAGATCCTATTACATGCATCTTCACCACTTAGCAGCTCATATCAAGTGAAATCCAGAAATGCGAGCTCACCATGAAACTCGTATAACCCTTAATGAGACAGACAAAAACTGAGGAACAAAAACTGAAGAGCTGGAGCAATTTCTCGTCCAACAGTCATTGGAGCCAAGTGAGCAAAAAGCCGAGGAATGCTGCAAAAGTCTGAATTTTAGCAACACCATTTTCCTTTACTCTATCATGAGGCCTGAGCAGCACCTGAGTGTTAGCAGACAAATGGAAGACCACAGTGGGTCATCTTAACTTTCAAATCCCCCTCCCCTTCTTAATTGAATGGTTTGTAAGGGGGTATTTAACTCGACCCCAGAAGCATCTGAAGCAAGGGTAAGAATATCCACCTCCCTTGCTCCTGCAATACAGTATTTTGAAGAACATTACAAAACCTGATTTCCACAAGAACAAGTGAAACCAGGAAACATTCTGTAGTGATGCATTCAGGGAGTCCATGTTTGTTATCAAAATTCAAAGTGATCATTACAAAGCACCAGGGCCTTGTTGTGAAAGAGAAGCCCAAGTCATATTCCTTTGATATAACCTTCAGTCAAACCTTCAGCTCAGAGACAACAGGGTCTGGTAGTTCTTTGGCCATGATCTAATACCACTACTACTAAACCTGCACTTTCCTTTACAGGCCATGGGAGATCTATTCTACGTAGAGACATTCATCAGCAGGTGCAATATAGTTATCTATGCCTGGTACTGTCTCCTTGTAGATCCAGGCACGTTCTAATACAAGTTTGTTTGTTTTTTAAAGCATCAGTCCTGACACCAAACAGCTTGTTAGTGGTAGAAGGTCCTGTCACTACAGAAAGTCACTCAAGGAGGGCAGTAGCTGTGCTCCTCTGACTGCCTCGCTGGATAGTCCAAAGTACACCTAGGTTAGGATCCACTTTTGGCTGGGAGGTCTGACAGGTGAATTTCTTAAGCATCGCTCAGACACTGTAAGCTTTAAATCACAACAGCATCGCTGCACAAAGGAGCTCATTCTTACCCTTCCATCTTCTGCTTGCAAATGTCTTCCAAACTACATTTGTGCTCTCTTCCTACAAACTCAGGAAATAAAGTCAAGTATTTGGCTTTTGCAGAGATTCTTGAAAGATCTCTTTCCATTGCGCAAGTCTTAATTTTAGAGGCAAGAGATCAGCCTAGAAAACTTTACAAGACCTCAGGTCTGTACAATGCTCTAGCAGAAATGCATTGCTAAGCAACACAATCTAGCTGTGTCTGGGCTGTAAAGATATTCTGGCCAAGAACACAAAGCGGGGCTCATCAGAATTACAATTCTAAAGTGTATGCCTTTGCCACTGCCAGACAATAATATCCCCAAAGGGGACGTAGGGTCAGTATTCATGTCAGCCGGCTTTCATTCTGAGGCAGATGGATGTTATCTGTCTGGCTGCCTGAGTGGCCCAGCCTTATCTCAAGATTTTTGAGCCTGATAATGACTTTAAGTGTTTGAAACTATAGTAAAAGACTTGAATCCAAAAAGGGACAGGACTCATGTAAGAAAGTCCATGCAGGAGATTATCACCGTAGAAAGCACGACAGTCGACAGTCGAGCCTTCAACAGCAACAGCTGACACATTCCTCTTATATTACAACTGCACTGTTGGACATGCAGTGTTTTTCACTTAGCATTTTAAAATAATTGGATGTAGACCAAAGTAATCAATTTCACCAGATCTCACATATAGTACTAAAAACTCAAGTTCGCTTTATTTCATCAGTTTAAAAAAATGTGACTTAATAGGTTTACATTTTTGTCTGTGCTGAAAAAAACCCAAGCCTTAGTCTCACTGAAACAGAGGAATTCAGTTCTTGAAGTGCAAAGTAAACTATTTTACAATAACAGAAACATTACCCTGAAGATTAAGTCCTTCGTACTGCACACAAGAGAAAACCTTGAAAAAGTGTTTTTCATTAAATAAGAAATAAGCTGAGATAAATACACCCAGCTACAAGCAGAAGCAGATTTCATTTCTTCAGGTCCCTTGCCTCAGCTTGCATGCCTGGAACTTAACTTCACTAGACAACTCTGCTGCAGTGGCACCTCCATGGCACGGGGACCGTGCCAACCCAGCAGCTCGCTGATAGCACGATGCCACCTCTACCACAGCGAGTTCCCTTACCTACCAGAGGCAGCACAGCAGTAGGGCTGTTTCAATGAGACCCATTCCCCTTTTCTCAGTTTGCAGTTAAGGCAAGAAGAGCTCAGGGACAGAAAAGGGTTCTCAAGGACCTATAGGAAAAGAGAATTATCTTCAAAGCATTTTCATGTGCTACAAAATTGGGTAGGCATTCCACACAGCGACACACAGGGAGTCGGAAGCTCAGAAGGTCAGAAAACATGCCATTAGCCCCCCAAAAGAAATCTGAGCACTTTTGTTGAGTCATCACTTCGTGGACACTTAATGCACAGTAAGGATGCCAGGTATGTGGAAGACCACTGAATTAGAGCTATCGATCCTGGCACCCTAAAGCGCCTTTTCAGAAAGGTAATTATTTGGTTCCACCCCAAACTCTCCTGGCCTCATCAATAAGTTGTCACTCCTCAAAGATTGAAAGGTAAAATGAAATAGTTCTTACTCTCATAAAGCAGCTTATGTCATTCAATAGCTAAAAGCTGCAAGGTTCTCCTAGACCTTCACTGGTTCTCCTCCCCTTTCATCACACCCTGTGTCAAAAAATGTTTGAATTTTTTTTAAAAAAAGCTTCCTTTACTTATGGAGCTGTACGATTTACACTGACAGAAAGGAAGGAAAATGCAAATGGAAAGAAAATGCAAGTGTGGGAACCTGCTCAATTTAACTGAAAAATAACTCATTTAGCAGAAAGTGTTTAGTGAAATAAATGCCAACAGAGCCAGAAGTCAGACAGTAAATAAGCCTTACCCAATTTGAACATGTAGCTGCCTAAAAACATTCTTCACGGTAATGTGCAGTTTAAGCACTTAGGAAAATTGCCAAGAGGTGTCAAAATACTGAGAAGTCTGAAGATAAGATTGCAGGCAAGTAAATCCCCCTCAGCTCTTCTAGACATCCCAGGCCCGGTGACTATTACAGAACTGCATTATATTCAAGAGAAAGTTACTTTCCACCCCATGTGGCTAGAGAGAGCTCCTCTGCCATGCTGAAACAAGCCAGCAGCGTGGCACACTTCATTCTGCATCCCCCTTACCCCAAAATTCCACCTCCAGTTTTACCATTTGGTGTCTTGGTACCTTTGCACTCACCAACCACCCATCAGCTACTTGGGATGCAAACAGGTGTGGTATTCTGCACTCTTCATTTAAACGGTATTCTTGACCATGGGTCCGCCTCAAATATACTGCTCAGCTCTGGTCACTTCACTGAAGTTGCACAAGGAAGTTACAGGAACACAAACTGAACCTCACTGGAAAAAGAATTTTTGAAAAGGGCTCTAACAGATTTGTCAAAACCTGAAGAGCTGCATCCAAGGTAACTAGGGAATTTAATTCCACCGTAACCAAAGGAGGACTTAGCTCATTAAGACATCAGGTAGCAGACTGAAATCCAAGAAAAGCATTACTTTAGCACGCATGGAGTTATTACCTATTACATTAGAACTGTGCATTACAGCCTGTCATGCTCAAAGTTACACAGTTAGAACTGGGGCTGTCCTCTAATCACCTGGTTTCCATGTTAGAATAAATCTAGTCAGCTTTTACTAACAGGCTACAGGAAAATGAAAGCCAGCCGTGAGACGTGCTAGCAGACATGGCAGTTCCCTATGACTCGCTATCCACCCTGCAAGAAGAAAGGGACTGCAGCCTGCTGAATTTCTGCCAGCACCTAGCACTCCCCCACAGTCCTCATTACATAAAACTCTCAGAACCAGGTGATTCCCTGCACATACATAAAGGGAAGTTTGCAACTCTTACGCTCTTCAGTACCCACCTGTTTATACCAAGCACCAAAACACAGTAAAAACACTTTTCAAGCACAAATAAACCCATATAGCCAGGAGTACCAACTCACAAGCAACCAAACCCAGGACTATTGTTAGTTTCCCATTTCTCCTGCTCAGTCGTTCACTCAGAGCGTTTCCCCCTTGCTTTGCTCATAGGAGCTGATATATATACTCCGCCTGGTTCCCAAAAGGCAGGCTCTTCACTTTGCTGAAGTGAGCAATAAATAGTAATCAGCTTAAGACCAACAGCCATATCTTCAAAATACTCTGCTTCTTTTGCAAGTCTGTTATAAGACAAAGCAGTATCAAGATTGAAAAATCAAAGCAGCCATCTGCCTAGACCACTGGGACTCAGATCTGATCTCAGACTTCTGCTGGATCAGTAACTTTAAAGGGAGACTTAAAACCCAAGTACCACGAAAAGCATTACTGGCAATAGAATTGGCTCGTGTCCACGCGTAGCGCCTCGGGAGAGCATTTGCTGATATTCATTCCATCTTCCCTGCCCTGTGCCCTGCAGGTCACAACCCCGCTTTAACCACGTGTAAACACAAAGGCCTTTTCCCTGGCTAGAGTCGAACATTATTAACAATGACTTCCACACTGTCTGCTGCTGCCCACACCGAGTATGGCTACAAACACACTGCATTTCCTTCAAGGCTTGTTTGAATACATCTGCTTTGGAGACGTACATAGGATTACCTAACGTCATTTAGGTATAGACATCATTCTACAACACAGGACAGGAACAGCTTCATTACAGGCCCACGTAAATAAACATGGGTCCCTGCTCAGCCACTGCCTTCCCCGTGGCCTTTCATTTTCTGTACTGCATCACTTTCTTCACTGGCTTGGCAGGTGTTACTCTTGAATCCCACCTCACAACAAGGCATCTCAAAATCCAGTGCAAGTTCTAGTTTAATAATGGGTCTATTCCACACAAGACTGGCAAGGAAAAAAGTCTACTGAACTGCACTGAGGTGGTCTCCACCCCCATATTCTGGGCATCTTAAGAGACTGACAAAATCTACAACACTTTGAAGAGCTTTTTTGACATTTGCAGGAGAATTGTCCCATGCATATCCATCTAAGACCTTCCACTGTTCTTCACTACGTGATCTACTATTCAAAGTTATTTCTCTAACGCTCACTCCATTAACATTGCTAAAATAAAACTGCAGATACAGAATTACAAACTCCACTATCATAAACAGGTTTTACACCCTTGAAATTATACCAAGCACAAGATACTATTCATTTTACTTCATAAAGAAAAAGATATCTCAGTTGATTTCCATCTCTTGATTGCTGAGAGCAATTCTCATAAAGAGCCTTGGAAGAAAAAAAAATACTTCAAGCCCTACTTATTAATCAGTACCACTACACCTCCACAGAAGTCTGACTTTTAGAAGAGCAGGGAAGCAAGTTACACACCCGTGAGCCAGAACATTCACAGACATGAGGGTCAACTCTTGGGAGAGCACAGCAGCCGCAATGCAGGTCCCCCGTTAGTCCTTAAGATTGGGGAATGCAGTTTTTCAGAATGGCAAAGCTCTTGACTAACCACGCAGATAAGCCAAAGGACAGCCAGAAAGGCTCGCACATGTTTTACAGGAAGCTCAGCACATGTAGGTTAACGTGAAGATTGCCCCAGTCCAGTCCCATGCATATTCAGTTCCAGGCCTGGCAAACAGAGGTCACGCAGCCAGCCTTGAAGAGGGAGAGAAGTACATTGCAACAGTAAGCTGCAGAGTTAAGTGGCCTCTGTTTTAAAAGGCTATACGCCAGCAGGGACATCTGCCAGGTAAAGAACTGATGAACAGCAGTAACAAAATGTAGTGCCTCAAACAGCCGAGCCTGCCCACAGAGCTAGCAGCACACCTGCCTATCAACTCCTGGTATCAAACACTGCACTGGGGATTACGTATACTCCTGGTGGCTCTTCTAGAGAAGATTTTCTTGATTTCCCAACATATAATTCAGTGGAAGCAACCTACAAAGACAGAAACCAACTGCACAACTACCTCAGAGCTAACCAAAAGTTAAAGCACATTATCTAAGGGCATTATCCAAATGCCTCTTGAACACTGACAGGCACGGGGCAGCCACCTCGCCAGAAAGTGTCTTCCAGATGCTGAGTAACGCTGGAATAGAAAGCAGAAGATAAAAGAACCTCTCCTCCAGACTCAGCTCTTCAACACACACATAAGCATAGTGAGGAACAAAGTTAAACAAATCCCCCCAACCAAGTATTTTACCTCTTCACATTTCCATTTTGCAGAAACAATGACATTCTGCAACAGCAAAAGTTATTTGAACATGCAATTGCCATCAGCTACTTTCAAACTGAGAATGTATTTGTGCTGCGAGCTAGAGCACAAACAATACTTTGGAAGAGTGCATACAATATGGGTATGTGATTAGCAGAGCATTGCACCATGCCAGCTTTTAATGACTGCACAGCCAAGTGTCTGCAGTAAAATTTACCGTCTCCTATTTCTGTTACTGGCCACAAGAGCAAATTGGCTCCCTGCACACTTCCCACAGGTATCTCTCCCTACCAAGGGAGGAGTAACGATAATTTAAACTTTAAGATACATATGTGTAAGAGCACAACTAGTAGCTCTCATTGAAATGTCAAATGGGAGAGCTACTGATAATGTCAGACACTCATTTCACTCCTTGCAGCTCTATGCAGCATTATTTGCTGACAAGTAATGGACACGATCTAAATTACTCCTCCTCTGACCTCTTCAGATACAATCAGTTATCATTTCTGACAGTAATGAATCTGCCAGACTGGAAAATCCCCGAAGATCCTGATAGAATCAACTCCTTGACTTCCATTTAACCTCCTCTCACCCTTCAATAGTTAAAACTTTTGCAATATTCCATTACAGACATTCTCAGAGCAACGCATGCAAATACCAGGACAGGTCTTGTCACATTAGAGGCCATCTGCTGATAGATGCTGACATGCTCGTACCCTATGCATATAGTCACAACGTGTTTACAGCAAGGTATAGAAGTGTTTTCCCTTTATGCTTAGAAGGAAATGCACCTTCCCACTGCTTTATCAGCAGTGGAGACTTGCTTAAACCTCCCCAAAGCACAGCGTTACAGAGGCTCCCACCCCCTATATGGCTGAGCCACCAGAGGTGGGAAAATGCTATCTGATAATTCATCTAGAAAGACAGAATTTTTGGTTTACAGGCACCTGCAGGTTACAACAGCTTTCAGCGTAAGGCACAGGGGTTCCTGCAGTCTGTAGCCATTCAACACCTGGCCTGGATCAGACCTTGGCATTTGCCTGAAACGCATTGCCATGCTCACCTAACAGTTCTGCCTGACAGAGGAGAGGTTCCAAACTATGCCCAAGAAACAACACCATGCTTTGTAACACATTAAATACTTCACACGTACTGGTGGCTACAGCCTCAACAACCCAGCAAGATGCCTGAGCCTTTTGCTGAATGGATACGGCTATTCCTGAGCACTGAGGCTGACATGACAAAGAAGGAACACCAAGTCTACAGATGAACAGTCCGAAAACAGTGCAACTTGTCCTCCAGTCATAGGATATCAACTATACTAAGTTATATATAAGAGCAGGACAGTTGCTTCCCTCAGCACCAGCCAGCAGTGCTCTGCTCAGTGCAGC
The DNA here is from genome assembly GCF_964034855.1 of Anser brachyrhynchus. Taxonomy (NCBI): domain Eukaryota; kingdom Metazoa; phylum Chordata; class Aves; order Anseriformes; family Anatidae; genus Anser; species Anser brachyrhynchus. Next base: position 4,545,682 of record NC_137718.1, read on the forward strand.
CCAAGACAGAGCCGATGCTTTTGGCCGCCAGCACACGCTGCTGATCCAAGCACTATTTGATTGTCTCAGCTCTCATACTCTTCACTAACAGGCGTGATTTCAGAGAACAGTTTCTCAATTCAAACTGTAGCCCAACAAAATAGATTAGAGCAGAACAGTTGGCCTGGAAAAAACTATGCAGTAGAGGACAGTTGGAACATTCATTTTCTCTTATGTTCTTCTGCTGCTGACTAAACCCTAATTTAGTGTTGGTTTTGCTTTCTCTCTCATCTTTTTCCTTTTTCTAAGTGTGTTTAATCTGCTGTAAAATTGTTTTCATGGCTGCAGTGAATGTTATTGTAACTGTTTTACAATGTGCATTATCTGCACTGTGTAAAGGCTTTTGCTTTCTGTATGCAAATCACTACCTTGCCTGCTGTCATTCAAGGTGCATGCCCTAACACAGCCATAATACCAAGTAATGTTCCACATCACCGAAGGGCACAAATGCTATTTCCAGCAAAATAAATTAATGAACCACTTTGGATCCAGCAGTACAGAACTGGAGCCCGTTCTTAGACTGCAGCTGGACCTCAGCCAGAACATAGGAGCTCAGCTAGCTTCCTTCTGACCCACAGCTTCTGCCAGAGCAGCTGAGCCTTAGGAACTACCAGTCTGAGAGGGCCAGCAAGAACTACAGAAAACAGTCTCCTTCTGTGGGCAGAAAACAATCCTAGCTGTTTTATGACAAGAAGCAACAAACTGAAATTCTGCAAGTTCCAACTGAGTATGAGGGAAAACTTCACAGTGGGGTGAGGACAATGAACAGGTTATCCAGGGAAGCTGTGGAAACTCCTCCAGAGATATTCAAAACCTACCTGGTGTTGATGCTGTGCAACACGCTCTAGGTGACCCTACTTGACCGGGGGGGTAGACTAGCTGGTCTCCAGAAGTCCCTTCCACCTCAACCATCCTGTGAATCCGATTATGACAATTTAGTTACCTATCGGGACAACTGGGGAAGCATGGTATTTACCCTCCCTATCCTGTAACCTATTAAAAGGAGTTAAGTTTTTCAAGGTCCATCAGCATCACTTACATCAAACAAGCAAGCCAGGACAAATTCTCTTTCAGCTTTTCCAAAGATTCCTGAACAAGTCAGTATCAAGTCATCAGGACAGTTTGGCACCTGGTTCTTAGCCTCCTGCATCAAGGCCTCACTTTAGTTGTTCTGTGTCATTTTACTGAATTGTTTACATCTGGAAGTCAATTTGGAACCCAGTACTAGGGAAGAAACAGATCTTCCCAAAGATATTGCCACTGTGAAGCATATGACATCATTAACAGCACCTGCATATGACAGCTATTGAAAACTTGTGCCAAAACTATCATTCATATGCTCTACAACACTGTCTCACCTTTAACATCAATTTCTATTGCATCACTTTTGTTCTGCATCTCAACTGCTTCTAAAAAAGCAGTCTTAAACCTTTACCTGTTCTGCCAGAACAATGCATCCATCTTTCCTGTCCTTCTTCTTAACCCCAGGATTTACCACCACCATCCCCAGCAAATAGACCTGAGCTGGCTTTTTGTGTACAGGCTGTTTTTAACTCATCACTGCAGGACGTAGCCACTTCCAGGAAAAAGATTCCACTTCATAGCAAGCAACTACATCAATAATCAAACCAATCTAGGAATAAGGCAAGTGAGACAAACTACCTAGCTGCTCACAAATTTATGCCAGGTCAGCTGGCATTTGCAAGTGCTTCTATCCACTCATCTCCCTTGTACACCCGGATATAGTTTTCACCTCCAAAGCGAAACTATTTCATAATGGAATTACAGTCAGTTATTTTTAAACCCAGAGTGACTGTATTTCATGGTTCTTTACAGTTTATGGCCCACCAGTTGACAAAAGATAAGTCTATAGACTTATCACAGCGATATGCACACAACCAGGGTATAAAAACAAGGCAACAGCTTCAGCGCTGCCTTTTAGTCCAGCGTTTTCTTCATTTCCAAGCTGAAAGAGGTCTCAGAACTTTAAATGCTGGGTCACGAGCCAAAGGGCCAAGCAGCCAACTTCTCTGAAGTAAAGCATTCACGCTCCACAGGGACTCTCTAGCCAGAGAACAAGCAGCTCATGCTCAAGATCACTTCTGAGATGCCAACTGGGCCTTCTGCCACCAGCTGGCTGATTAGGACATCAATCGTGTGATTATATTGCTCCCCAATTACCCTCCCCTGGCAAGAACCTCAGCTTCATAACTCCACATTTGCTTAGATCTACAGCTTTGTGACTGGTGGCAATTGCTTAAGAAACAAGCTATTCACAGACTGAAAACAAAACAATCGTCTCACCTGCACGGAGGAGTATGACAACATTTAAAAGACGAGCCTACAGGAAGCCTACGCTGTTCATCCTCTGCACTGCAGCCTGCAAAAGGCTTTCTGCTCTGTGTATTTATATACAGCTATCTCTCCCAGCACAGCAACTCATTTACCAGTGTCTATAGGATCTACTACATCCTGAACTTGCCAATTTGCCTCAGCAAGTAATCACGGCATCAGACTGCTCGGAGAAGACCATCCCTCAATCTGTCAATGCAAGGTCCCATGATTAACCAAGAAAATCCATACAAAAGAGGAAAAACCTCCATAGCCAATCCTCAGGCACTTAATCACAGCCACTCACACCATCAGCACCTGAAGCGACATTGCCATGACAACCGCGGTACCTTTAGCCCCGCTGCCAGGGTAGCACAGAAGGAGACACTTGTCTCCAGTTTGTTAGCTGGGTAATTGGTCCTGCTGTGCAGGGTCAGCGTTAAGGACGATGACAGCAGGCAGGGTCTGTCTGCTTAGGTATCAGGGCCACCTTATCCTTGGGATGGATCTCAGATTTATTAAACGCTTACGAGGTTAGCGAGCTGTGAAAATCCTATTCACCACCACTGCAGTCTGCTGCCTGGAAACTTCCTCCTGTGCTTCAACTTTTTCAGGAGGGGAGGAGCTTCAGGGATTTACAGTGCTGCGATTTTCAGGCGAGAGAAGCCTCCCAAATCCCTGTTCTGGGGGGCCGCAGTTTGTAGGAAGAGCAAATTGCCTGGAAACAATTCTTATGCTGAGCTCTTCAGGTGGCACACAGGACAGACCAGGTTTTGCCAGAAATTTTCACTTAACTGTCCCTCAGCTTGCCTACAACTCTGTAAGTCAATTCTAAAGCTTTGTTTCCTGTACTCATTATTTCTATATTCGTCAGCTATTTACTCCTGTGAGGCAAAGAAAACAAGCCCCCAGCCTTGTTCTTAATCTGATACAAACTGCAGATCTTCAGATGAAAACGATGGATTTGCTGAATAATGTAGTTTCAATACAAGCTCTTTCTCCATTATTCATGAATTTATTTCCTGCTATTCCACAGAGGTAGCTGAAGCCCTGTACACTGTCACTAACGCCAAATGGATCAGAATTTCACCCTGCAAGTCTGTAGATAAATTTTTAAAACCTTTATCTATTACCTCTTGCATTCAGCAGGTCAAGGCACAAGCATTATCAGAGCTGGTTGAGCCTCAACTTCCACACAAGCAGCTCCAAGCTCTAAATGAAATACCTGGGGCAGGACTAGTAAAGTTGCAACTCATTAGCCCACCTGCAACAAGCAAGTGCCCCTTGCCTGCATCATTGTGCCGCACAGAGGTACCTGGTGATCTGCTGCATAATACACTCAGAATTTTAGCTTTTAGAAAAAACATCTTAAAAGGAAACTTCAGAGGGAGTGCCTTCTATACCTTAGTTATGCGCCTTGGCAGACATCTTCCACCAATTCACAAGCCCATTTTTTGCATCCTGCAGAGAGAAGGCCCATGATAGGTGCAAAACAGCTCCTTCATCGGAGGAAGAATTTGTTTTGCTCTTGAATTTACAAAGCTTTCTTCCCCGAAGCATAATGGAACCTGAGCAAGTCCTTTGCTGTCAGTCTTCTCCACACAGTTGGTTTTTATGAGGCGGGGAGTCAGGAATAGCCAATTGAAAAGATTGTACTACATGAAGGCTGGGCAAAGACAAAGCTTTCAACAGAGGAGAGGACCTCGATAAAATAAGCAATTGAGTGATGGGAAGTCTCACTGCAAAGAAATTTCTCATCAGTTCAATTCCCATTCTCATCCCATTCAAAGCTTTTCCTCATAAGATAGCCAGTTGTAGTAAATTCTGAGGTCTTTACAGACCTTTGAGCAGGAGCTTGGACTCCAGACCTCCTGAGATCCCCTCCAACCTGAATTACTCTGACAATCCAGCTCCAATCAAGTTAACCACCACATCATTCTCAGAAAACTGAGTCAAAGATGGAAATAACTGCAGATCACAGGCCACATGAAGAAGCTGTCAAAAAGTAAATACTTCAGCTATCAAAGCTACTTCTGTAAAAGCTGTTTACAGCCCAGCTGCATCTGAGCCACTGATCCTGCCTGCTTGGGAGAGGGCAGCTGATAAGGACCTAAAACAATGGTTAAAAAAAACAAAACAAAAAACCCCCACACAGAGCACAGGTCAGAGACCCTTTAAAAGGGCTTTTGCCATTCAGTCTGTATGGAATAAGCATATCCAGAAGGAATTACATTCTCTTGCAACATCAGAAGAGGTTTGCTACTCTGCTTCCTGTAGCCCAGACATGCTTTTAGACTAGCGTGGTACTTCTCCCTGTAGTCCATCACACTTCAAGCTGCAGCCCTGGAAGTCTGAGTGGCCCAAGTCTAACGCAGGATTTACAACAGAATGAGTTTTGCCTCCAAACTGCAGAAGCTACAGCTCACCTTCCCCTACCATCCCTAAGTCACTGTCAACGGCTAGCAAAGAATCTAGGGCAGGGAAATGCACCACGTTAGTTTTTGTATTTACAGAAACACAAAACAATGCACAGATTACCAGCAGCAATACTGAGAAGTGTCATTCCACAGGTCCTCTCTGTTCTAACAGGTGGACTTCCTAACTGATATTGCACATGCATTTCAGTGGAAATAGTACCGAATGATATCCTGGATTGCAGTAATACATAAAGAAATATTTAACAAGCAACACAAGAAACCATTTAAAACATTTTTAACAAACAGTAGAAGAAAAGCATGCTAATATTTTGTATAAGATTTAACAAAAACAGATGAAAGAGCATGTAGGGGCCTGTAGGAGCAGAACCCAGAAGCCGTTAGCAGCAAAACCAAGTACAACTCCATGGCTGCAACTGTCACCAAGTATGCTCTAGCATAACTGTCTGCATTCTTAGATGATGGAACTCTTCTGGGCCTGATGAATGACAAGCACATGGAAAGTCTTCCATCCCAAAACTATTGCGATGGAACAGAAATGCATCCATGCACAATAATCTTGGGCCAAGATGCAGGTGTTTATGCCAATGGGGTAGAACAAGGATATTACTGAATTAGGACAGATATTTTTTCCAGCACCAGCCCCTGTGAAGCTCACCCTAACACTTGTAAGTCCCCCAAACCAAAGTCATCTGCCCGGGGAGTTCTGGCCTACATTGTGTCTTACTGTGCAGTTGACCGGTAAGGATGACATCACAATAAAAAATAATTAATATTAGCCATGCTATAAATACCCACTCACTTCTAGTTCAGCACGCAGATTATTATAATGACCGTACCTTTTAAGCTATGAAATTCTGTTTTACAAGCCTTCATTTCAGCATAATGTCCTCATAAAACACAACAGCAGTGCAGCGAAGAGAAGACTAAATTAAAAATTAATGAGCCCTGCCAGCACTAGGCTTTCTCAGAGCCAATAGAAAGTTGAAAGTCTTCTCCCCCATGCAAGTGTCCAGGTTATGTAAAGGCAGCAGACATACCCTTCCCTGTCCCAGGTTTAATAGCCACCGCAGTGCACTCATTTATATGCATGCAGAGGATTGACATCACTGCACTATGATCTCAGGGGATGCAGGGGACAAACCCAGCTGGATTAACAGGAGTCACGAAACCCGGCAGGACTGAACTCTGTCAGATTTTCCCTTCCCCTCAGTGCGGATCACCGTTAGTAACCACTTCCAGATGAGGAGTGGCTGGTTACAGAAACAAAAGCACTTCTTTGGAAGGATTTCATGGGAGATGAGACAAAAGGTTAGGCACCTTTCTGTCCCCACTGACTGAACTGCTCCATGCAGAGTGAGAGCCCTTTCAGCATCTCTCAAGGCTCTTAATGAGCACGGAAAAACACTATTTTAACAACCTCCCAGAGACAGTACCCAACAAGGTTTTAGAGAGGTCCATACTGAACAGACTTAAGTGTTCCTTGCTATGGCTTCAGCAATTATTGGTCAAGGGTGAAACACCAGCAATAGCAGGGCATTCAAATCACTCACATGAAAAATGTGTTCACTTTTATACAGGCAGCTTACTGCCCCACAACCAAGATGCTGTCCTTTGTCTTAGGAGAGATGCCTGAGATACAGAAGGCACCTCTCAGCTCCCACACATGGTTCATTTTCTTTACAGAGGGCAGAGAAGGCGGCTGTTGGGCACCAGCATAGCCTCTAAGTTCATAGACATTACAAGCCCAGACTCTAGTCTGACCCACAGAAGCTGTCAAACACCTTCAGCTCTCCACTGGAAGCACGCACCCTTATCTGTTAGCACCAGGAGTATCAAGCAGGCAATTTAAGCAAGGTGTTTGTAGGTAGTGGTAAGGGACTGGGCTGAACACCCTATATTTCCTGCTAGCTGAATAACTTCAGCTCCTAGCAATTAAGTGCTTGACCAGAAGCTCTCTCCACCAAAATCCCACACAGAAGCTACATGGTTTAACTGCAGCCTTTTATAGAAAGCTCTTCACAGATGCCTAGAAAAAGAAACTGATATGGAATTCAATAGGATTGCATACTGATTACTCTAAAGCAATATCCTTTAATGGAAACTGATCCTTTGTATGCATTTTGTGATTCTTTCTATGCATTTTAAAGCTCATCCGTAGAATTTAGGAGACACGTACTCCCACCTAATTCTATGCAATTTTCCGCTATTTTTAGTAACTGATTTCATTCTCTAAAGTACACACAACCTCTCCTTAACTGCCTTCCCTTTTCCCCTCCAAGTATTCTAATTTCTTGCAATTTCCAGTCCAACTCCTTATCAGCTCAGTGGCACTGAACACTCCACTGAATATTCCCAATCCGTCAGTTTATACAATTAAGTAGAAATTCTACTTATCAGGAGCTGGTGCACCATCTTCCACAGAGCTATACATGGTTTCTACACTTCATCCTGGTGGCAACAGGAGAAGTATTACAGCATGCAACATATTACAGCCATTCCTTGCTTTTGTTGCTAGGTTCATCTCCCAACAGGAAAGCCTCGGTCCTTGATCAGCAGACCATGAACATGCTGCATTGAAACATGCCCTTGTAAGACAGAAGTGACAGACCAGAACCCTCTTGCACTTTTCCAAGAGAAGGACTGACTACATGCAGTCATTAAAATAAAGGTCTCAGTCAGCTGAAGAACTTGAAATAACATACTCTGACTCCCTAAGCTGCCATTTTAACGGAAAGAGGAGGATTTACCTGCTCCACCCACTCCAAACCAGTTTTATTGATTCCAAACATCCATTATTTATTCTACTGATACTGTATTTCAATACCACCCTGGTTTTGGCTGGGACACTGTTAATTTTCCTTCTAGTATCTGCATGGTGCTGTGTTTTGGATTCACTACGAGAATAGTGCAGATAACTGATGTTTCAGTTGTTGCAGAGCAGTGCTTATACAAAATCAAGGACTTCTGGGCTTCTTACAGCACCCTGGCAGCAAGGAGAAGGCTGGAGTTGCACAAGAAGCTGGGAGGGGACAGAACCCTAGCACAAAAAGCTGCTTTGAAATCCAGTTGCTGTATTAGCCATGCAATAAGGACAAAACCCAGCTGGGCACCACAGCTCATACAGAAATGCATAATTCTTGTACCCACTGCAGACCAACAGTTCCCACTTGGAACAATACCCCAGACAGGCACCTAGGGCCCCAAGATTTCACCTGATACTCCATCACGAGCAAGAAGAGGTGCAGAAAGCACTGCTTAAGCATTGCTAACATGCCCATTCCTGTCCCAGCATGGAAAATGCAGTCACCTAGGAAACCGTTTTGGAGATCTGCTGGTGTCCAGGGGTAAGGTTCAGAAGTGTGTAAATGTAACAATTACTCACAGGCATCCACAGCTTGTGCCCATCGGAGAACCTGCTGGAGAGCTGACAGTTTCCATAGAAACTGTCTGGAGGAGCTTACAGCGAGCTTCCTCCCAGCTGTTCCACCTCCAAGTGCAAACAAAGGCCCAACAACAACAAATGGGAAGGACAACTCATCTGGAGTGCAACAGCTGGACAACGAGCAGCAAGGCCAGAGGAGTGAGGCAGGCGAAGGTCAGCCTCAGGGGGAAACAACGGAGTCCATCTTATAGCAACTTATTTTGCAACTAATCTGCTTATTTCTTGACAGCTACTTCCTTTAAAAACCTTGTTTCAGTAGCTCAGAAAGAGTCCTACAGTGATCTAACCGGGGAAGGCAGCTGAGGGAGAAGGTTTTACAGCAAAACCACCAGTCACACGTAGCCTCCGCTGAATAGCAATGCAATGGAGCTCCACGTTTGTGCAGAATAAAGCTCTTAGCTGTAAAATTGAGTCATCCCTCGGAAGTATTAGTCAGCAGGGAACCTTGCAGGTACATAAATGCACGCCTGTCCCATTTAAGAACAAGCAGCTGCCAAGTTCCACTGCTTGCCTTCTCACCTCAGATGTTCTCCAGCTCCTTAATGCCAACAGGTGAACGGGTCTATAGCCACGTGGTCTGCCAAGGAAACACTGCAAGATGTCACATCACTTCATGTCTGCTGCACAGCACATACTCAAACCTGTTGCCTAAAGTGAATTTCATCCTCAGAAGCTGAAAGTTTTATCTTTTCAGACTCTTACGCTGTCTGGAGTTCCCCATTCATACACAAGGTGGTTTCCGCTCTAGAAAAACTAAGAGCTTCCCTGCTAGTCTTCCCATCACCAACTCTTCTCCATTTGCCTAGCCTCCCTGTGGTCTTTGCCACAGCATCTTCCACGTCCTTTATTACCAAAAACCCCTCTTACCCCACACCACTCTAACACTCCATGTTATCATCTACACTTATTTTGCTAAAACTAGCACACAAAAGAGCAGCATCTCTGTAGACTTCAAAGCTTTTTTCCCCTTTAAGTCCAGGCAAATGCATTATCACTATTCTCTTCATAATTTCTTTTTAATCCCAGAAGCAGCCTCCCTTCTATTTCTGGAGGTAGCGACTTTTTGCTTTTAAAGGGCACAAGAGGGAGGGAAATAAAACTGACCTTGGGAGTTTTGCAGCTCTCAAGCTTCGGCAACAGGACTATTTCTTGACACTGCTGCCAACCTTCCCTTACCAAAAAGGACAGTGAGAAACATCAGCCAGTTCTAAGAATAAGTCTTCCCCTGCTCTACTTCCTCTGCTGCTGGCGCTATCTATCAGCCCAGCCTGTGTAACAATGGGACTCATGACAATGAGCACAAGCAGAGGTCTGCAGGCTCTGCCTCAATACAACACCGGTGCTGCTTTATGTTTGTCAGCCACATTTATGACCTGGCAAGCAGCAATGACCAAAAGCCCTAGCGCTATTAGATACAGCTAGCTTCTTAGTGTCAGTCCTTAATTAGAACAAATCATGTTAACCACACAAAAAGAAGAATTCACAACTCAGTGACAGCTAATCATTTGCAAGGAACAACAGATGCACTTGCAATGAAGATATATTTCATGGCTCCTTGCAAAGCACTTTTCTGATTGAATAATGCATTATAATGAACATTCGGATAGTTCAAAAGTGTTTTAAAAATTTATAAAGCACTTTCTCCTCCATCCACTTCTGCACAAGTATTCCTTAGTTTGTGCCATAGTTGAAGGCTACGCAGGTGCTAGCTTTTATCCTAGATTTATGCTGGCAACATATAAAATAATTCAAGAGATGTCTTAAGCCAACAAAAAGACAACCTAAGCAGAAGTGTCACAGGTGGATGTAACACTTCTTGGTACTTCTAGGGATGGAAGTGCTTTTTTTTTTTTGCATCATTTCTCAAAAGCTTGACAGGAGGTTTCAAATGAACTAAGGTTTATTTGAGCTAAGCCTTTGTCCAAAGTCAGAAACTCTCAATTCAGCTTTCTTTGGCTTTGACGAAACCCAGAAACAGGCTGCATTTGGTTTTCCCCCAATTTTTGAGAGGTTTACTATAACTCAGAATTCTAAACAGAGCAGAAGGAAAGCTTCCTGTAATATGTTAAGCCGTAGAAAATGCATGTACCAAGTCTCACGAACCAAACCTACAGAGCTCCTCCTTACTTCTCATCTGGAACACACGGAATTGGCTTAGCAGCAACCAACTGTCCTGAACATTGCTTCAAGCTCCTCACCATCTAAGAATTCACAAGTCTATAGAACTCTTTACCTGCCACAGGTGAAGAGTACAAAACACAGTGCTGGAAACTCAGATCAACTGTACTCATCTGATATCCCCAAAAAGGGTTAAGAGGATTTCCAAGCATCTCATTCTTCTCTAATTTTTTGCTCCTTAATAGATATACTCACACATGCATTATTTTTATGTCAACTTGGTGTGAAGCAAAAGAAAAAACATTTACAAGTTGTCCCATCTCTGAAGAAAGCAGGCTGCTAAGAGGCTGTTCCCTGCTTATCTAGGGATCAGCTTATCCCTTCCCATCTGGTAACAGCAGAATTAAAAGAATTGTCCACCTAGCAGCTGACTAGTATGCCTGAACATGGTTTCTCCACAGTCTAAATAAAACCAAACTCACTCTTCTGCAGTTTGTTTTAGCCGTGCAAAAACGCATAAACTGGTACACTGATCAGGGTGAGAGTAGCATGCACATCATGTGGGTGAGATTAGCACTTCAGACCTGTGGTTCCTAAACAAAATCTCTGAAGTGGAAAGACCTCCTGCCAATCCTCATCTAAACCCTGCTTTTTCAAAGTACTTTAAGTGTTTGACCAAAAGTAGACGTGAAAAGCCTCAAGTGTTCTGACAAACAGGCCAATCCTTGACCTCCCTCCCAAACTAGCGATAGCATCAGTACTTTCAGCTTTAGAACTACAAGTAGGTTGCATTTGGTTCCTCAGCTAGCTATAAACAAGCTCATTACCAATTCACCTTCAGATAACTTTTTATGATGCTTGGATAAAGATCAGTACTTCTAAGTGCTCAGATTAATTTCTATTCATGTTTCTGCACTGCTGCCAATATTGAACTTTCCCCTCCGTAGAAAAGAAATAAACCACATGAACGGCTACAAATCCTTACTCCTAAGGTTTGCTTTTTGAACAGGGTTTTTCCATTTCTGTTGTTCTGATCTCAAACAGCAGGCTTCTCCGTTGCCACTAAAGGAGACTGAAAACAGGATCATCCATTCTGCATGAAAAACACCAGGTGACTATTTCACCCTACCAAGAACACTGAGAAAGGCGTCCCTCTGGTATGCAAGTCAGGGACACCAACACATCTTTAGCTGTTTTTCAGCACCATCCCTGTGAGAATTCTTCTATGAATTTAAAGCATGTCTTGCATTTGTACTCATATCTTGCATCTGACATGGAGCAAATCCTTCAAGGTCCAATAAGCACAACAGCCAGCTCTGCTGAAAACTAAAAGCATGCTAATAAGAGAGCAAGAGAGTGGGACAGGAGCCCTTGTCCCAGCTATTAATAGAAACACTTCAGCAGAGCAGAAAGAATTGAGGGCTGGGATGACTGTGCCTTCTTTCTAGGATGCTGCTGTCCTGCTTACTGGACCATTAAATGTTGAGCAGAAGGAAAGACAGGTTTGGGTGAATAATGGAAGTGTAGCATCTGCAGATTTCCATGTATGTCTAGAAAACGCTTGCAATCACTGACCTAGCTGGTAGACTGGCACTTTTGTTTTTGCAACATTTTGAGAGGGTGTTTCAGCAGGTAGGTGATGCTACCTGCTTCTGCAAGACCACTCCTCACTCCAGTAAATGGCTCATCAATTTTTCCAGATCTAAAATGAGCATATACAAAGCCCAAGTGAAGAATCTCTGGCTTAAGTCAGGTCTGCTCCAGAGAATAAGCATCTCAAAAACAGTGCCCTTACCTTTTTCAGTCTGTGATCCTCCCAAATATAATATGAAGATCCCCGCGCACATAAAGGTCATACGTGGTCCACAAAAAGCATGCCACAGAACACTTCTCTAGCAGCCTGTTTCAGTGGGCTGAAACTTGAAGCTGCCAAGAATAATCACAGTATTAGCTGGAGTGTGCAGTGAGCTATGTAAGTCCTCAAAAGTCTGACATCTGCAATTTCAGATGGGTAAGGACTCAAATGCACCGCTTGGTTCAGGAACAGACTTCAGCAGTTGCACAATGTGGTGCACAAAGACAAGGAAGACAAGGCGTGGGTACCTCTTGAGCCAGCAAGACAAACCTGTCTCATGCAGCATTTTTCCAGGCTGCCAGCAAACAAAGATTAACTGGCACCATCTGGCACAGACAACTCAGATCTTGGATAAGTCTTGTCATTGTTTTTGCCAGCAGGTCCAATGTTACCTAATCAATACTCTGCGCTGAACAAACTACTCGGAGAAGAAACAAGTAATCGTCCTACTTCCCTGTGCTTTCATATACACATCTGCTATTTTAAGCTACCTGGCAGGTTTTCTACAGCCCATTAGAGCTGCACACCAGCTGCTTTCAGTGCTTTTGTTACTACTTCTGACCCTAGTCATCTATTACACCTACCTGTTCTGTTAGTAGCGTTCCTGGAACACAAGGATCTGGTGCACTACTCCTATTACAGGTGTACTGCAAGCTTAGTTATCCACACAATTCCATGCAAGACGTCAAAAAGCATTTAAAATAACTGCAGAATAAGGTGCTACTCTCCAATCTGTTAAGCATGCACAGCCCTTCAAGGATGCTTATACAGGACTGTTGCAGTATTTGTTCACGCAGCCCTACCCCTTGTTATAGAGAGAATTTTCTTGTAGCCTTAAGCAGAAGTTATTTACAATTAAGAAGAGACCATGCAAGTGTATTTTGCATATGGCGGCAGCTTGTACAGACATACTTTAAGTATTTCACAGCAACTGTATGTCACACCAGTGTAATAACAATGTCTGCAAGGAAGGCTCCCAGATTCTCATGAGGCAAAACACTACATTTAAAAAAACACAGGCACCTGCTTGCACATGTGGCCAGTGACAGTTCCACACCTGGGGCCAAAGAACTAAATTATATGCCCCACAAGTTACATTTATTGTAGAAAATGTCTTCCTAGTTTAAAATCACAACCAGTCCTTACTCTAAGACTACAAACTAGAAAGCGACAACTGCATTCTTACTCCTGGAATCCACCTACACAGCACAGTATCAGAAAAAAACTTGTACTTACTGAGATGTCCCACATTAACCACGAGGACATATGGCTGTTGCTGTCCATGACCACAGGTCATTTGTCAAAAACAGTGAAGCTTCCTGCCCTTCATCCATCCATGCTAACAGGACAGATGCCTGACCTGTGGGAAGATGCTCCTTCCTCACGCACTTGCTATAAGGACTGCACACTCCAGGAGTCTGCTTGTGCAATAGATTTTGTTTGTTTTTAAACCATCTCAGTATGCTGCATTAGAAGAGGTTTACCAAAGCCCCGTGTCTATTATTACTGATTCCTTAGACAAAATCTATGCTTATAAACTTACCCCTATCTCTCAGACCACGTCCCTGTGAAATGGCTTGCCAGGGGCAAGGGGCACCTGTCTGCCCATCTTTTCTTACCCTAGGAAACATGGTACAAGTTTAAGCAGTTTCATCCTATGCAACTCCTTGCTAAAAGTTGCAATTATGAAACCAGGACAAAATCCATCTAGGTTACTACACCAAGTTATATTGCAGTTGGAGAAGAATCAAAGAGAAGAATCTTTTCCTTGTGAAAGACAAATCTAAGTAAAACCAACCTTGCAAATTACAGGATAGTTGCACAACACAAATTACAAAGCAGGGTAGGAAGGCAAGGTTCATGGCTCTGCTGTCCACTTGCAGAGTGATTGGCTTATTTAGGCAGTTGCCAGCTAGAATATTTCTGTTTAGCCTCTACACCATCTAATGCAAGCATAAGCACTGTGCCAGCCTGACACCAGAAACCTATTTCAGGGATTGGCTGCTCCATCAGCACTAGGTCTCCCAGCCAGTTTAACAGTAAGCCATAAATCCCAAGAAGGTAGAGGGGGGTGGCAGGCTCTCTGCTGGAGAGGTGTTAAAATGTCAGAGTTTAGTTTTCATCTGTAAGGAATCCAGCTGCATCAGTTCTGCCTCATCTTAGAATTTACATTCCAATTCACAGCAGTGCAAAGCTGATGTGGCAACAGCACTATTTTAACTTACGTGGTCCTTCTACACACATCACAGCCCAGGCTAAAACAAAGACAAATGATTTCTGCATAACATTACCCAGGTTATTTATTCATCTCTCAGCAGCAAATTCAGAGTTGTCAGCAACACCTTTCCGGCAGCCCTTCCACATTCTCTTTGCCTTTTCTCAAGGAGGCAAGTGTTTGCTGCCCTTTGCAAGCAACATTAGAGGCATTAACATGCATCGTGGCATGTACCAGGACCAGTAATGCAAGTTGTCTGGCAGGGTGTCACAGCTGGCAAGCAGCCATTAATGCCACTCCAGCAGAGTACAAATCGCAGAAGTGCACTGCAATCCTGTTAGCTTTTGACCTGTACTGGCTTTAGCGCTGCTGACAGTCCTAGCTTCCCTCCACACACCTTTTTTTGACAGCTTTTTTAGGGCAGAAGTACCTAACGCAAACCAAACATTTCTGCTCTGAATGGCATGGTGCTCTTGCAGACATGAAGATGCAAAGCCCGTGCTTCAGCTACACACCATTTCATGTCACTGGCAATAAAGCACAGAAACGGGAGCCTCCCAAGCAAACCTAGAGTTACTGTAAGGCATCCTCACCATTTCTGCTTCTAGCACCACCTCAAGCAGGTCCCCATCCATGTTCAGCTTGTGGGGAAAGGTTTGACTGTATCCTGCTACACTTCTGCTGGAACAGGTTATACTGGGTAACGACTTATGCTTAAAGGACACCGATGAACTAGGAGTTTCACTGCTCCTGCTGAAGTACAGAGGACACTTCTTAGCATTCGTTTACTGCTTTGCTTAAACTTAACCGAAGTCTCCTTTTACTAATTGTCTTTCATTTGTAAGCTATTTTAGTTAGCAACTCTTCTTCCCAAACAGAGATGCTCTTCTGTAGCAAATGCATACCAAAACCTGCAATCGGCAAATGAAAAAACCTGGGGAGTTCTTCCAGGCAAAACATGCTCTGCACAAGCAAAGTTTCATGTAAATGCACCCAGACATGTGGCACCAATTAAAGCACACACGAGAGCCACATAAACCTTTGAACCAGCCCCTTGCCAGACCAGGCATCATTTCCTACCTCTGCCTGTATTCATACTAATTTATTGAACTGCTAGAGCAACTTCCAGTCGCTAGCTAATGAGAGAAGTCATATTTCAACACGATGCTGCTGGATCGATATATTTTATAAACAAGGGTAGCATAGTTCTAAAAGCTACTGTCTTTTTAAGGATGGAAAACTACCAAGTCACTTTATGCTCACACAGCACATTCCCCTAGGACACGCAGATGTACTAATGTCAACTTTATGACAACAATAATAATACTTTGCTTTCCAGCAGCATCTTTTACACAGGAACTTGGTATGCTTTAAAAATGATGGACCAGACGCTCGGAGCTTCTCAGCGTACCTCTGGGAGCATTCACGGAGGCTAACTTCAGCTAAGGAGGCCCATCGTTGCAGATCCTGCGGTTTAAGACAGAAGCTAAGTCAGGACTGATGCAAATCATTTTCCGTAGGATCTCTCCCCAACTATACAGGGAGCCTTGGAAGATCTGCATTTGTAAATACCCTCCCCTCACTCTCTTCTGACTTTAAAATAAACTTGGGAGTACTCAAAAATAGCTAGGCCACTGTGCTTACATCAACATTTTAGGGGACAGGTAATGAAAAGTTTACAGCATCTCAAAGGTACTATGGGGAATATCATGGACTAGTCACCAGGATAACATCCACAGGAACTGATGACACGGATATCATAAAGAAAACTCTTGAGTTCAAGAGAAAGCAGCGTAGCCATCTTGTCCCTGCCCCTCACTCCACAGGAAGGCTCCGCTCTTCCCAAAAGCGCTTCCACTGTCAGTCCCATTCACCAAGTTTTACTGACACGTTCCATGTACTGACACGTTTTTGGTAGTGCAACAGATGAGCTTATTCAGACAGCACAATTCCCTTTTTGCACCAAAACACAGCACATCTTGCTGCCGCCCATCTCAGCCTTGCTATAAATGACAGCCTTTGTGGTACTGCTATGCTAAAGTTAGAAAGAACAAACAGGGAACCACATGTAACTGTCTTGAATCTCAAACAGGTACAGTAATAAAGTTTGACACTGCTTCACAGTAGAACAAAAGCAGCCACAGACTGTTCAGAACTCAAACCACTCAGCCAGGTACACAAGATTCCCTAGAAAGTGGTTCTTCATTGCTTTGCAGTAGAAGAAACACCTGCACCTGACAAATTATACCACTAATGAGGCCCCTCAAACTATACAGTGGGGGAATTCTCACTGTGTTACAGTGAAAGCAGTGAATGGCCAGTTTGGTAGGGGAAAAATAGAAGTTTTGTTTCCAAAAGCCAAAAAAAACACAGGGCAAAACAGTCCAAGGAAAACCTTACTTATTGAAAATAAGCCTGTGACTTCAAAAATAAAGCTCTGGAACAAGATATACCCTTCAGCCTCCCTCCTTAAGAAAAGGATCAGATCTTCTGTGGTGCCAGAATAAAACAGACTTCATTTGTTGCAGATTTATGGCTAATCTTCCAGATTTCATTTGAAAGAACAGGCTCAGCATATGCATCCACCAACTGTATGCACAAAGACCACCACCCATGCAAGATACAGTAGCAAACTGGTGCAGAAAGAAAATACAAGTGGAGCTAAGCACAATTCCTTATTTTTTCCACCCTCTTACAGTGTACAGGTCCCTTCCTACTAACCTTCATTACTTTCAGGGGAAATCAATACATGGTGTAGATTAGACTGAGCTTTCAGACACTGAATATTTGTTCTGCACTGGCATTTGAGATCTGCTTTTTGAAAAGACAACACTGAGTCCCTTAGAACTCAAATAATTTACTCAAGTGATGCAACTGAATCATTCCAGTTCCTCTTAGCAAACACTTAGGACATGGGTGGAAATAGTGAATGCACAAGCACCAAGGAAACATGAGAGCCCAAATCATACCACGCTGCCAAGGCTCTACATTTGTCACACATTTCATGCTCATTACTAAACGCCTGGGCATCTTATTTCTGATTTGCCTTTCTGCTATAACATTCCTGGCATCAGTTGAGATGTTTTGATGAACACCCCGGTGAAGCAGCAGCAAGCCAATGAGAGCTACAGAGTCCTTAGCCACTAAGTACGAGCTTGGACAAGGCTTGAACGCTCTCAAGAATTATCAAAGCAGTGAGGAAACAGACATCCAACTGATCGCAAACAAGTAAAAACTAATGTTGGGCCCAGAGAACACATTGAACTTGTTAATAAAATCTTTCCTTCCCATCTGACCACATCAGAGTTTTGAAAACTCTGCATTTCCCAGTTATGCACCTGGGTTGCCTTGCACTCCCCACCAGATCA
Source organism: Anser brachyrhynchus (assembly GCF_964034855.1). Classification (NCBI taxonomy): domain Eukaryota; kingdom Metazoa; phylum Chordata; class Aves; order Anseriformes; family Anatidae; genus Anser; species Anser brachyrhynchus. The sequence goes on from NC_137718.1 coordinate 4,563,488, forward strand.
TCAGGATCTTCAGGAACTGAAGTGCCCAATTCACTAAAGGCAGACTTAACATCTCTACCAAGCACTCACAGAGGAACTGAACCCCTTTTTCCAAGGAAGAGGAGAAATAAAGGCTACTGTTGTTCTAAACAGCATTTTAAATGGCCTTTTACACCACTTTTCCCCCCATAATTTTCCTTCATGTCAGACTTCCACTATTTCAAAATATGTATCTCTAACATGCACAATACCAACCTCTTAATTTTTATTCCTTGCAAGACCATTTCCCTCACTATCATGTAAATGAGCCTCCCTGGAGCTCTTAAGCATTATTATACATCATGGCAGTTGTATTACTCTCTGCACACTATAAAAGCAGTCCAAGACTCAATTACTATTCACAGATGAACAAAGTATACAGTGCATTTACTGAAGTTATGGCTGCTTAAGGTATATAGCCTCTACATTGTACGCATTTACTTATGAAGTGCCTTGAAAGAGAAAAGCATGGCTGTTGAAGGACATTCCTATAGACAACTTAGGTTTGTCAATAAATGCCACGCTTCTACGCAACGTTCATTTCAATGAATTGATTCCATTCATAGCTGCAATCCTGACATAAGCCCTGTTCTTTCCCATAGCTTAAAGGACTTCAGTGAGAACTCGGGTCTCTAAATTCAACCAAATTCTGACTCGAGGGACATCTGAAAGAAACAAATTTTCAGTCACAATCTAAAGCATCTTGTTTGGAGGCTTCTGAAGGTAGTCTACTGGTTTTCTTCTCTAGTAAGAGCTTCCATAGTCACACAGGCACCAAGTGTTAAATGCTTTTAGTATGGCTGAGAGGACTGAGGTACTTTCAGCTGTATCCATATGAAATATGATCATTTGCATCCTGCAAATTCCCCAAAACCTTCATCCCAGCCAAATAAAAACACGCTGTCTAAAATTCCTCAGCCTAAGTACAGAGCTACTTTCATGATTATGCAGTCCAAGTGCGTAGCTTTGGCATCACCAAGGTGATGATATACAGTCTGTAACAAAAATCAAAGAAGAGAAGTCTGCAGGTGTAAGCAGGAATTGTTATTTCTGAAAACACAGTGTAAATACAATAATTGGGATCCTTAGCCTATTAAAAAATCCCCAAGGAACTGCTCCACAATTGAGTTGAATAAAAATGGAAGGTAAAAGGCAAGCCAAAGGTATACGTATGCCTTTGAATCTGCAGTCTGCACGAGGAAAAAAATCCATCAGCTTGAGACATTATTATCATAGCCAATAGTTCTTAGGTTTTACTTTACTCCTACAGCTAGCTGAAGCTAAACTCTTAGGGACCATTGTCTACCTTCCTCAGTAGTATGGTATTCGTAATTGAAGCTACTAACATTGAGGAAAGAATTGTAATGAACCACAAAGAGTTCTATATTCCTAGCACTTAGGCTTGCAGTACTCTCCAAGCTTTCTCAGCAGACTGGCTCTGCCTCTACAAGCAGGAAGAAATAGTATGTACTAAGACAATATTTCTAAATAGTTCCAACTGCACTCCAGCGTATACTTCACCCAGTAATTACCCTATTAAATGATCATCTGTGGCAAGATAAACATCATTTGTATAATGCCTCACCAGTTCTCCAAATATTTAGCAGTAGATATGCAGTTTTGTGGTCAGTCACCTCCCAGTCATGCACTTAAGGACCTCGTGCTAGCAGCAGTTCTGGTATTCAGTCATTGTTCTACAGCCTGGGGCACAGAACATATGGCACAACAACTGTGTCCTAGAAAAGGTTGCAACTCTCCAGCAAGAGCCACAGATCCTGCAAGCACCTGACTCGTTAATCTGCAACAAAAACTAAATTGCCTCACTGCAAGCAAGCAGCCCAAAGGCCATCTATTGGCCATTTCAGTCTCTTCTCTGAATCTGTGAAGACCTCCATTTTTGTTGTATTTTCCATGTAGAGGGCTCACCTTGAACCTCATCCAACAGCTACAAAGATTAGGCTGTCAGGGGTTTAATATTCAGTGCAGGTGCAGACAACATCTAAGAGCTCAAGTACCCTCTATCAGTCTACTGCTACTGTAGAGTAACAGTTCTGCCCTGTAACACACTCCTAGGGCCTAGCCCTTCCAGCCAGAAGGCAGGGGTGTTCGTATTCAAAGCACTGACGAACTGCCAGACTTGAAGCTATGCTGTTGTTGGTTTTGTCTTGATTCCCAAGCTTACTATATGAAGAGGCAACTGTGGCACCAGGGTTCAACAACACCAACACACAAAGCAAGGCATAAATCAGAAGCTAACTAGTTATGTTACACTAAAAAGCAAGCCTTCGCTTTCACGGAGGCAAGACACAGACCAAGAAGCAGGAAACAGACAAGAAGAAATGAAAGAAAATTATTGATACTATTCCTATGCAAGGCTTAAACCACATTCACAGCTCTAAAATCAAATATTAAGCCCTACCCCTCAATACCTCTCTGGAGTAAAGGTTACTAATAACCTACAAACCCAAATATCCTGCCATAGTCCAGAAATATGCTTCTACACTGCATCCTGCTGACATCCTCTCCACTACTGCCACTGATTTTGAAGGACTAGAACTCACAGTACTTCTACAGGCACTGCAACGTTCAATGTGATGGCAGCAAGACAGCCATTTCAACTCCTCCAGCTCCCTTCTCCTTACCCCTGGAGAAGTAATGATGCAAGTGCTGCAGGCTAAACAACTGCTCAGTTCCCAGAGTAGCATCTATGCTGCAGGGCTAACAACCACCCAACAGTGGAACTCGCATATTAACATTACCATCCCACCAGCCAACTTTTAAGGTCACGCTCCTTTGCGCTCCTAATAATTAACGGCTACTTTTAAGACTTATTTCAGTCTGTTTAGCTTTCCATGAAAAACGTTATCCAGCAGAACACATACAGAACTTCAGATCAGAAAGATCCACGCACCTGCATCAGTTTACACAATACTCCTTAGTGAGCTTGGGCAGAACATCTCAAGTTCTTTACAGGATCAGGACTTCACTGCGTAAGTTTATAAAAGCTGACCCATGTTCAGACTAAATTCAGAAGTGCACAAGTTTATCAGGCAGAGAAGGATACATTGTTAAGCCACACATTTAAAAATTCCCAATTTATGAATTCTGAAAACAAAGAATAAAGCCAATTGTTTGAATCGTTATAAAGAAATACAGCTTCAGAATTTGACTAAATTTGTGAAACTCAACTCTGTACTACCAAAAATGAAGAAAGCAATAGAATTAGAGGGAAAAGCAACAGTACAGAACTCAGACTCCTGAGTTCTAAAGAAAGTAGCTCTGTCTCATTTTCTACACTGGAGCAGACTAAGAACACAGCAGCTTGCTGAAAGAAGAGTTACATGAATGGTAAGCTGCTTAAGTGAACAAAAAGGTCAATGAATCAAATCTGCCACTCACAAAAAACATCTACAGACTATCAGAAGTCTTGTTATATTCTCTCTCACCCCTGCAACATACATTTCTGATGAAATGCTGTGTAATTTCCTCTATTTTCTGGAGGAGATCAGAATGATCACTATACATCTTCATATTGTTCCATTTTTAATTGTTACCAGCCCAGCTGGTAACATGTGAGAGTTAACTAACTACTCACTAACATTTCTCCCTGAGCTCCACCTGCCAGTGCTGATAGGTGCTAAATACTTGCAGGTGACATGTTTCATTAGCGGTGGGACTTCCCTCTGTGCTTCCATCAGCTCTGGGAACAAGATGAAACCTGTGGGGAAATTGGAAAGTTCCTTTCACATACTTGCATGCATTACAGCACACCCTTTGTCTTCAGTGGTTAAAACAGCTTCACTGTTTGTGAAAGCAAAATACCTGTAATAAAGCACCTCATGACCTAGTTCTTACCTATGTAGACACCCATCCCTAGAAACCCCAGCATCTCTTGTACCCAGCTCAGCAGCAAGCCATCTCTCATTCCCACTCTTACTGCAGGTCTGAACGAATCACCTCCGGATGGATAAAACACTCAAGAAGCTGGGCAATGTCAGTTTTGAAAACCTGCCAAAGAAGCCCCAGACCCTCCAGTGGCAGCTGCGAAAAAAAGAAGGACAAATCAACATAGCACTCATTTGTCCAGCAGGAAGTGAGCTCTCATTTACATCACTTTTAATCTATTCATGCTTGTTAATAGTTCACTTTTTAATACCTTATAGCTGAAAGTGCACCTTCCAATGGAAACCGTTTCTGCCTAGTAAAAGCATAAAGTATACATTTACTTACATTGATGTAGTCACATATAACTAACAACCTTAAGATGAAGCCCGATTTTCCTTGCCAGCTTAACTATACAACAGCACTAGTGTTTTGTCCTGCAGGCTGTTATCGATTTTGCAAGTTGATGTATGGCTTGACCAGCATATGTTAATTAAATGCTGGATCCATTTTTGGAGACATCAATTGCTTCTTCTCTAAGAGAAGAACTGCATACACTGCATAACACTCTGTCTGCACACAGAGTAGTTGCTTAGCGCAAACACCTGAGGCTTATGGAATTACTAAGTTTCACATGGGTATACATTATTTTAACACTTGTTTCAAAATCAGAACAAAAGAAGCTTTCAGCTTCCAGGGAATAAGCCTCAATTACAGACTATATCAAGAGCAGGAAGAGTTATTGTCATGACAAAACCTTTGATTCCAATTCCTTACAGATCTACTTAATCTACTTAATTATGTCTTAAGAAGCCATACACAGCAAGCTCACTTCATAAACTATTTTACAAAGGGACTCCACTGTCTTGCAACTTCAAGAAACAACATAAAAGAAGCCATCTTCCAAGCTTTACACCTCAACCTCACTGCAAGTGGAGGCTAAAGCTGTTCCATGAGCCATGTAAGTTTATGTAATGGCAGAAAACCAAGTTATAAATAGCTGCTGTCTCAAGTAATGCTCAGAACACACTTTCCCCACCATCTATATCCTGGCACCTCCCAATTTTGGTATTTGACCTCATCTTTTTTTATGTTTAGTTACAATCTGATTTCCATTCACTGCACTAAACCCCCTTAGCTTGTAAACAAGATAGTAAGTCACTTACCTTTCCTGGTCTGAGGAGCTTTTCTACTAATGAACCCCTTCTTTCCCAAGCACTCTTTTCCAAGTTTTCATATCTAACTCAATCTGCAGCAACACTGTAAGTGAAAAATCTTACAAGTATTTATTGTTGTTCTTTAGGGTTTTACTGTCCCTGCATTTATGCCAAGTTATTTTTGCAGTTGCACTGAAATGGAGGAAAATCACCTACAGAAGAAGGAAGACACTTTGAATTTTAACTGACAGAGCTGAAATAGTTCATTATTTTTATTTCCTGGACAGTTATGTCTTCTATCTTTCATACATAGGCCTGTTCAGATGTTGATTCTGAATGGTATCACAAAACTCTATCACATAAATACAATTAACACCAGTATCTGCATTTTCCCTTCTCAATTGAGATACAGCATACCTTAACGCATATACTTCTTCCATTTTGATAACTACTTCACCTACTAAATCTATTTTTGCATAAAGTGACTAACATGGTACTAGTTAAAAATATAGAATTTTTATATGGATAAACTGCGGATACGCTGCTGGTTGTTTCTACATGCATAAGCCACTTCCTTGCCTACCTGCTTGCTCCATCGATTAACACATGGTTCTGACCCATCCATCTTTGAGCAGGCAGAAGCTGGAGCACATACACTTCATTCCAGACCTGAAATGAAAGCATAAATGTGAAAGCAGCCAGTAAACTAGAGCAACAAAGTAGCTGCCTGGCCAGGCATCTGCTGGATTGCCCTCAGACTATTGAGGGAAACATCCCTGAGAACTAATTCAGTATTAGTGATTAAAGATCTGGGAGCGTGTCAAAATTTTGTTTTTTTCTTCAAAGTTTACCAGCGTAATTCAGTTTGCTCTCTTGCTCTGTAAAGCTCGCTTTGGCCATCAATAATTTATGAGTTGCTGTGTACTTTGTGTAGTAATTGGGTAATGATTGTAGTTGGGGAAAAGCAAAACAACGCAAACAAAATCAGCGCTTGCTGCTCTTACAGCTCTATTGGATTAGGGACTACCTGAGAGTATGTTTAAATTGCTGCGTTACTTGCTCATATAAAGCCAATCTTTTGACGTGTAGCTGTTCTTCCTGCAGCTTCATAAGGTGGCTGCTGCCCTACTTTAGGTACGAAGTGTTTGTGTAAACTCCTGTACTTTAGGGAGTTCTCACCTGGGTGGAGATGAGAAAGCACCGGCAGGCTCTGACCTGATAGAAAGTGCAGGGTCTGAAACCTGGTTTAATGCATTTGAGCACTAAAGCTGGAGTCCTAAAGCTGGTTACGTTTCCATCTAATAGTAGGGTGTTGTGGGCTTTATATTAAGGCATGTTATTGGTACTGGGGTGCAGAGTACCTTTATGTTGATTAAGAATATTTTAGGATTCTTTATTCTCATCTGATGTTGGAATGAAGTGGTTCAGTGAAAGACGGGTTTGCAGTAATCCTGAGGAGGGGATAGATCTAGTCAGGAACCTGCCTTCGATCAACACATACTTGGTCAAACGAAAGCCACTTCGGGAAGCCCCCTGAAAAGGCAGCGCATGGTATGAGCACCATAGTGATCAGTAACAGGAAAAGCAACAGGTTTGACTTTTCTGCAGGCAGCTGACCAGCTGTAGGATTTTCATAGCAGTATTCATTGCAAGGCAGAATTTTAACCTTGGCCTAGAAGCTTAAGGATGTTTAACAAACTGAGCATTTAGCCCTGTTCCTGGTGGGACATTTGGAACATGACATTCAAGTAACACAAAAGCTTTTGCAGGGGAGTTATCTTAAAATGATGTGCTGCACGGTGTGAAATGGATGTTTAACAGAGGATCAGTAGTCCTTTGAAGGGCAGGAATCAGTTGCAGAAAAGAGGGATGTAATGGGAAGCGTAACTCATGTACCTGTCCTGGTCTTATTCATGGCATACAAAGGCTGGTTCTGCAGCCCAGAGATGAGAGCAAGGTGATGGAGAGATTCTGCCTCCCCCACAAAGGACTGCTCATACCGCCTTGTCCCTGAAGGTCAATATCCCATCTAGGTTTCTTCTTTGGAAGAAAAAATGCGACTTTTCACCCCAAATCCAGAGATGTAAGCAATTATTTCCAAGTGTCATTTTCATCAACATGCTAATCCTTGTCCGAGGTTTGTCATCTTAAATTGACTTGTCTTTCCACAAGCTACTTAAACTATCTAATGGAAAGCACTTCTCTACAGCCCCTCTGGCTCTGCTACATGTGCAAGTGACACTTCACAGCCGTCAAGAGGAGAAAAGTTTAAAACTTGTGATAATGCTATTATCTGACATCGTACTGTGGCCAGCTCCTGCCTCTGTGCCCTCTTAACAGTGCATTACCTCAGAAGCCCCTTTGTCCCAGAGAAAGTATCTCAAATTTAGGTCACAGCACAGTGACCAGCAGCGGAGCTGCTTAGCTGTGGTTATATCAGTGTGGACAGTTTAAAGCTGTGTTGGAGTTTGAGAAGAGGTTAATGTGCTTTTAATCCAACTGTGAGCTTCTGCCTTGCTGAAAGCCTGTGTTTTCCCTATCTGGGAGCGGTAGGGTTGAAGTTCAAATGAGTTTCAGTCTCCATAATTGTGTGGTGTGGTGAACATAAAGGAGCTAAACTGGTGTTACAGCCAGGATGTATCACTTACTGTCCCTTCACTCACATGGCAGTTGGCCTGGGCTGCTGAACTGTACAGACAGATTATTTTATCTTCTAAATTAATAGCCTACTGTGATATACTGCATGATTACAGATGCAGTTTTAGTGAGTTTGGAAACTAAGAGCAAGCTTGAGAGCCATAAGAAGCTAATGCATGTAACCATTCACGCTCTGTGCAAGAAATCATATTCAACGTGAGCTCTATAACACACGAATATTTTGAAGCCTGATTTGGCATCATGAAATGCTAGAGTGAATGAACAAATGCTGATGGGCTGCCATCAGTGTTGCAATAAAATAACTGTAATTAGGGGGGAAACAAATAATAAAAAAGCCTAACTGTATTTAGCAGTTTCTTTATTGTCAGCAGTAGGATGTATATTCCCCTAACAGATTTAGAAACTGCAGTGATAGGTGGTGACTCGTGTTGCTGCCACCATCATTCACTTACATTAGGATGATCTTGATAGGTATTTGCAATTGTTCTCTAGAGATGCTCTCAATTGTTGTAAGAGAAACTACCCGCTGTATTGAGCCAGCCACGTGCAATATAACCATTAGGATGACATGGGATCTCCAGATAATTAGTGAATCAGATTTATTGCCCGCTATGCCCCATTCTTTTATATGTCCACCCTGATTTCTCCCGTGGTGTCTTCTGTCTAGTGCAGTTAGAAGGCAATAACTTCTTCACCAGCCTTTCCTCCGAGTGTTTGGCTGTGGGGAAGGCATCTTCTGTACCCGCACTAAAGGCTGAAGAAATAATGTGAACTTTATTGCTGCTTCCAGTTGGGAGCTCAGTCCTTTAGTTACTTCCAGGTGATGGTTCTTAAATGAATTCAACCCCAGGAACAAGAAACAACAATGCATGGGATCCTTAGGCAGTTATCGCTTCAAATTTAGTATGAATTGGAGTCAGGCATCAGTCAGGAAAACCCCCTTTGTTTGCGTGCAGCACCCTGGCAGAACATGAGTGCTTTGGTGGGTGTGAGAGAAGAGGCTGGGAATGGTCCAAGCTGACGAGAAGTGACTTCTAGCATGATTCTGGATTTCACAGCAACGTGACAGGAAAAACACCTCCTGTTTGCTGCTTTGAATTGAGAAGTAGGTGGGCAAATTCTCTGTATAGGATTCTACAGATAAACCAGCTCTTTTCTTTGATTCTGCCTGGCTGTGCAATCGGTGCTGAAAGACTGAGTGTTGCCTTTTGCATTTAAGGAGCTTTGGAAAATATGTTGTCAAGTCTGATAAAAAATTTTTTAGCACAGCGAGCACTGCATTGTAAAAGGGTTGTGAGGATATGAGAGGAACAGTCGAGGTATCAACAAATGGTGACTTGGTCCTGTGAGAACCGGTGGTGATTTTTCACGAAAACTGTCAGGTAGCACAGAAGTAGAGATGTTGTGTGTAGACTTGTTTTCTCCCAGAAAAAGCAAAAGCAGCTGGTGAAGTAATGCTTTCTAAATCACTTGCCACGTACGAAAAAGATTTAAGAATGGTATTAATCCAGTTAATTGGTCATATAATGCTCTTAAGTTGGGCATAAATTAGTTTACTTCAAGTTTTTAAGGCTGGCGTGTGAACCATCACTGTACTTGAATGGTTGTCTTAAGCCAGGTGGATTCCACCTCTGTTTTCAGAGTAAAGCAATAGCAGAAATGCAGTTCACTTCCCTGAAGTCCCTCTGTGTAGCACGTGCTGTTCCTTCTGCGTGAACCAAGTGCTACCAGGGTGCTGTGCTGCTTTTCACCAGGTAGCTATTTGCCAGTGCTGGACTGAAGTACATACACAGGATGAAGGACTTAGCTCTGTCTGCTTCTGTAAGGCTCCAGCGGTGCAAAGTTGCATGCAAATCCTTAATTTCCTACTCTAAGTGTGCTAAAACGAATGCTGATATGCATTGTGTAGTGTTTAATGTATAAATAGGTTTGTGGGATTTACTGTTTACCTACCAACACTTCACGTGAATGAACATAATCACGCAGCGTTATGAACAAAAACTTCAAATTTCAAAGGGGCACAAGAATATAGACATGAGAATGTGAGTAAAATATGCATAACTTACAAACATCGTAAGTAGTTTAATAAAGCATTTATCTTCAGCTTTCATATGACATAACAGCAATGGCTCGAGGAGGAAGAAAGCCTGAGGAACTGATGCTCAGGGACTTTGGGGAAGCAATTCTGTGCGACTCCTCGATCCCACATAAGACCAGCCAACCAGTAGTGCTCACAGCTGGGGGTGTGGTGCTTGTTGCAGGTTTGCAGCAGCTTTTTGCTGGTTAGCTGATAGTCAGGTAAGTGTTCTTTAATGTCTTCTTGCTCTGGGCACCAAGTCTGTTCAGAAGTCTGATATGTAACTTGTTGATGCAACTTTGATAGTAAATTAGAAAGAGGAGAGTGTGAAAGTTGAAATACGCTGTGTTCCTGTAGGTGCATCAGTTGTGGGTTTGAAATGAATGGCAATACATTCTGCTGTTTGCTCTAACTTGCTACAAATTACACAGAACTATCTGGTCAAGATACCAAAATAAAACCCAAATAGCTGTGCTCAGGAAGCTAACTTTAAACACTAATCTTAAAATTATCTTCTTGTTTCCCCAAAAACTATTTTTATGGACTTGCTAACAGCTCTGTACTAGAAATCTTTTGCATGTTAGTAATAGAATTGTAGAATGGTTTGGGTTGGAAGGGGCCTAAAAGATCATGTAATTCCTGCCATGGGCAGGGACACCTCCCATCAAACCAGGCTGCCCAAAGCCCCATCCAACCTGGCTTGAACACTTCCAGGGATGGGGCATCCACAGCTCCTCTGGGCAGCCTGTTCCAGTGCCTCACCACCGTCATAGTAAAGTATTTCTTCATAAATTCTTCTGTACTTCAGTGGCTTAGGCTAAAATAGAGTTAATTTGCTTCATAGTAGCTCTGGAGCTATGTTTTGGATTTGTGACAGCATTGATAACACTGTTTTAGTTAGTGCTGAACAGTGCTTACACAGTGTCAAGGTTTTTTCCTGTTTCTCCGGCTGCTCTGCCAGTGAGTAGGCTGGGGGTGCACAAGTAGGAAGAGGACAGCCTGGACAGCTGAACTAACTGACCGAAGGGATATTCCTCACAGGAGCAAGCTGTGCCCAGCAGTAAAAGCTGGGGGAAGGAAAAAGGGAGGATGCTCAGAGTTATGGCACTGGGTTTCCCAAGTAACTGTTAGGTATGATGAAGCCTTGCTTTCCTGGAAATGGCTAATCACTGCCTGCTGGTGGGAAGCAGTGAATGGATTCTTTATTTTGCTTTGTGCACGCAGCTTTTGCTTTACCTATTAAACCGTTTATATCTAAGCCCATGAATTTTCTTGCTCCTACCTTTGTTTCACCCCTCCATACCACTGGGGGACTGTGTGAGCAGCTGTGTGGGACTTAGAGCTAAGCAACATCACCAAATCCTTGAAACTTGAAAGGGAATCAAAAATAATGATTGTTAGATCTCTGCATTCAAAATATGGGTTCTTCTACTGAAATCGTGACTTGTAGCTATTAAGAATAAAGAGTTGCTCTTCTCACTTAGTATCTTTCAAAAATTTGGTCTTGCTGCTCACCCTGCTATCTTTACTTTCTGGGTTATACATGAAATCTTGAAGTATCTTTTTGTTTTAATGTGAATCTTTTTGTTTTAATGAGTGCCATCCAGAAATGCTGTTGAGTGGCACCAATTGTGCCACAATTCAGTACCTGAATTAACTTGCAGTCTGTCTTAGCTTGCTTCCTAAGACAAATGGTTTTTAGGAATGGAAAAACAAGGGTGGAGTAGCTAATATTTGTAAAAGCATCTAATGTAACTTATAATTAGTCTTTTACAGACCTGCTGGGTGCTCCGGTGGCAGCGAGAAGGCTCCTACTGTTGGGCAGGAGACATACAGCATATAAACTTCCCTGGAAGGCACACCTGTGAACATGGGAGATAAACTCAGTAAGGAGCCCTTCAGTGTGGTTTACAAAAAGCCAGTCGCCAAGAAGGTGGATCAAGTTCCAGAGACTGCTTCAACACATCCTTACAAGCCTGAGGACTTCCAGGGTACAGCCAAAGAGCCGGCTAAGGGAACTTGTAAGGATTTTCAGGCTTCTGCAGATGCAAGAAAAAGATTGTAAAAGTGATCAAGAGCATGTGCTGTAAAAACTGTTCTGTTGGCCTGAGACATGCAGGCAGTATTTGTGCTCTGTTTCCTTTACAGGCCATGCAGGTGGGGAAGGCTGGGGCTTGTTTCAACTGCTTCCCATTCCTGCACACTGAAGATGGGGATTATATCACACAGTCTCTCAGCATATTTGCTTAACATCCTTTTGGATTTTTGAAGGGGGGGCTTTACAGCTACTGAAATCTTCTTTGGCATCTAACAGGTTGATTTTTTTTTTTTTTCCTTAGAAGTATGTTGTGCTTCTGTACAGAGAAGAATGAATACTTAATGGACAATAGCTGGCGTTCATGTCTTTGGTAATGGCCTTGCTGATGTATTTTGGCTGTACTGAATGATCTATAGTGGCTAGAGATGCCTCTTCCTGGTAGATGTGCATCTTAACTGGACTGGCTCGGGCCAGTCTGTGTATTTACAAGAGTAACTCTACCTTCTGGGAAATTTTATCAGTGTTAGAAGCTGTCTGTTACAATCTGAAGACATGACTGAGTTTAAAACGAATACTTTCTGTGCAATATTTCAAAGCATCAGTGAAGTTCCTTAATGTGTCAAGACCTGTACTACTGAGACTTGGCTGAAGACACTTAGATGATTCTGAAGGTCTTGCAACTTTAATGTAAATGAAGTTGTTTGAAAGCTATGGGTAGACTCAGTATAATGAAGACAAATGCGGGACCCGAAGAAACCTGAGCTCTGTAGTGGGCATTCTGTAACTTGAGTGTTCTGCACCTGTCTGTCATCCAATTAGTACCAAAGTAATTTTTTTCTGTAATGCTTTAACTAGACTTCAGGGGCCTCATTGTGCTGGGGAAAACACCAGGCTAACAGCTGAGGCGATGTAGCTCTCCTGCAGTTACTGTGGTTGGAGTTTGTAGTGACTGAACAAACAAGTCCTTGGCCCGAGCTGTAATAAGGTGAAAAGAGGCCTTGCTTTCTAACTGAGGTTGTCACACTGATGTTTTGAAATTCTCCCTTGAAAAGGAAACCGAGACGTATGCAACATGATTCTTCAAAGCATTTCTAAACATGTGTGCTCTCCTCTGAAGTTTCACTTGGGTTGAAAGCAGCTTCATTATTTTTTAAGCTTTTACCAACCACGCTGTTGTCTAAAGCTGTTTGATCTTTTTGCTAACCCTGTTTCTGCTCAGTCCAGTACTTATTTAGCTGAGGGATGTGCTTTAAGGTCCCTGGAACAAAAGCATCTTCCACCCATGTCATTGCTCTAAACAGTTTGGCCCCTTCTGCTGCTTTTTCTTCTAATCTAGGCTTCACAGCATCTGGTGCTCAAGGTATCTGAGTTAAAGCCACATTCAGCTCTTCCTCGGGCCTGTATGAAATGTTCCTCTTCCAGTACCTATTGCCAGAATGAGGAATATGGATGGCATGACCAGGGGCAGTACTCCAGATAGTGTGCCTTATTAGTTCCTGGATCAGTTTCAAGTGAGCTAGCTTGGCTTACCTGCGTGAGAAACATCTGGAGACACTCTTCCTCATTAAAGAGGAGTGAGAACAGGATTGATGTGAGCTACACTTGATATAAAATGTAGAATCTTGTTTCCTATTAGGGTGTGAATAGAGAGCTCAAGTGCTATGTTCATGCTGGGCAGACAGGACAAGACTGGGCCTAGGTTAGCAGTGGGCCTTGAATTGCAGTTAAAGAAATACCTTCATTTATTTGGAAGGTTCTGGAATATTGGTTATGACACTACATTCAGTACATGGGTACCAAAGGTGTGGGAATTGGGAGCTGATACTCTGATGCACTGCCTTCACTATGCCCATGGCAGGGGGTCCTGCTGCAGCTCACTGGTGGGTGACCAGGTGTGGGATACCAAACTGGTCTGCAGCCGTAACGTGCTGGGGGAGCAGATCTGCTACAAGTGGCAGTAGGCTTGAATTTTGACAGGCTTTGTCAGAAGTTGAAGAGGCCAAGTTCTGCTCAGCCAGTAACCAGGGCCATGTGCCTCCTTGTCCCCTAGCTGGCCAAAGGGTTCAACTGGATTTTTGCAGCCCTCTCAGCAGTGAGGGGCTGGGAAGGCTCTGACACGTGCATCCCCTTGAAGTTGGTCTGCCAAGTCAATTCAACTTTTGCAAGGAAAGTGTAACAGTCTGTATCAGACAGTAAGTCTGCACACTTTTCCAATGCTGTAAATGCAAAAAATCCACAAAGGCTAAGGAAAGAAAATGAGACTTCTTGTTTATAGTCTTTCCTTTGACTGTTCTAATGTACTTTGTCAAGAGTCTTAAACCAATGTTACTTAAAATGTTACAAGCATACAAATCTAAAGCCATTTTAAAATGGCATTAAATAACACCTTGCATGTGATACAATAGGGAACGGTGCGAGGAGGAACCGACTTAATGGAACTAATGTTCAGGGACACAAGGAGAAGCGGAGCGTGGGGCATGGGGTTTGTACCTTGTCTTGATGTGTGCTGAAATACTGAACAATGTAATACTTAACTGCTTTGTGTTTAACTGTGAACAGATGACATGGTGGAGTTGCTCTTTTTGATAGGTATGGTCTATGTTCCTGTGCCACTTGCTCATAAAACAATGAACGGGAAATGTAATGTCTTGTGATATATTGCTGTAATTAAGCACCTGTCAAAATAAGTTGTCAAAGCATGTTAAAGCAATTTTGATGTATTATTGTTGGTGAGCTCTTGTGCTCTTATTTACCCTGCAAGGGGGAAGTCCATGCTTTATTTCAAAAGTACTTATGCTACCCAGTCTTGTGTAACAGCCCATTAACTTGTAGAAGTACATAATCTTTCACATTAAATCAGGGATCTCAATACTATGGTTTTAAGTCTCTAGACACAAATGTAAGGCATTCTGTGACCATTGGAATGCTTTGCATACCCCATGGGGAATCTGCATACAATTTCCTTTGTAATTCTATGAAATGGATGACTTGCTTATTTAAGCCTGATGTATTTAACTCCATTCTTCCATCTCCAGATCAGTGTCTCGAGTGAAACAATATAAATTTTGACCAGTTTTTCTGCCTTTTCCCCTTCCCCACAGGAACCAGTCAATTTCTGCCTTTTCAGGTGTGTGGATGTTAATGAAATTTTCTTCATCTGTGGGTGAAAATATTCTTGATTTCTTCAGAAGCTATTCTACCTCAGTTAAGAACCTGTCTCCTATGTTAGTGCACTTAAACTCTATGTATAATTGATTCACTATCTGGGTATGTTGCTGCTGCAGTGCTGAAAGCATTGGGAACAAATATAAGGAAGATTTTTGTCTTCTGAGACATCTGATATTTTGTGTAGAAAAATAAATAACAATAAGATAAAAAATATAAATAAACTGTATTAATCACTGCACTAAGCTGTCTCCTATGTGAATGAGACTACTTTTAAAATCAAAGTGAAGATGAACTGACAGGCTGAGGAGGACACAAGTCCAGGATGCTTCAGGGAGCAAAGAGATGTGAAAAGGAGCACTGGGACCACCCCTACCTGAGGAAGAGCATGAGCACGGTGTGCTGTGAGGCTGAAGATAGTGCTCAGAAGCAGTCCAGTGTGATCAGAGTGAGCTTTAAACCTTGTTCTTTCTATAGGAACGCAAAGCCTGGCACACTTAAAAATAACAGATGCTCATGTGTTGTGGAAATAAATGTAACAAATATATGTGGAAAATTCTACAGTATTCAGCAGTCAGTAAGGAAATAAAAACACTGTGATGAAACTCGGACAGCTGTGTATCTTTGCACATATATTACAAGACAGGACTGTTTTCAGATTACTAAATGTGTAACCATACTTCACACATACATGCTTGCATATTTCTCAGTCATGCAGCATGTGTCCCATTGATGCTCTCATTCACAAGCAAAGTGTTTGCCCTAACTTCCAGGTCAAATGACAGTGCTTTAGCTACTTGTCCTAGCTTTGCCAGAACCTAATGTTTTAGACTAGTTTTTCCATTTGAGTGTAATGTTATTTAGCTTTCCCCATATATACTTGTCTTCTGCCTGTGACAGCTAATGTTCCCTTCCAGATAGGTGATGTCTCTTGTCCCAAAGACCTTTTTTTCCACAATGGTGTAATAAGAGTGCTCTCATGCTGCTTTAGTTATACACATATTTATATTGCTGCTCAATTTTAACTGTAGCTCATATTGAAACAGTACAGTAAAAAAGTGTTTTGTTCCTATTTTGTATTAGATATGCAAACTACATATCGAACACTCAGCCAATAGCACAGCTTGTGTCAGGTGGGGCAAGAGGTAAGCTGTCATCACCAGGCACATGCTGCGATTGGTGATGTTTTTGCAAGGTGACTTACACCTCTAAAGGCAACTAAGGAGAACAACAGGCTTTTATCTTAGATTTTGTAGCTTGTTCACACAGTTATGACAGTATTTTTTCAGACTGGGCCTGATGAAGCAGGTTGTGCTAAGAGACTGGCCCAAACACCTACTGTCATGCTTACAGGTGGTAAAGGTCATGAGAAAATTATTGAAGCAGACTAAGGGTTCCCTTAGAGGCAGTGAAAACTAAAATAAGTAGAAATTGTCAAACTTATGAAAAATCTTACCTTCTTTCTCTATTTACTTAATATGCACCAGTTCTCTTGAGGTTGACGATGAGCCATAAATAGAAAGCCACCTTTTATTTCCATTATTTTAGTTGCTAGTTGGTGTTCATGGGATGCGTAGCATAAATACATCAACACACTGACTTCACTTAAATTATCGAAGCAGTAACAGTAATACTCCATACCCTGGGCTGATGCTGACCTGGGTAATGCAGGCTCCTTCAGAAATGGCATCAGTGTCACCCTGTGGAAGCAGAACAAAGGATGTTATGAGAGGAGGCAGAATTTCTGCCCATGCTAAGGAAATCTGTAATAGTTTGAATGACAGTCGGGTAAACCCAGAAAAGAGAGGTTGTTCTGAGAAACAAGGGGGAAGAAGAAAGAAGCAACTCTGTACTTTGCAGAGACCGATCAGGTTCACTCTTGGGATGTTTATATTCTTCACCACACAAATGAACTAAAAAAACATGGATGTTAGGAAGAGTAATACACAAGCCTCAGGAGTGCCTTCTGTCCACTTACTAAAGATACGTTATTCAGGTAGGTTCTCCAAGGATGTCACTAGTACTAAAGACACGGATTTGATCTATTTCTGTTTTTCTTTCTTGGTTTTGCTTCCAGGTTTTTGTTTTGTTTTAGGGAAGGTTCCAAGCTGACTTTGAAAATGCAGCAATAATGCATGGAGCTGTGACAGGGGAGGTTCACACTGGATATAAGGAAAAGGTTCTTCATCCAGTGGGTGGTTGGGTACTGAAATAGGCTCCCCAAGGGCAGTGGTCATGGCACCGAGCTGCCAGACTTCAAGAAGCATTTGGACAATGCGCTCAGACACATGGCCTGATTTCTGGGTGGTCGTGCACAGATTAAGGAGTTGGACTGAATGACCCTTGTGGGTCCCTTCTAACTCAGTATATTCTATGATTTTATGGTTTTAATGACCCTAATTTCAACCCTTCTGAGCACTGAGGTTAAGAGAAGCCCACGCTGACTTACATTTTTCGGCACTCGCAACTAGTAGAGTCACAAAACACACAGACCTCTTTAGGAAAACTAAACAACCAGAAGAAAAAAATTATTGCATCACGTGCTGAGTCCTGAGTATAATGAGTACTCTCATCACTCTCGTGTCTGTTTCTGTTATTCAATAGAGCTGGCCCTTCCACTTTGTACAGGCATCCCCTTTGTACTGATATTTCTGAGCCTACTACCGATGCAAGTGAGAAGACCAGCTTAAAGGATGCCCAACCCCATTTCCACTGCAGCAAAGCCAGCAAGCCTGCCGAACTCACCCTCTCTGAAGAAGGCAGGGCAGATGGAGCTGAGGCAAAGCCCAAGCTGCCTGACAGTCTGCTCCTGGAAAACCACTCGAGTCTGCCTCTGCCTCTCCTGCTTTACGACAGAGTGTTGTTACAGCACACTGCCAGTGATCACTCATTTGCAATAAACAGAAGCTGCATTTTATTTTTACTTTACCCTCTGATAAAAAAAAAAAAAAAAATTGCCAATAAACCACCTTCAGCTGTAAAATAAAGGAGGTAACCATAACAGCTGTTCCCAGAAGGGAATGAGAATGGAGAGGAACTAAATATTCAGGGAATCGCTGCCCAAGGAGCAGGGGGAAGTGGTTTTGTGGGGCCCCTCAGTACTATTTAAGTTGAGCTTGAGGTCCAAAGGATAACTGGGAGGTTTCTGTTGCTTTTATTTGTTTTAGGCTGGTAAGTTATCATTCAGTTTAAGATTTAGTATGTTTCTCCAGCTTTCTTGATTTACAGAAGCTAATTATGGTGTCTGCTGTTAGGAGAAATGTACTGGGGAAACAAGGAAATTGGATGAGGCTGAGATCACCCTGTGTGGCTTGTAGATAACTATGGGTCCTAAAATTGTTGTATGCAGGTTTTTTTTTTAAATTTATTTTCTCAAAGGTTTAAGTGTTATTGAAAACTGAGGCTCCTAATACACTCACTGCTTTAATTTCCAATTAGAGGTTATACTTCTGCATTGAGAAGACTACCTGGTCTGATTTTTTTTTCTTTATTTTTAAGCAAGTGTAAATACAGAAACCTAGAAGAAACCATGTGACTATTGGGAACGTTAGATTTTTAAGAAAACTGTGTCTGGCTTCATTGGGAAGCCAAAAAATATGCTTGTGTTTCAGAAGCCTTTTAGTACTTGAGGATACTTTGTTCAACTTAATGTTCTGTAGTTTCTTATTTTTCTAATGGTTCTTGTAAATATGATACTGTGCTTCTGGTTGAAAGGGTGGATGCCTGCTTAAAGCTGCAAAACATAGTGCTCTGAAATACACTGGTCTTGGTGCAAGATATTAATTAATGGCTTTTAGTGTGGCTGTGCTGTCCTGGTTAGCCCCAAGTCTGACCCTTTCTCTGTAATGGCCATGGAAAGAAAACAAGCCCATGTGGCTTCAACCTGAAAAAAATTAAAGAGTCCTTTGTGGAGACTAACTGTGCAAGGTTAGTCTTTCACCCTTAACAAAGACCATTTCCTTGGTTAGTTACCTTCCCTTTATTGGTACTCCAGCTGAAAGTTCAAGCTCAGTTTCTTCTTCATGCTGAAGGAGTTTCTGCTGCAAACAAGCTGCATCTGAACTGTGTTACTCAGTGGGATTAACACCAGGTGTTGGTGTTGACTGCCACCTTACAATTAATAAATGTGCCTGACTGGATGATGGGAATCCTTGATTAAGAGTAGAGAAATGATGCACTTGAACTGCATTAGCACTGCAGATTTCTTACCATTAAGTTCATTATGATTGTTCAGTGGTACATTTGTCACTTCTGTTGTAATGATATTTACCGAAGTGTGCTAGGAAGATGTCCTCTAGCATACAGAAACTCTATTCAGCTTCTGATATAGAGGGAGGTCTGCTCTGTCATGTGGGACCTTACAGTCTCTGGTGCAAGAGTACAGACCTCTGTAGGAGCTAAGCCAACAAGCCTTTGGCGTACAAAACACTGTTGTGAAACAGTTAAGATAAACAGTTCTTGTTTCTTGCAGGTTCTGTCAAGTGACAACATGGGGAGCAATTTCAGCATGCAGATCTGCTGTGGGACTTGTGGGAGATGTAAGAAGGAAGAGGAAGTAAACGAAGAGACCAGTGAAACCAAGCCGATTTTGCAGACCTCGAGGGATCCATCAATCTGTATTGAGAAGCAGCCTTCCACACCAGCCCTGAAAGCCTCTGAACAAGGCTCTGAAGAGGTGCAGTCACTGTGCTGGAACCAACAGCTGTCAGCTGATGCTGCAGAGCAGAGCACAGAGACCTGTTCTCCTTCAGATCCCACGGGAGTGACTGAGGAATGGAAGGCAGCCTGGGGCTCCATGGATTTCTTGGTGGCATCTGCAGATAGGGAGACTGAAGGAGAGGTTGCGGTCTTAACCCAGCTGCAAAGCCAGCAAGAAAGAGAGAAACCATGCACCACAGAAGAGAAAATAAAACCTGTTTCCCATGCTTCTGAGGCCCAGCTGGTTATGCATGCAGCTCAGGCTGTGAGTCCTGTTGCATTTACAGGACAGCCTGATGAACAGGCTGGGGCTAGCAGTGAGGACGGCTCATATGCTGGAAGAACTCTGCAAGAAACAAATATTCTCAACCTCATGGAAATCACAGGGGAATCGGCAGCTGGCCAAGACTGCGAGATCAGGCCTCCCACAGAGACTGCTGAGAGTCCTGTAGGAAGGAACTTGCCACTGTGTGCTGTGCAGGAGATGGCAAAGGAGGCTGAGCCCTGTCCTGCGGAGCACACAGAGGAGATGGACAGGACTAGTCTTGCTGAACGAAGCCCTCAATCCACTGGGAGTGACAAGATTATGGTTCTTGTAGAG
Organism: Anser brachyrhynchus; assembly: GCF_964034855.1. Lineage (NCBI taxonomy): Eukaryota > Metazoa > Chordata > Aves > Anseriformes > Anatidae > Anser > Anser brachyrhynchus. Next base: position 4,583,782 of record NC_137718.1, read on the forward strand.
ACAGAACCTCTGAGTGTCCAGGTCACACAGGAGACTAAGAAGACAGAGGATCCTCCAGAAGAAATAGTAAGTGGTATGGCTGAGAGACACTCTACTTCTGCAATGCTTTGGGAGGCTCTGTATCCAGGAGGGGAATATCCAGAGTCAGCAAACCAGCTGCTTGACCTCCTGAAGGAAGACACCCAGTCAGTTGTGCTAACTGCACAGGAGATGCAGAGCCTGAGTTCTGCAGAGTCTGATGAACTGAGTGAAGTCTTCTGCCAGTCAAATGACAAAGATCAAATATGCCTCAGTGATCTGGTGGAAGATGAGGAGATCAGGGAATGTGATCCAGAAACTCTAACAGGTGGAGCAGAGCCCCAGGAGATGACCACACAACCAACAATTCTGCTTCCAGAGGAACCCCTGGCTTGCCCCCAGATGCCTGTAAAGGAAGAAGCTGAGGTTCTGAATGTGGCACCCCTGCATTCTGAAGTGTTTGGGATTGGAGAAGAGATTCAGGCTGAAGATGCTGAAGCTTGAGAGACCTGGGGATCAAATGAATTGGTATCCAATGGCAAAGGTGATGTACCTGCCTTTTAGCTGAAGTTCTTACAGAAGCAATTAACTCAAGCTGTTGTTCCCAGGATTTTGTGCTTTGTGTCCTGGACTTCAGAGAGTGATCTTGCTGAACAGATTATATATACAGTAGACCTTTCCAGATATTCTCCTGAATTATAGTTGTCATAGTGCTGTTCCTTTTTTTTCCAGTAGTTGATTCTTCAGTTGATTCTGCTCTCACATCTTACTGGGAGAAGTAATTCACTTAAACTGTGGTTTCACTGAAGTAATGGCTGGGCACTGCATTTCCCCCAGTGAGGTATCATGATACGAGGTTTCACCTCACAGTCTTATGAAGAGTCAGCAACAAAACAGACAAATGCTCCTCTAATCTAGCCCAGTCAAGTGTTTTCTGTGAGGCTAACAGCCACTTCCCTTGCTACCTCTAAATAATCAAGTCTTTGTGCTACCTCTAAATAATGAAGTCTTTGTAAGGGAAGTATCCAAGGAAGTAGCTCACAACTGATTGTCACTGCCATATTGTCAATATTGAACAAATATTTTCATAAGAAGTCAATGAAATGCTATTTCTGGTTTGTTGTTTGTACTTCTTGTGGTAATGGAAATGTTCATGTGACATTCTTCATGCAGAAAAAAATGTAGTCTTGATCAGAATGCATAAGTCAGTGTATTGTAACTTAAATATACTGACTTTTAATGTTCATAATGGTATAGTGTCAATAAAATGTTTTAAGATCATGGCAAAAACATGCTGAATGTGTCTTAATTGTTGAGGTGAAGAATATGACTGACTACTGTTTTTTTCTCTATATGCTTTGAGGGATAAATGGTAATACTCTACTTAAAAAGTCCAAACAAACCCAGTGACCATATGGAGTAAAATGCCCAGATGCCTGGGGGGGGGGTGGGGTATGAAGGCATGCTGAAATTTCTAGATATTATAACATGCATCAGAACTTAGAAATTATGCTGGAAAAAAAATCTCAAAGGCAAATTCATGTTGGTGACTTAATTTGTTTTGCCTGCATGTAGCTGATAGCTGAGGAGTTGAGAGCTAAATGTTTCAAGCTACACTGGATGTTGGGATAACTCAATACTCTGAGGGAACTCTTTTGGGAGAGGAAAAGGCTTTCTTAAACACTTTGACCTCCTTTCTTCCAAATGCACTTAGGCTGACAAAGTGTCCTATGTTTCAGACTTGCCGTCTTCTCTCACTTATGAGTCCATACACTGCAAAGAAAGAGACACCTATAATATTTTCCTGTTACTTACAGGGCTGGTCCAAGCTGGTAAACCACTCTTGCAGCTTAGTTGGACAGTCTCTATCCTGATGCTGAACAATCAGCTTCTTGGACCTAAAAGTAGGAAAACATTAAAAAAACATTAAATAAACACTTCTGCAAAGGCTACTGAAAGCTCAACTTCTTTAAGTTGCTTGTCTTACTTGATTTGTTCTGCCAAAAGTCATGCAGTCTTCCCTGCTAAAGCTCCTTTCTAAGAGCTGCTTAGAAGGGAGCTGGGTGCCTTAACAGCTATTTTTTTTCCCCCAAACTCATCTTGGTAACATAAAGCTTCACTTCAGGCAGGAGAGAGGCTTGAGTTAAGTAATCCCAAGAGAAATTAAACTCAATCATGTTTATGCCTGTCTATGGCTTGATAAGTTAATTCTGTTAAGCAAGGTTATAATAAGTGACTGTGCTACAGGAAATGTTTCCTAACCATTTGAAGGCTTCGGCATGTGGTTCCTTAGCCTGGAAACAAGGGAAAGGCAGAAATTTTACAAACTTTGAGCCATTAGGAAAAGCTAAGCATTGGTATCCAAACCGTGCTGCAGAGCTTGGTGTCTGAAAGCCCTTCTCACTCTCTGAAGAGAAAAATTTTCAAACATAGCTTGTCGTTGTCTTGTAACGTCAGCTGAATGATGAATGAGAGATGCCCCTGGGCAGATTGTCCAACGTATCTAGATGCCACAGTTAATGTACTGAGAGGCCCTGCCACAAGCATAGGAAGGAAGAGACAGCTCAAGTAAGAGGGAGCAGCTTGAACTCTCTGCAATCAAAAACCCTAACACAAAGATCAGTGTTCTGACTGCAGCACACTCTTTGCAAGCGATGATGCTGTCTAAAAGGCTTTGTAACAGTCTTGTTCTACAGCGTTCAATCACGCAACCCCGTTCTGAGCTGCCATCTGAGCCAAGCTCTTCCTCAGGTCTATGTTTTTTTTAAAGTTCTCAGAGAATCAGATGTATGCATTTGTAGAACCACCCTTTTAAATGCATCAAAGTAGCAGAGAGCAGAAAAAGCTTTGGAGACAAATACTAAATCTAGCCAAGAGAGATATGATTGACAGAATTTCTTTCCTTCTCCCATGTGTCACTTTGCCATCTTCCACAGTGTCTTGCATGCAACAGATTTTCTAGATTGTTTCAAATGGGTGTAAGCTGGACTTTGTTATTGGAATGTCTGTTTTCCACAACAATACAATTGTAAGGAAAAAAATGTATACTTTGAATCACAGAAAGATTCCCACCACCCAGTGACGAGCTGATAACTAAGCGTCTTCCCATTGTACACAACACTGACGACAACAACGTCTATCCACAACAGCTGCAGCCAGGAGCCATTTTTCTTCTCACTTACAATCAACAAATTAACTCAAAAGTTCTTATAGCATTTTCAAACCAAGGGGGAGCTGTGGATGCATCATTTCCTTGCAACCACCTTGTTTTGCAAAGCATCTATGTGTATTGCTTAGACTTGCAGCCCTAGAGTGACCCGAGTTTTACAGCCACCGATCTGTGTCAGTCCCTACGTATTTTCATCTGTGTATCTCACAAATTGGAATCGTGGATTAAGTTCATATATTAACGGGCAGAAGTTTCCAGTAGTGAAAGAAACCATAAACTGCCTATGTATTTCAGTTCTGTGGAAGCCCAATAGAAAATACGTAAATGGCTTTTGAAAAGCTGTTGTTAAGGAAAAACAGGTGTTACGTGAAACTCTTGCAGCCAATGTAAATGCGATCGGAGAAGCCACTGAGACATGGAGGCCTGTTTTGTACTGTGCAAAGCAGACGCTGGACCACATTTTAAAGGCAAGACATGGACATTGTCCTGTTATGGTCTCAGAACAGGCTGCATGCATAGAATTACATCAACAAACATTCTGCATTTCTGAATCCAACGAATCAGAGTAGCTAGGCAAAGTGTAGGATGCTGAACCAGATTTGCCATCAAAAGGTGTAGGTTCATTTAACAATAAATAAAATAGTCTGGAATCCAGTTATTTTGATCTTTTTGATCCTGCTCAGGTGCATTGCTGTTGGCGGTGTATATTTAGAAACTGCCTTTATGCTCACGTCTCCGGGATTAGTTTGCTTTTGCTGGATATTTGCTTTCGTGTCTTGCCCAGGTGACCTATTTAGCATTGCAGCTCCCAGTCAGTAAACACAACTGGAGCGATACGGTAATGTTAATGCCAACAGAGGGTTATCAGCTGTGGCTGGAAGCATTAAAATAAACTGTAGCCACCGTGAAATAGCTAATTGCATGACTCGATCAGTTGAAGACAGCAGAAAAGTGGTAAGGGGGATAATTTTTCACCCCTAAGTGGCCAGTATAAAATAATACCAGAGACCACGGGTTCACTAACATCATTTGTAAATTAAAGCACTGACTGCCTTTAGCATGCCTGTTACTCTGGTACTACACATTGCATGTTATAAATAGTGGTCACTGTTCATTGTTCATGACGGCACTGTTTTAATCTTCAGTTTTAGCTTTAATAGTCAATGCCAATTACCAAATAACAACAATCATACAAACAACGTATCAGCTGCTTTTAGGAAGGACAGCCATATGCTGTTTCCAATGGCTATGAAATGGCTGGGAAAAACAGTAAGAAAAAAAAATAAAAATTAAGGGGACTTCAGAACCTGCTGGAACTAACATTGAGAGCCAAAGGGGAAGAGATTGAGTGTGACCACCTCCTCCTATTTAAGGCCAGACTGATGCCCATGTGTTGTAGGTGATGGGTGTTCAGTGGGGAGGGCTGTGGAGTTGTGTTGGTAAGTGTGGGGGAATTTTATGATGTGCTTTTTGTGCTATCTGTGAGTCTATCAGCTAGTTTGCCTTTTTTTTTTTTTGGATGGGTTTTTTTCCCTTTTATGCAAGCTTTTACAGTGTGGGTCTCTTTGAGTAAAGTAGGTATTTTTGTTTTTACCCTGTGCGATGGCAGGCCTTGCTACTCCATTGTCTAGGTTTACTCTTGTGCTGGAGGTTTACTTTTATTTCTTGGTTTGCTTTGTGCTTCTTGCAGGTGGTTAATCTTTTCCTAACAGCCTTATTAAGGAGTAAGCCATGCTGTGTCTTGTGGGCTTCCAATTCATGTGTAGTGTTCTTTCTTTTTTCTTTTTTTTCTGTTTGCCTTGCTCCTACCCCCAAGCTCCTATCCTCCTTGACTGGTCTGACTCCAATCTAAGAAACTCAGCAGCTTTGCTACAGAAGTCTGTAGTATAACAGAATGCTATTGGCACTGCAGCCATCCTGCTGGAAAGTAAAAGCAGTGCCTGCATGGCTGCTTGGCTCCTGGAAGCTTAGGTGGAACTGCAGTTGTTTTTTCAGTGGCCTGGTTTGATTACCAGGAAGTACTAGGTACTCTTTTCTTACTAGGTACTCTCTTTTTCTTCCTCCTCAGACTGTTATTTCTTTAAAGATCATCTCTGTGTCTTGTTCCTCCCACTCATGTGCAACTCCACCTGTATTTAGCTTGCTTCTGTAGCCTCTGACAATGCTCTCCAGCTAATATTATGTGAGAACATGGCAACTAATGTCTGCAAATGGATGTGAGCTAATAAGGATCCATGTCTTTCAGGTGTGAAGCTGCTTCTCTGAGACAGTTTCCTGCTCATCTTCAGGCAGTGTGCAGCTTGTAGCTGGGTGGCATCACCTTCAGAAGACAGCTGTTAATTGGGTTGCTTCTGTCAGCTCTGGCAATGGGTGGTATCTTTGGCAAGAACAAGAGGCTCTGTGTGTTTCCTAGGAAAGTTGTTTTTTGCAAGGTTAAAGGAAAAAAGACATCGGGAGCTGCACATATGTCCCATGATGCTTCAACATGGACTGGGGAGAACCATTTTCACTTGGCACGTATAGGAAGGACCCCAGAAAGCCCTGAACCTTCTCTTGCAGAATCAGATTCGGATATTGCTGAAGGTGAACCTGCTGCTCAAACTCAGAGGGACTCAGGAGATCCGGCTGCATCTCTGCATGCACAACACACTGAAGCCCCACTTACTGTCTCTGCTAGAGATGCACAAGATGGTGAGGTGCCACAGGACCCCGAAGCCGAACCTAGCACAGAGGTGACACAACATCAGGAACCTGTTGAACAGACAAAACAAGAAGCCCAATCTGCCAGGAGAAGCCTACAAGAGATCAGTGAAGCTCAAGCTGTTGAGCAGCCTACTGGTGGCTGTAAGCCCTGTGAGCGACTCAGCTGCAAGGATCATGAAGTGAGAGCTCCTACACAGACTACAGTAAAGGCTGATGTCCACGTGTGTGCACAAGTCCAAGGTGGACCCAGTAAAGATCAGCCTGCCCTAGTGGAGTCTGAGCAGTTGCATCATGCAGAACAAGATGCCGCAGTTACTTGTGTTTCAGAGGAAACTTGTGAGGAAAAGATGCATGAGGAAGTGCCTGTGGAGAGGGCGGCTGAGTCCCCAGCTGCATTGTGTAACATGGGGGAAACAGAGATACCTCTAAAGACCACAGAGACAAGAGAGGTCATCACAAATGTGCAGAGATCTGCAGAAAAGCAGACAGCGGAAAAAAAAGCATGCTGTGCTGCTAAAGCTCCATCTGATCTCCAGCTGGAACAAGATACAGAGGTTCTTATTACTGAGTATGTGGAAGAAAATGCTTCTGAGTCAGAGCAAGCTGGAGAAATGGCTGAGGTTGGTGATGACGGGCAAACATCAAAAGAGATCCCATGCTGTCTGGCAGAAACTCCGACTGCTCTGCAGGATAAGGAGATGATTAAAGCTAGCAATGGGGGAGAACCAGCCTGCTGCAGAGAACTGCTGAAAGAGCACCTGAAATCTGATGCAGCAACCACCGAGCAAACTCAGGGTTTGTCTGCTGCAGAGTGATGAGCCTGCTGCCTTGATCCTGCAAGGAGCCAAGATGGGCAAGTACCCGATGGGTGCTTGTATCCTAAAGGACTTGGGGCAGGGTGGTCATAAAGCCTGCTTTGAAAAGTGGTACTACACTTCAGGCTGGTATATGATATAGCCTTCTGCAGGTGGCACCAATTCCCTTCCCTCCTTCCCTAACTGGGGGGTGGTATGAGGTGATGGGATATGGGCAAGTGTACCTCAGTACAAGTTACAAGTATATTTATGTAGATAACTTTCCTTTTTCCTCCATGTGCACATACACCCAAGCTAGGGCTAGCACTTGGTAACTTTCTAACCCTGTGTGACTGCACAGGGTTAAGCCTTCTCTGACAAACAAGCCAGATCTATTAATTATACTTGTCTGTATACCCTACTCTGACTGTCACTGCTTGAAACTATGCTGAAATGCTGTGTGGATTGTGAAGTCTGTGCTGCAACTGGAATCAATAAAGGGGCATATTTTAACACTGATTGATATCAATTGCTGTTTTATTAATGGCCAGCTGCTCCAGGGCTTGTGCTAGTTGAATGGAGTTGAATAAGCTAGGAGAAGAGGCCTGTGGAAGTAGTCATCTCCAGAGCATAACCACCAGGAGACGTTCCTGATGGTCATTTTGCTGCAAGTAATAAATACGTCAGGCTACCACAGACACTATGCTTGTCTCTAATTACACAGCTCCTAAATGCAGGAGAGGCCTCTTGTCAAACCTGGTTAGTTGGGCAAGCGAACCCGAACTTCAAAAATGATGTAGTGCTAACGGGAACCAGAAAAAAAAAAGCCTAATTTATTTCCCTTGCTTTCAACCCCCCAAAAAGGGGTTTGCATTGAATTATTCTGCCAGAGCTCAAGGGGAATTATAAGTGAACTTGCACTAGACAGAGAGCTGGAGAGCTACAATGTAAAGGAGAGTAAGATTAATCTTTCCTAAAGAAACCATTTCCAGCTATTGTGTTCTTGTGTACTTCCTATAATAGCAGGCTTCACAGAAGAGGGGAGGGGGAAAAAAAAAGATAAAGGCAAGTCAGGATATGAGGATTTTGATAGTGATGCATCTATTTAAAGGATGATTGGTTTTACTATCTTTATTAGCTTAATCACATCAGGAAGATAGTGTATCCTTAAACATTTCCTTAAAGTAAGGGACCAGGCTGGTGCATCATGAGCCTATCAGTTTAAGCCTTCCTTAACAAATTTTCCCTCTTGACCAAATCTGGATGGAGACGCTGTTTATGGCAATGTTTCTTTATTCCCCCTTAACACAGAGCATGTTCATCCCCCTTGGCTGTTATATAAAATCCTGAAGGTACCTCCATCAGTTGATTATGTTGACAAGCTGCCCTGGGTTGGTTGCTTATAAAAAAAAAAAAAAAAACTGCTGCTGATGTTAGTCTGGAAGAATGCGTGCCCTCCTTACTTACAATTTAGATTTACCAACCTGTGGATGGGTAGGCAGGCTCTTCCTTACCGACACCAGGAGAGCGAGGAGGCCTGAGGAAATCACTGGAAAAGAAACAAAAGCTGGCAAACAGCAACAGAACCTTCTGTGCACTGTTCTGCCAGTATCTTAGATACTCAGAACAGCCACTATAATTAATTGCCAAGTATTTTCAAAGGTTAGTATTTATCATCTGCTCCCTGTTTTGCAGTTGCTGAGAAAACCAAGGGGATGTTTGACAATGTGGCACAAAGAAATACAGAAAGCAGTGAAATGCTCAAGAAGAGAATTACAGCTTTAGTGGAGACAAAAGAACACCTTTTCTTCTTACGCTGCACAAGTGCTAAACAGCAGAAAGGAAGAAATTATGAGGGACAGATTAAGGCATAAAGTAGATGAAAGCTTGCTTGCATGTATTCCTGGCAAAGGATTGTGGAAGCAATGGCAATGTAGGATTCTTAGAGTGACTTTCTATCACTGGGGTTGGGCAAGCATTTCAGAGAACCTGGAGCAAAGATCTCTCTCTGGTTTGGGGAAAAAATAGATGTTTGCATTCTTGCATTAGAGAATCATTTATTTTCAAAATCAGCTTGTTTTTGTATTTTATGCTTGTGATTTAATTAATGCTTGCATCTCACTACTCAACAGGGAGCCATGTAAGAGTGATTCAGCAACTCTTATTCCCATTATGACTGTTGGTAGTACGTAGCTGAGACTGAAGGTATTGGTTTAATCTAGAGTCACAGTAAAATGTATAATTACGTGACAGACTGAAACAAATGGGTGATAGGGATCAGTTTTCACCCCAAATACTATCATACAGAATAATACCGCAGGCTACAGTTTCACAAACGTTGTTCCTAAATTCAAGCCTACATCAGACTGGCTGCTGTACAGCTGTCGATTTGTCAGTCTACATCATGGGCTGTTAAATGATCACCAGTATGCACGAACAATTCTGGTAGATGCTTCATTTCAGTTTTGCTTCAATCTTAGTATTTAAATCAAATTGTGAAATGAAAGCAAATCTGGGAAAGGAACCTACAATCTGAGCCATCATCATTCTGTTCCTGCTCTGAAAATGGAGTAGTCCTTTCTTCTTTTCCCAGAAGAAAACTGGCAAAAAGGAATAATCTTTCATGAAATGTATTACTGCACGAATTTGGGGAAACAGGTTTCTGCAACATCCTGCCTTCATTTACAACTACCTGATGTTTGCAAAGTGTTGACCAATGGGTAGGTGTCCGACTAGAGAAATGGCTCCCAAGATGTTCCTTGGTAAATGAGAATAGCGCCAGTTCCTCCTTCCTTGAGTCTTCATCATACTCTGTTTTTTAAAATGTGTCCCCAGGTATTGTAAAGCTAAGTTTTACTCTCAAACACTAGCAATTGCATTGTCCTGGTTTTACCTACTCACAATTTCACTTGGGGAAGATTTTGCTCCTGCAATTCTAATGGCTTGAAAGGTATGTCAGAGTTCTAATGCTATGCCAGAAGAGACTCCACGTCATTTCTGATATCTGCATTGCCTCTAATGTCAAAACTAATGTTTCTGCCCTTTTCATCTTGTAGAGTATTTGGGTAAAATGCTGAATATTGATGTTGCTGGCCTCAGAATGAAAGGTACTTGTCTCCTGATGATTTCTTTGCAGATCTTTAACACTTCCCAGGCTCACTGTATTCAAACTCTGCTGAAAATAAAGATGCAAGGCTAAACTTTCAAATGTGATTCTTGTGAGATGAATAGGACTTAAGTCATGAGAACACTTTAATGCTTTTAAAATCCTATTCCTACCCTTGGAAAAAAAAAGATAGGCCACTCCATAACAGCAGAACAATTGTACCACCTAGCGCGGCACGTCTCTAAGCCACCACGACTCTGCCTCATTGTCACTGATGAGTGACTGACTGCCAGCTGTACCTTTTACTGCTGTTTGTCTCATCTTTTTAGGCAAGTTCAAACTGGAGAATTTATTAATAACGTAGCAGTGTGACTAAAACTCAGCTCTGTTCCCAGGCTCTAGGCTGCCCTCTTAAGATGATAAGCAGCAAATTCTTTGACTAGTAAATTGACTATGAATCACTGCAAATAAGCATGAAAGTAGCATCACTGATTCCCATAACTGTCTTGTGGATAGTGTGGCACACTGTAATGTAATTTTTGGCTTTCTAAAAATCCTAGTTCCTGATGTTAAGAATCTTTAACTTTCATAAATAAGGCTTTCTGTCATTCGGCAGGAAACCTTGAAGATACAACCTGGCCACACCTGAGAAAGTAAAAACTCAGGCATTTTTAGGAGCCTAACATCTGCTATCTACTTATGCTGTAAGGAGCTCCCATATATATTTCTTTTCCTTTTGAAGCATCCATAAAATGTCAACAGCATCTTAATCACACTAAGTCTGTTTCTCCTAAACTGTTTAAAGTACTTACACAACTTTGTGGAGTGTTCTGAAAACAGCTGGTCAAAACTCAAACAATTCCCTTAACCAAGGCTTCAGCTGTTGGTCAATATTTTTTGTCAATACAAAACATTATTTTTTTTAACTTTAAAAGTGCATCCCTTCCTGGCCTTCGGCAACAAAATACTTTCCTTGTTTCTTTGAGCACCTCTCCCTTGGTAAGATGTAAGTCCAGATTTCAAGCCACAAAACCTGTCGGCGATTTGACAACAGGACAGGAAATTTTAACAAGTTCAGAAACAAAAGCCAGTCAAAACAACCTTCCTGAGAAAAAGCACTCTGCAGCCAGAGAAAACATGATCACAGAGTCTCAAGCAGCTCTGCCTCCTTTGCTGCAGATGCACAATGCAAGCAGCCAGCAACACTTCAGAACAGATGAAAAGCACCTGAGATCTGCTGTTCCTCTACGTGAGGAAGATGTATTGTGCCTAAGAACCACAGTATAACACCCAAGCTACAAGCTATTTTTCCTAAAGCCTACTGTGTAGCTGTTGCTCAGTCTACGATACTGGTTATTATTGTCAATTTGCAGGTAGAAATACCCTGTTACATTTCTCTTCAGCTTTGTATAAACATTTCAGGAAAAAAAGATGATGATATCCAAAATGCACAGAGGCTTATGAATTGAACCAAGAAAGAACATGATATGAAGTTTCATAAATACGGAATGTGAACAATTCCTCACCTCTTCTTTTCAGGCAGCAGAGCTGGCATAAGGGAACAATAATTCAATCGTTAGGTTCTGGAGGGAAGTAATTTGGAGTGGCTGCCCTGCCCTATTTAAGGCCCACCTGCTTTCACAAGTTGTGTGCTGATAGTGGTGTGTGGGGGGTGTTTTCATGTGAAGGTGAGTGAGGATGCTGTATGACTCAAGTCTGGGTGGTGGTTTTGTATTTTTTTTAGGTTTCCTTTTTGATTTTTTTTTTTTGGTATTATATGTCTGCTCTGGTGAGGTAGAACTCAGCCTTTAGGTATTGGCAGAACTGTAGTTATGCTCTCTTCTCAGAACAAAATCCTAGTAGTATGCATTAAGCTTTGTGTATGTTAAAATAGATTAGCCCAATTTGTGTTAGATGAGTAATAAAATCATAGAATGGCTCAAGTTGGAAGGGACTTTAAAAATCACCTAGATTGTGGAAGCACAGACAAGTAAGAATGTATTTAAGAGATTAAGAAATATAGAAGAGGGTTTTTGATGCATGAGATGTTGGGGTGGGTTACTTGCTTTGGTGACTTAAGGTGGGTTGTTGCTGGCTTGTTGGTTTTTGTTATTTTTTTCTCTTATTTTGAAGCTTTAGAATTTTGTCAAAGCTGCGACATAAGGTGGTGAATATGAAGGCTCTGTCCTAGTCATAATTCTGTATGTTTTCTATCTAAGTGAAGCTACTGGCTATCAGGGTACCAGCAGGAAAATAATGCCTTAAACAATACTTTTCTTTTCTGATTACTTGCCAAAAAATGGGTTTCCATCTGTGCTTTTCAAATCTGAACAAGAGAGGGATAAATAACTGCTCTTATCCTTAGTGGCAGTCTCATCTTCTGTCCTGCTGGTATCTGAGAATATCCTCAAGTGCACCCGAGGGAGTCTAGGGACATTGTTCACCCTTAATTCACAAGTCATGGTGGATGCACATTAGTCAGAGCTGGAGCTCTGGACAGGGATCACCTTGAAATTCAGGGATGTGTATACCTATTCTGATGGGTTTTCTGGTCTTTAGTGTTCCTCCTGTCACCTTGTTTCAGGAGGGCCTACCTCCTGCTTTTAGCAAAAGAGGTGGTTCTTACGGCAGCATCCAAACCTCCACTAAACAGTTCCAATATTGGCAGCAAGAGTCTGGGGCTACCAGAAGAGTGAATGAACGTTCACAGCATGAAATGGCCAAATTAGGATCAGGAAGGGGAAACAATTTTACTACATATAAAAAAAATAACTGGTGCATTTGTGTTTACGATAATGAGTATATCTTTATGCCTTTCTATAAATAACACCTCTCTTGAGACAACAGCAGAAGAATCTGTCAATCCTCAGATTTTGAAGAGCTTCTGTAGTGATGGCAACATATAACAAATGTAAACACATCATAGAATAAACTATCATTTTGCTTTCTTCTCCTAGCATTATGCTGCCCTTCCAAAATCACATGAAACATTTCTCTTCTATACTCATTTACACAAAATCATTGCTGTTGCCACAGCAATTGCCTGCTCTGAACAGTCAACCTGACAAAACACTAATTTATTTGTAAGTTGACCTCTTTCTAGCTTTGGCATCAAATAGCATGTCTTTGTTTTCTGATATTGTTTTCTTCCACAGTGAAGGTGACTGAGTTGGTCTTTCCTGTTTTTTCTTTCAGCTATGTAGATTTAAGCTCATGTGGTCTTGTGAGTGCTTAACTGGCATGGAATCGCACATTTCTGCAGATCCTATCCATAAAAACAGTTCAAATGGTGCATCAAAACTGCTCTGGGTCCATTAGCATCAATTTAAAAATTGTAGTCCCTAAATTATAGATCTGTTTTTCTGCGGTTCCTGTTATTTTACATTGTGATGGCTAAACTTTGTGCTGAACCATCAGTAATCATATCATGTTGCACGGCGGCTCTATTTTGCTTTAAATATTTAGCTATAAGAAGTGGCACTGGATTTGCAGTGGAACAGCAGTTTAAGAGAATTAATGATCTGGGACTTATGGGGAAAAGGCTTGGTGTCACCAACTACCCTACTTAAGAGCAAAACCTTATCAACCTGAGTAAGAAATAAAGGCTGAGAAGTTGTGATGCTGGAAATGGTTTAAATAATGCTTCATTTGCAGTTTCTCTGCCAGCAACAGCAATTTTATTGTTGCTGAATTATGAGTTTAAGTTGTGTTTACTTCTTTCTAGCAACTATGGCTAATCTGCATAAGATAGAGTACAAGAAAACCTTGCCAAAAAGGGAAAGAGGGACCCACATACAGCTCTGTCTATTAATTCCCTTTGAAATCTTTCTCTGCAAAGTACTTAATCTATTTTCTAATGATCCTGTGGTTTTACAACAACACTCTCCAAACATAACTTGAGGTAAAATGTTCTCTGCATTTGAAATGTACTGTCCCTTATTCTAACTTGAGTTTGAAGTGACGACACTTCTGTGCTTCCTAAAAACTGAGTAAATGGCTGATAAAATAATGACCAAATGGTCTGAAATCCACCTGTTTCTGATCTCTCAACAAAGAGGCATTTTGCTTTTCCTTCTTCTTCCCTTCCATATCCTACCAGGCCTATACAGGACTACTCTGTCTGAATGTGAATTTCTTCCCACAATTAACAAATGGGCTAGGAAATAAGAGGAGACCTAAATACTATTTACTTTGGTAATACAAACTAATAGCTGCAAAGTGCAGTATTGGCTGAGAGTCATGGTGAGTAACTGACTTCCTTCCTAAGTGCTCTTATTGATATCGAAAGACCAAAAAAGACTGTCCTTTGAACTAAGACAGGCTAAAACAGTAGATCTTGCAACTTGTGTCCAGCCCCCTCTGAAATAAGATGTGAATCTGAACTTCACTTTAGAGGGTCTTTCCTGGTCAAAATAAAAATGAGATGGTAACAGTGCTTAGGCACAGGAAAAATCCCCAAATCATATTGCTCTTCTTGTTCCAGATGCAGGTAACAATGAACCTACAGTTTGAAACTTCCTGGCAGAATCTCTCTTCTCACTTGGAGAGAGGTTTCACATCACGTTTTAAAATTTCTTATCACATTTTCTTTAGAAAACTCAGTCAAGGTGATACTTGGGATACATAGAGATAGGGTGTGGGTCCTAATGAATTTCTTACTGTATTGCAGGTGGGATAATTGGCTCTGGAGTGGTCTGTCAGCCCAGCACCAAGGAAGAAGCTGGGCTCTGTGTCTGCTTCTAGGCTTTGCTTTGCTTATGCCCAAGTCTTTCAGTATCCCAAAGCCTAAAGGTTTGCTGGAGAAGGCTGCTAGCAGGATTATTGCTGTACATCTCCATCATGGGAAATGAAATCAGTCACAAGAGGTATTGCTGTAGAAAGTCCAGGAATTTTAAAAGGCAGGCAACTGAGCAAGGAAATGCAGAAGGTGATATCCCTGTTGCCCCGAAGGCTCTGGGGGCTGTGCTGCGGAGCAATCTTCCAAAGGAGAAATCACAAGATAATGCTAAAAGGACACAGAATGAAGACATAGAAAATGAAATAGCCTCATCTCTAGAACACCTGCAGAAGTCTGTGGAACAGATAGCAGTGCAAACCACAGAGCTCCAAGACCTTGGTGAGATCCAGCCTTACACAGAAGAGACTGAAACAAAGCCTGCGACAACGATGAGTCCAGACACACTGTGTGCTTTAACCCAGGGAAGAGCTGCAACACTTCAGCCAGCTTCAGGAGACACAGGAGTAACAAAACCTGACGTGCATCTGCAGGCTGCTGTAGAGACAGAAGCTAGAGATGTGAAAGAGGTGGTGACTGCCCAGGCACCAGTAGAAGGCAACTCAGTGGTATGCAAGAGACCACGTGGCAAGATGTGCAAGCCAAGTCCTTTCTGCAGGTGGCTGAAGAAACTCAAGCCCTCTGCTTAAAAAAGCTAAGGTCAAGCCTGATGCAATAACCAGGCAAGAGTGAGGCTTCCTGGGGACTATGAAAGGACTATTAATTGCCCTGTGTGGTACCCTCAAAACAACAACAACAAAAGACTAATAAGAAGGAAACTCTGACTTGCATTTGATAGGAGGAAAATCTTGTTTTGTCATCTTCAACCTGTATGTCTGCTGCATAGTTCTGGCTGCCTTACAGGCCTGGGTGTAAGAGGGCTTCCAACCTGGATGGGGTAGAAACAAAACTGAATGGCTCCATTCCCTTAGAAAGCAACTTGTGAGATGTTTGGGTTGCCTTTCTTTCTTGCTCACTGGGGCTTGTCTTTTAATAGCTTTCTTTCTGAACTTATCCAAAAGTGCAGTGTACAAATTTGTATCTTCTTAGTGCTTCCCACCACTATTTGCCTTCCTTCCCCCTGCTTTTAATAACTTGCTCTGCCTGACAGACCAAGCAAGTGCATTAGTACTATCAAACTAAATAAATACATTATAAAAACACTAGATGTTTACAAATGCATAATGTTAATAGTGGGTGTTGTGTGGGAGGGTTGGTAAACAAGGGGCTCTTGTTTTGCTACTCGAATTGATTGCTTTGTGTATATTTTTATGTTTGAAAGTCAATAAAAGCTAGTTTTATTGCCTCAAATGAAGCGTTGACTACAGCTGAATGGGGGATAAGGGAGGGAGGAGAAATGGGCTGCCACAACCTAGCCACAGCTGCAGAGAACGATACTGAGAACTAGGAGAGCTCCCTGCTGAACTGGAGAGGCAGGAAACCAGCAGCTTATGCTCTGGCTACAGTGGGGCTGCCTCCAGAAGAGAGGGGTAAGTACAGTCTAAGGAAAAGTAACTAAAACTGCAGCTTGGTCTTTGATTTGATTACTGTAGCTGTGTCCCATCTGTGTGGCTCAGAATGTGTCACAGAACTGACCGAAGCACATTTGCATTGATGAAAAGTAAAGGCACCTAGAAATGCTCAACTTTGTTCTGCTAAAGAACAAGTTCTGGAAAAATTCTTGTGGGAGATGAAGAAAACAACCCAATGGAGCAGGTGACCTGGAGGGAGAGACAGGGACTGGGCAGCACAGGCTGAGCTAGAAGCATCCTGGCCCATGTCAGTATCCCAGCCTGCCTTGGAGAAGCAGGGAGTGCTAGCCAGTCTTCCAGGAGAGCTAATGAGCAACCAGCCCGTGCTCCTGCAACTCATGGTCAGCTTCCTAGGAACTGCCCAAGGTAGCTATGTTGTTCCTAAGTGTAACCCCCCCCCAACCACTGCTTTTGAGCATTGATGAGAAGATTCATCCTATTCCCAGCAGGACACAATGATGGGAATGAGTAAATTCCCCATTTTCCTTCTCGTTCAGTGCTATCCTGTACATAAGACGCAGTTTAATGTTCTGCCCTACTGTTTCTCATCTTGCCAGGTGCATTACCAGCTTACCTAAGGTGAATGGGGACAGCAATGTGCTGTCAGTGTATTGATGTTGTTGCTAATACCGTGTTTAACAAGCTTAGGGTGCACCTTAGTGCCTTTCTTGCACCAGAATTCAAACTAAAAAAATAGTTACAGCGTATATTTTTTTGTACTTCTACCTTAATCAAAAGCAGTTACCTGTGCAAGCAAAGAAATATATAAGCAGCAAAGCAGCTGTTTTTCACCATGTGCTCAGAAGCACCATCTGGTGCACTGCCTCTCCTGATGCAAAATGAGTTCCTTGGTTGCTAATGACCTATAAGGATAACATTTGCCTGCTATAATCTCCAAGTCCCCAAACAAAATGTTACACAAAGTTTTTAAAGCAGAGTTTAACAGGACACACCCCAAAAGAAGAAATAAAAAGGATGGTATCGAAACCATCCACTGGCATCATGACTGCAGTAAGCATTTTGGAAGGTGTGCTAAACCAGATGCCGTGGGCAATCCGGATGAGATCTTGTACTTAATTATTTCTTTCTACATGCACTTCATCAAGATTCTTATACTACCAATACAGGGTACCTGACTATATATCTATAGCTGGTGGATCAGGCAATTCCTGTATGGGTTAATAAGCTACTGGGGAAGCTACATTGGGGATGAAAACAAATTACAGCAGCACTGATGTCTTGAAAGACGGTTGCCAATTATCATACTGATTTTTTTTGGCCTAGGTTGTTGGGGCTCTTGGTATTTCACCTCTAAAAGTACAGCTGGTAACTTATAGTCAAGGGAAGTAGGGGAATTTCTTCCATCCATTCTCAAGTTTGAAATCTGAGCACTAACCAAAGAAGAGGGCAGTTAGAAAGCAGTAACAGGCCAGTAACTTGTCGTTAGTGCAGGCACAGTGAGCCCTGCAGGAGATGACTCAGGCAGTAACATCAAAGTCCAAAACCAGTTCTAGTGATCAGGGCCAAACCACAAAGCCAGACACCTCTGTGCACCTCTGCCCCTTTTTTGGAAGGATTTTTTTTTTTTTTAAGACAGGGAAGTGTTTTTTGTTGGTGGTGGTTTTGGTTTTGTTTTTTTAGCAGGGAGGCTTTTTTTTTAAGGCAGGGGGTTGCATTTGGTTTTTTGCTTGTCTTTTTTTGTTGTATTTTCCTTTCTCCTTTTTTTTTCCCCTTTTTTTTCAAGCAAGGATGTAACCTGATTTTTTGTTTGTTTCTTTGTTGTTGTTGTTTTAAGGCTGGGAGATTTCATATTGTGATTAAGCAGAGGCCCTGAACAAGGGAGCACTGAATCATGAGGTAACTGAAAATCAAGGACACAGAGCAGCTCAGAATCTCTGTATTATTGTCTGTGTGGAAACACTCAGGCTTTCTGTAACCAAACAAAGGATTCTGCTTGCAGAACAACTCATCTGATTCCTTTCACCCCACTTATTTTTGCCATTGCCTCTAGAGCACAACTGCTACACTTCCTCCGTCCATCCATTACAGTTCATTAAAAATTTAGGAGGAATCCTGATTTTCATTTTGCAAACCTGCTTCAATATTCAACATGTATCTGAGCAGGGGAGATCACATAACAACAGCCTGTGATTTTCTCAGTTGGGAAGAAAGGATCTTTGTTTAAATCTGGTAAGAGACAGTATCCCGGTCTTTCATTTAAAGGCAAAACCTTAAGAGTTTTTTACTTTCCTGAAGTGCTATATGTGATTTCACTGTGATTTCACTATGTTGGATACTTTGAGGCCATGGCCCTGTGTGTTCTCCTCTCACTATCTGTATTGTGATCCTAGATAAACCCTTTTTCTGTTTCCTTTCCTGCTTTTGAATAATCTGCCCATTTACACTGTAATTTGCTCACAGTAAAGGGGTATGCTCAGTATAACTGAGCTCTGAATTCAGCAGGTAGGAGTGTGCAATAATTTCTTAAAGTAGAATTACATATAGAGCTGAACAGCCTGTGTCAGAGATTATTGCTCTGTTTCATTAGGCTGTTACATTTCCCTCCATGGGGGTACTTTTTATTTCTTAACTGAAAGTCTACATAATCAATTAATCTTACTGCACAATTCAACACAACAGTTCTGTGCTGTAGATTAGGATACGTTTCAATATGCAATGCACTGTCATGAAAAAATGATTACGTGGAACTCACTGTGAGGAGGTGGCAAAGATGCTGAAGGTGGCTACCAAGCTCTATTCAAGAACAGCCTGAAGTTACAAAAGGCTTTTATGTAGAAATGGGTGTTAAATAGCTTTCCTGGTCTGCTGTTAGGAAAATGCTTTTGCTTTTTCTTCTTTTCTTCTTACTTTATTGAGAAGAGTAGTTCCTGTAGTCACTTCTTTGTTCGTCAGTTCTGCAATTGTATGTTGATTGTTTATTTTTAAAGGAATGGGTTGGAACACAGGTATTCGCTGCAGTGCTTAGTGCTTCCTATAGGGATCCATTTGGAAAAGCAGACTTATAAATTGGGACACTGTTTTATATTTATTGGAAATCATTGTTTTTTGTTTTCTAACATGCTCTCCGTAAAAAGAAGCAACACTGGTGATGGAATATCACAGCTAGGGCTAAACAGCAAGAGGAAAAAGCTTTTATTCTAGAACATCAGTGAAAACCTAAAACTTGGGGCTTTGTTAAACTGATTTAAAATCTGTTACCTGCTATATATTTCAGCTGACAGAAAGATAATCTGGGCAACTAACACCAAATTGGCTTTGATCAATTGATCAATTAACTAGCAAGTGTAAGGGCTAACCCAGGTCAGGTGCACTGAAAGTAGGTCTGATGCAAATGTTTTAGCCTCTTAGTGTAGGGAAAATAACCTAGCACACATTTGTTCTCTGAGTGAAATGACCTGAAGCTAACAATGTGAGTATTCTGTTACTTGCATGTGACTCTCTTACATCATTCATACCTTCACCTAGACAACAAAAAAACCCTCTTGTGTTAAAGAATACTCTTCGCTACAATTTGGATCAAGGTACACCCAAAACGATCTGACTTTTGAAAGCATTTATTTTCTTTCCAGCATTAGCATACTAAAAGAAAAAAACCCCACTGTGTAACTGTAGAAAATGTCTTACCCATTAATAACAAGCTGTTGGAGGCTCAAGAGCTGTTTCATAGGACTAAATCCTGCGAACAGGCAATACCCCTTAAATTTACTAATACTACAGAAACTGCATTTGCAGCGCAAAGGCAATCTTAGCACACTAGCTTGTATGCTTTTGCACTGCCTAACTGCTGAAGCAAGATATTAAACTTTTAAAAATTCATATGCATAACTGCTTGAAAATGCTCTGATGGAGGAAAGACTCAGTGTGATTCCTTTCTTCCGTGTGAGCTTATAGCACAAGACAGCCATCTTGTTGCTCTGTGAACAGAATCTCTGAGAAGAGAGATCTTGAAAAACTCCAGGTACTGATGCTGCCCAGTTAAACAAGAAATTGTTCTTAAAATGCAGTAAATCAGCATGATGGTAACTGCAAAAAGCTAATAGTTATGAATACCATACATCTACTTAATTGAGCTCTGCTGTAGTGCAACTGCAAAGCACTCCATCTCTTTTCCTTTCAATTAACCAGCATATTCTGGTACATAAAGGAATAAATACCAGGCTTTTCCTGGCTTTCTTTAAAACTTAGCAAGAAGAAAGGAATCAGTGATGCTAAGAAAGCTAAAGGGCAGGAGGCTGAAGCAGCCACCACTGAGTAGAGAGATTCTGCTAAAGAAAATAAGGAGCCAAGTGCAGAGGGCACGGAACCAAGAATGTGAGAGACGATGGGGACAAGAAGCAAGAGAGAAAAGCCCAGATGCTCTGGGAAGTGGTCTGCCTAAGCATACATACCAAAGTGCCAGAAATGGCATGTCACACCACACAAACCCACTACTTTCAGAGAAAACAAGGATAGTAAGTCTTCCGCAAGCTAACTGCTAGGCCAAAGATAGTTTTCATATCACCAAAAAGCAGTGAAGCTTATCCCAGAGTACAGCTAACGTGGAGTTTTTAAAGCACTAAGCAAAACGCATGCTCCCATTCTCTAACGGATTTTCAGGGTTATACCAGCCAACTACACGCAGTAACTTGCTATACAGGTCTACAAATTGGCAAGTGGAAAACCTGCAGGGAAACACAAAAGGCCATTTATTTCACCTTCAAGTATTTTCAAGCTTCTCATGCTTGGAGTCTTTTCTTGGCTCTGCTCGAGGTCCTGGTCTGTGAGAGATCTTTGGCACAGAGAGCTAGGCAGAACACAGGCTTTCTAAAGACGTCTATGAGAGTGCAAGAATGATATTAGATTTTATACAATATGAGGAGAACCTAAGAATGAAGTCCAGAAACTGGAACTCAGGTACTCCATGCTGCAAGCTCAGTGAATAAACTTTCTTAGTGAATAAACTTTCACTTCAATAACTTCTTAAGACTCCTGAAACATGTTTTTTTGGTTGATTCCCCTTGCCTTTGTATGAAATTCTGCTTTCAGGCCATGGACCTATCTGGGGATTACTGAAGAAGAAGCTTGCATTGATGGTTTGATTTCACATTAACAAGTCACTACGTAGGAAGCTGAGTTACCGGCCGTGGCTGTGATCAGGTGTCTGGGGGAATGGCCTGGACACTGACTACCCACAGATAAATTACAGACTGTCTGTATCTATAGGAGGCCCTTGGTGTTATTCAAGCACAAACACAGGCTGGGCAGAGAATGGATTGAAAGCAGCCCTGATGGGAAGGACCTGGGGGTGTTGGTGGAAGAAGCAGCTCGACACAAGCTGGCAATGTGTGCTTGCAGCCCAGAAGGCAAACCGTGTCAGAAGCAGTGTGGGCAGCAGGGCAAGCGAGGGGATTGTCCCCCTGTGTATGTATGCAGGTGGAAGAGAGGGGCAAAAAGCTCCTGACTGTGCTTCTGGAAAGCCCTATTTTCTGTTTTGCTTCTTAATCAGAGAAATAACCATCAGGTTCTCACTGCACCACTTGTGGCTTGCAACTGCAAACAGAACAGGCAATCTTCCTAAGTCAAGATTTGCTCTGCTGCGATGGTACTGAGAAAACAGTTTCTTGTGCTTGTAGGTACGGATCCCTGGGGACTTCAGGAGAAAAGAATGAGGAAAGGAACTAATCGAGTGTCTCTTCTAAAAGAAATCCTTGCTCCACATTTCTCTGCAACTCCATCCCATACCACACTGTACCACCTCCTGGTATATAACTAAAGTCAAAATATAATTACAGAACGCGTGTAAAGGGATGCATGTGGTATCTTTATACTAAACACCTTGCAACATTCATAAAATATGAACAAGTGGTAGTAGAAATGCTCATCTAGATGACAAGGGAGTCGTCAATTACAAGTTGTGCGCAGTTAACAGAACAGTAACACACTGCTGGGCTTATCTTGTTCTGCCAAAGATCCCAGTGAAACCAGGCTCTGCATAGGAGGCTAGCATTGATATTACTTGCTTGTAATAGCTGCTAGCTGCCCTGGAGAAGTGGCACGAATTGTGTTGTCACAATAGATAGGATGGTCTTAAGTCAGATACTCTTGCCAAAGAAGGTATTTATCTCCAGCCCTTACTGAATCTGTAGGGAGATGGCCTATTGCATACCCGCTGCTGTGGCAGTAATTCCTGCAGCTTAACCCAGATCCCAGTGCTGAGCCTTAGCCAACTACCCCTTTTGTTTGCATATATTCAGTGTTATGTAGACTATCGAGCCAGTGCTGCTGTTACCTCTCTTGGCATAAGCAGCTCCAGAACAAGCACTCCTCCTCGACTTGTGAGAATAGGCAATGAATTGGGATTGCTTCTTCAAAAGACAACCCTGAAAGAGGCCTTCTGTGTGTCTGGATTGTCCAAGTAAGGACAGAGAATTATCGGTTACACCCGTTACAGTGAATAGGACATTGAAAAGCTGAGACAAATAATGCCTAGCACCTAGATAAAAAAAAATCTTCTAATACTAATCTGTACTGATAATTTAGTTACTCGCCTCAGTCCTCCTGGCTTAATTATCCTGCTGGCTAAATATGTGGCTTACAACCCTTTTTCTCCCTTCCCACAGAGTAGTTCTGAAACCTGAGCTAGCTTCAGTAGGAAGAAGCTGCTCATTGTTCTGAATGGAGTGCTTTCTACTTACATTGTTGGAACAGAAAATGTCAGTGTGAAAAGTTTCAAAAAAGAAGAGGTACAAATCTTAACTTTCTGCACTTTGACAGTTTTCCTAGTAGAAGAATGTTCCTACCCACTCTCCAAAACCTAAGCACCTATGAAACATGCCATCAGATGTCAAAAGATTACCAGAGGAACTCCTGGCTACATATGAAACGGCAGGTGAAACCTGTGCCCAGAATAAGCATCTTTTTATAAGGGAACAGAAAACACAGGATACATACTTCAACCTGCAGTCTACTCTTTATGCTACTGGCTTCTACATCCCTTTAAGTACACGTGTGAGAAAAGGAAGCCTGTCATTAACATACATGCAAACTGGGGTCTCTCTTTTTCCACCCCAAATCCACACACGTATGCTCTTTTTGTCAAATCATCTTAGTACTGAGTACTACATGGGCAACAGCTGTTCTGTCATTGGTGCAAGTATAAAAGCTGGACTAGATGAAACAGAAAGAAGCTGTGTTTACAAAAAATTGTGGGCTAAAACAGAGATTTTTTCCCACAACTGCACAATTCTATTCATGGAGTGTTGTAGGATTTCCCTGCCGAGTCTGTTTCTCTGCTCTTTGCTACAGCTGCAATTCCTGCAAACACTGCTACACTTGCTGAGAATGCACTGTGAGATTCACTGATCTGTGAGGAAGGGAACGGAGGCTTCCCTTGTGTACGAGGG
The DNA here is from genome assembly GCF_964034855.1 of Anser brachyrhynchus. Lineage (NCBI taxonomy): Eukaryota > Metazoa > Chordata > Aves > Anseriformes > Anatidae > Anser > Anser brachyrhynchus. The sequence continues at coordinate 4,607,281 of NC_137718.1, forward strand.
GAAGGGAAGAATTGGCTCCAGGGAAATCCACTTCACATTAAACATTAAGGACTTTTTTTTTTTTCTCTGGGTAAGCTGGGAATCTGCCAAAGAAGCCTACAGTGGCAACTCTGGTAGTTTGAGTAGTGTTGTGAGTATGCAGCATGCTAGGGATGCACGGATCCCTCCGAGTCATCAGATGCATGGCACAGACAGGATGCAAAATAGATTCCCTCTGTGGACACAAACCTGGAGTTTCCAAAGTACTAAGAAATTGAGGAGTAGGGGTTAAGGACCTCCATTTTGCAGAGAGATGGATGGAAGAAAGCAAGCACAGACTCCAAACAGCACATTGGTCAGCTTGTATAATCTGATAATAAACCACCAGGGCTCCAATTTCCATTTTGTACTGCACGCCCTTTTAGTCAGATAAAGGTAGTCAAACAGTTGCCTACTACATACAATTTAATGTTTTTTTCTGATTCGGCATGTTGTCCACCTTACAGACCTTCACGTGCTTGAGCAGAACATACTAGCCCCAGCTAACGTAAGGGCTAGAGCCTGTTGTATATGGATACTTAGGGCCTTTCCTTTAGGGAAAGAGCTTCAGAAATCTATAGAAGGTTCAAGGTTTATAAGACAGGTGCTTCTGGAAAATTTCTGAGTTAACTGCACAAGAAGCAGCTGATGAGGGAATGGAGACAAGACCAAGGGCCACATGTGCTAAGATGGTTCAGTCCTATCTCTTACTCAGGAACCTAAAGCTGCTGCTTGTTCAGCTGGTGGTGAGGTGTCCTAGATGAACTGCTCACCCAGAATGTCAACTGAAGTGCAAGCTTGTGATCCCCTGTTTTCTGAACCCAGTTTAGTGCAAGCCCAATTACTTAAACCCTGCAGTTCCCTCTAGAGAAGGAAAATACATTGCTTTCCAAAGTATAGGAGAAACGCTTACACAAAGCGTGATATTCTGACAGCAAAACAAAGAAGGATATCTACGTACTCTCATCTCCTGCATCTGTTTGACTCCTAAGATAACAAAATATGAACACTTTCACTGTAGATAGACTACAAAAAGATCCACAATGGAACAGAGTTACTTCTCAGAAATGACACTATAAATAAATCAGTTTTGATGAGTGAAACAGATCTCATCTCCCATACCTACCCATTCAATTTATTAGCCTTCCAAACACTTGAGTGTATTACAGTAGGAAAGCTCATCACAGATTTCAAGGTGAGAGAAAATCCCTGAAGAAATTTGCCTGCCTTTTCCCTGCAGGAGCACCTGGACATTGTCAGCACAAATTTATGATGGAGGAAATATAGACGAAGTAAAACAGAAAATGAGCCTGGAACCTGTTTACTGGTTTGCTGAGTGTAAATCACTCTGCATTCCTAAAATATGCAACTACCTCTCGAGTACTTAAATTGCTTCAAAAAGGTAGTCTGAGGTACCTGAGAAACCTAAGAGCTTTTTGAGAAAAATGCATTTATTCTATGTTTTCTTTGCACTGACCTGACTGACCCTTACATTGGCTCTCCTGCGACAGGACACGAAGCTCTCCCTCCTGTACCTGGCAACACAAGAAAGCCAGAACTTTAAAAACAAGCCCCACTCACTACAGTTAGAGTCTAAGTGCCCTGATTTCTACCCCATAACCTCAAGGAGCAATGTTAGGTGATAGCCTTATTTTTTCAACTCGTGCCACCCATTTTAAATTTAAGCTTCTATCTCTTGAAATATGCATGGCCCAGATTTCCACTGCCTCTATTTTTCTCTCCCTCTGTGATCACTTCTCTGATGACATTTAACTCTCCCAGCATTACTCAGCTACTGCCTGTGCTGCGCATTTCCCAAGACTTCAATGCTGCAGCTTCCCTCAACTAAACTAAAATTGGTGACCTTAGCAGTGAAAGTGAACAAAGATGGCTGGTCATAAACTGAATTTATTTGACTTCTAATGAAACTTTTTTTCTGACAGGTTTGTTGGGGCACTTCTGAGCTGACAATTTGCGTTCCAGCACTGGTACTGATTCAGGTTTGTTGCCTGTTTACCATGCCTGCGGTGCACGCCTATTAGAAATAAATCACTTGCTAGCATCAAAACAGAAGGGTAAGCAGTAATTAATGGCATGTTCTATAAATTTCACCTCTTTCTCCTTCTCCTCTCTGCTAATAAATATGGAAGAGATGACTGAAGAGGTGTTCTGACAACACGGAGACAACGGAGTATGTCTATTACTTACCTCAATAAAAAGCAACCCAAAAATGAAATAACTGTTTCCTGTCACCTCACCTCCCCACAGGGAAAAGTTCACTCTTCTCCCCACCTTAATCAAGCGCTTTGTGCTTCTGAATTTAATCTGATCTTACTGATGCTTCTGAAGCTCAGTAAGCATTTAAGGCAAGAAGAAAACCCGTCTCACCCTCCTTACTCACAGCCTCTCTTTGTTGTGGCTTAGTATTAAATATTAACTTTCATGTTTTCTTGGGGCTGCGAAAGCCATTACGGAAAAGATCAAACCAATTTTTCTTACCAGTATATGTGATTGTTTTCTACTTCCCTAAAAGGTTAATGTTTAAAATGAATAATGGGTAGTGGGGGAGGAAGAGGGGAAGGAAAGGTTCTTCCTGCTTGCCCTTCTCTCAGCTCGCACAGCACGGAGGTATTGCTGCTTCCTTGCACTCCTAGTCCTTTTGCAGCCTACAGAGCTGCTTGCCCTGGCATGGTGGACTCAGAAACAGATTCAGCCCTACTGATACATCTACTTACAAAAGGAATCATTTTGTCCTTCTCGATTCCTCTAACACTTCCCGATCAACAGTTTTTGCTGCTGCTGTCTCCAAGGCCACCAGGTTAGTCCTCAAGACCCTCTGCAAACTAGCACCCATGAACCCAGAGCAGTTTCACATCTTGGGAATCTGTGCAAATACTCCTCCTTGTTACTGATTTACCAGTGGACTTAAAGGAATGAAATAAACAGAATTCAGGTCAGCTAAAATAATAGTTTAAAAAGTCACCAAGAATATAATATTTAAGAAGCGCAGCATGAGATGTTGTACTTGTCAGCAAGGAGGGCTGCCTACTGCTCATGCTCATAACTTCATGGCGGCAGCAGGAAGAGAGCTCAAGAAGAGCTCAGCTCTTCTTGCTTCCAAAATCAGACTCTGAGCTGGCAAATGATATGAAGCCTGTGGCACAAAGCAACAGGATTCCAGCCAGCAGGAGGACAGCAATGAAAGGCACGAAGCCACCCTGTATCAGAGCCTTACAGAAATAATGCGGTTCCATTTTGAAAAGCCATTGGATTACCCTGGAATAAATCCACATTGGAAAACATTATTACTCCTTATTAAATCAAAACCTGCTGGCTTGTAGAAAAAAATAAGTAGTGCTGTGAACTCTTTTGGGGGTTGAAAATATAAGGGAGCTTGACAATATGGAGAGAGCTCTTGAGCTCTGTTGGTCTTGAGCAACAGAACATAATTCTTTGCAGGAGGGAAGAATGTAAAGAAATCTATGAAGTCAATGACTAGTTTAGTCCAAAAATACATGGCACATAGCACAAAGCAATTAGCACAGTGATGAGGGTTCCTGTTGGATATATGTAAGCCTATATATATATATATATATATATATATATATATATATTCAGCCAACAGTAAAAGTTAACAAACACATCGTTTCAGGGGAAGATGCTAAATGCAATGCATTTAATTAAAGGATAAATATCTAACCTTATGCAATCATCTATTGTTGATCCCTGATGGCTATACCAAAAGTGGTAGTTTCGAAACCAACAGAGCCCACAGATGATGACGATCTCCCTCTGGAAACAGGCCAGTTGATCATTATAGCTCATAGCTCAGCAGTCCAGTCTTCTGGATGGTACAAAGTTGAGGCATGGCTTTTCACATAGCCACTCATTTTTTTCTCCTTAGATTTCAACCTCCTAGAGTTTCAGTTCACAGGTAAAACCATACAACTGCTGACTTCCAGGATGAAATCTGTGCAAAGCTACAGATTTCTCATATTTATGCTGCAAATCTAGGTTTTCCTGCGGTTGTATCTAAATCCTATCATAATTTTCCACTACTCAGCTGTGTGGACTCTCAAAGCTGAACCTTCTGCATCTCTTCCTTTTTCAGTACTCTCTGCATGTCCTTGCTACATGTACAGAAGCAACTGCACAACTTGATTATAGGCACTCTCCAGAGATGGAGGGGATGTATTCCTGTGTAGACTTTGAAAATCAATCTGCCACACTGGCTCCTAACTGTAGGGCAAACATCTCTCTAAATTATGGTATTCGGATTTCTGCAAATGCCTCTATAAAAAATCTAAATCAGAAGCAATAGCATTTTTTTTTAATAGAGTCCAACTTTGTATTTCTCTTACCCAGGTCACTTTCTATTTTGTTGCTCATCTCTTCCTTCTCTCTATGCATCATCAGTACAGATTCATTCTCCCTTATTTTTATACTAAGAAAAATTTGAACAAGGTACGATCTAGTGGTCACAGAAGATCCCGCTTATAAAATATCTAGGCTTTTTTTTTGTTCATCTACTCTTGTTCTGTATAATGAATTTGTCTTCACATTCCTTAGTTCAGTCTGTTTAAATCGTAACCTCCTTAGGGCAAAGAGTACTCTGTGTGTGTCTGTATGTAATTATGAAGGCTTAAGAGAAAAAATACCTGGACCTTAGTTACGACCTGTGGCCACTACTGTAGTATTAAGGATAAATTCAGAGAGGCGGCCTGACTACATCGTAAGGCTGGAAAAAAAAAACATCAACAAGTATTGCATGTCATGGTGGAAAAGTGAACACAAGACAAAATTTACCTGGATGGCACAGCTGAGCTGCACTTCATTATACTGCACTGGTGTCACGCTGAGTGTGATAAACTGTTGAGACAAAAAAATGAAACCCATGTCACAGGCAGCGTTAGGAAGTACATTGCTAAGGGTGCATTAAACTTTGATGGCTCCATTTATACATTATACATGTGCAAGTCAGCAAAGTTGTACTGGTGGTAATTTTGCAAAGGAATCAGCTAATAATGTTACAGCACATGCTGGAGCAAACTATTGCACAGGTTGTTGTTGCTTTTTTTCTCTTTTTGCTTATTAGCACAGAAAATATGTAACGCTCCACACTATTTTATGCCCTAAGGTATAGTCCAAAGAGCAAAGCAAGGGGGAGTTGTAAGGAAGACTGATAGAGGCGCTTGGCCTCTACAAACAGCATGCTGATGAAGAAGAGAGGAGGGGATTACAACTGGAGGTCCCCTTACATTTGAACCACATATGACTCTAAATCTCAAAGAAAAGCCTACTGCAAGAATTATGCAAACTATATGACAAGGAACATCAGCAATTTTCGGAGAGGCTGGACTCCCTCAAAGTCTGAGGCCACAGGTGTTTAGAAACCTCGCTGACAAACAGCATAAAATACCCTGATAGAGAAGGGCTGACAGCAAAGAAACCAGCTGATACTACAGTGGTTTTCGCCTTTGAAGCAGAACTCCAGCTGATTACATGGTTGGAATATGAAAAAAAAAAAATAGAGAGAAAGGACGGTATGTGTTTCGTCCTCAACGTGCCATCAATGCTGAGAACAATCATTGCTGCCCAAGGAAAGGGAGAAGGTCTAGAGACTCAGGAGAGGGAAACAGCAAATTTCACGGAAATTTTCTATTTTCATCCCCTTAATAGCAGTCTCTTAGACAAAGCATCAGCTACTCCTGGTCCAACATGTGTTTTCCACTAGAAATTCTCCAGTACTCCAGCGATTCATGTAACATCTGAGACAGCCCAGTAGGAAAGGACAAGCACCTAGAAAACTTCATTTTTCCAACAGGAGGTGGAAAGGCATCTTCTGTTTCTATGATCTCCTGAAGAACCCCTAAGCCTTATAAAATTTTCCAGGCTCTGAGAGAATGTAAGACTGACTTGACTGTTTCTGTGGCAAATAAAGCCATGAATGAATATACTTTACTCAACATACACTAATCCCAAAGATAAGAGAGACACCAACGTATTCTGAGCCACACAAGCAACATATTAGTATGAAAACTTGTATTTCTGAGATTTGAAAAAGTTGTGTTATGAGTTTAAATGGTCCCAATTTAAGTATCTGCATCATCAGGGAGGACTACAGGAGAACTGACATAAAAAGGCTTTGAGGCAACAACCATGTACTTGTTTTCGCCCAGCGGCAGTCACAGTAAGTCTTTCCTCAGTGCTAAAACTTCTTTATATACTACTGTAACAGGTAGTAAAACCAACAGCAAAAGTAGTGAGAACCTGCAGTTGAAGGGAAACATTCCAGACCATTACCTAGCAGGATGATGCTTCCCTCCGCCCAGTGCGAATGGAAACAGAAACGCGCTAACTCACAGAAGTGGTCTCTGTCATTTCAAATAACTCACTTTCAATACTCACGTACTAAGAGTGCTGCAGCCTGAACTTAGGTGCCGCAAAATGCTTTGCCTATTTCCAAATCTCAGAAGTAATTCTGTGCTCATCGTAGGATGAACCTCTACTGAAAAAAATTACTCCCGCTAAGGAGACTTTAGAAAAGTGAACTCTGTGATTTCTCCACCATACGCTGCTATCAGTTTAGCTCACAGTGCCCCTTCTCCAAGCTATTCCCACTTTGCTGTTGTTGTTATTCCGCTCTCACCTCTTGCTGTAGCTTTATTTAATTCTGAGTTCTGCACGGCCTTGGTTTATTTCGTGCAGCACCTTGCACAGCCGCGCTGCTGTCCCTGACTCTTCGTTTCATACACGGAAATACAAAGACGGATGTTTCCCTACTCTGCAGCCCGCAGGTGCTATCTCAGTAGCACATAACTATCACAAGCGCTGCTTGCATTTGCAGGATACAAAATTGAAATTCCACCAACAATATCAGAAACATAAAGAACAAGCACTGGAATTGCTTGTGCTTTATAGACACTTCCTGACAGGAGCTTATCTCTGTCTGTACCACGCGTTGTTATTCCCGTAAACACTGCATGCTGGTATATTACGGTTAATGAAATGCAGTCCTAACAACTCGTAAGATACAGCAGGACTGTTAGAGCTTCTCGCAGTGACTGGATAATTCAATGTGCTGTGCTTAACAGGAAGAAAAATGTGGGAAAGAATAGATTATTAGTGCAAGAAAAAAAACAAGAAGTAACTCCATGACCAGAGGGAACTTTTTATGACTTTCTGGCATTCAGGTCTCAATTATCAGAGACACGAGTCAGATCATAAACAGTATTTCTCTCTGGCGGAGGTAGGCTGCTTTATTACAGGCCTTGGAAAGAGTGAATGTTTTGATAATGGAGTTAAAGGAAAAACAGAACCTCACGATCTGAGAGTAGCCTTTTCTGATCATGATACTGGTGCTGTGCTAGGTGAAAAGTAAATCAATAATACAGCCCTCGGGAAGGCTCTATTTATGAAAAATTCTGTAAATGGATGATTATGTGCTGCTGGCAAAAGATAACATTTTCTTTAAGGGGCCTAGATCTCTGGAGATAAAGAGAGGTTGGATGGAAGTCAAGGTATATTTATACACCGACTGTATAAATATACACACTGTGGCTCAATTTGTCAAATTTAAAACATGAAAGACTGATGGAGGTTCGGGGAAGGTAGCTCTGTTATAGCCTGCATGAAAGTATTTCCTTGGGAGGCAGAATCCGATCCACTGCGCACAGGCGAGCAGTGGGAAATCACTCAGGAGGGACCTCCCTCCGATCTGTTGTGCGGCTCGTACAAAGGTACGGCACAGCAGGTGAATTCTGTAGGAAGGGATTTTCGAAGCTTTGCTTCCTTTGGAGAGAAAATCCATCAGATAGGGGTGAAGAGGAGCTACGGGCTGTACCACTCACCTTTGCAATAATCGTGTGCTACTGCTATACCTATAACTTTCCAGTTTTACACAGTTTGTCCAGCTCAGCTGATACACAGAATATTGTTAAAGAAATACATTTTTGGAAAAAGAATTCTACTTCCACAGCTGTTTTATTCATGGCACGTGAACGATTAAATCTCTCTTGGCTTCTTCCCTTATGAGGCCAAGGAAATCAAGCAGCTCTGACACATTTTAAAATGCTCATTAAAAGATGTAAAAGATTCCCTCCGACGCTGGCAGAAGGAGCATGTGTGTGCACGCACCCATGTTTCTAAGAGCTTTGTTTCTAACTCAAGGACTAAAGGGGGGCTTTCAAAAACCCAAGGGAAGGTCGCCTATCATTGAGCCATCAAATTGCATGGAACTGCCCTTGTGCCATTGAAGATCTTCCCCCAGTATTTTCTCCTTGTGAAAAGAAGGAGGAAACGCAGCCTGTCTCTGAATAGGACAGCACTCTCCAATTAATACCACGTGGCTGCTTCCTACCTCACACACATGCTCTCTTCCTAGATGTTTTGTGTTGGCTTTTAACAGTCACTTTACCGAAGGGATGAAAAGAAAAAGTCTGCTCTTTTACAGATATTGCCTTGCATTTATCACTCCTTACTTTAAAGCCGTTCCCCGTGGTAACCACATTAGCATCCTACTTACTCCAGGCTCCTTCCACAACCAAAGCAGAGACTTCAAATGGGATGAGGTGTGCTCTGAACATCTCCTCCTATCCACTAACTTCAGAGGGAGCTTAAGGCACCAGATTCCTAATCTACATGCTTCAGTTTACTATAAAATACAACAAATTTGGACAGTAGCACTTTTAGTTGTGTTCTCAAACCACATTAAAAACCAAGATTCGTGCTCAAACTTTTACAAGTGAAACTACCCAGATATATCTCCATTATCACCCTAGCCAACTGCTTCACTGTTTTACACACTATTCTTACCCTTTGTCTTTTTGCACTCCAACCTACAAAGGCTTGGGAACAAGCTTAGCATCTTTCCATTAAATGCTTAAATCTTTGTATGATTACAACTTTAGATTATGGGTTATTAGTTTTGTGCAACACCCCTCTCCCAACATAAAAGCATTACAAATGCCTGGGGGAGACCAGGGTAGCAACCAAAGTTTTTTGCAAGTTTCTCCTACGCTGTTTACCACTGTCTGATTTATGCCTTAGCACAGTTCCCCTCTTCTCCCAGAGGAAAAGCATAATCATCTCAATTTTACAAACAAAGCATTAGCTAAAATAAACTGTTACTCATAGGTCACACAGGGAATAAGTGGTAAAGTTGGAAATGAAACCCAAGAGCCTTGCCTAACCAGTTCCCTACTCTAATTTACATTGAGCATGAGGAGAAAAAGCCTGCCCATCCATCTGGACATCCGCATGATGGGGAAATTTTATTGTAAAAATATCTCTAATTACTATTTCAGAAGGCAGGTTTGGAATTACAGATGGAGTGTAAGCTTTCTTGCTTTTGCTGAAATTAGCTTCAAAGCTTCTGCTTTTCTCTCATTTCAGAAAAGCTCCAGGAGCAAAACTTCAGGATTAATCATGAAAATGGTTTCTTCTCAAAGAGTTGAGATCATTGGTTTGAAAGTGCAACTTAGTGCAGACTAATAAACTCTCCTTACCATGAAAAAGACTGTGTTGGCTGAGTACCTAAATCTGATTATAAATGCTTAAGTGCTGAAAATTTGGCATTAAGACAGGGGCTTCTGCTATGGCTGTTTCAGCAAACATTTCCAAGTTCCTGGAACTTAGAGCACCTGTCAAGAAAAAGAACACACGTTTTGTTTCCAGTCTTAGTCACGCTGTCTCTGTGACTTGATATTTTACCCCGAGTTGACTAGGCACCCATGACAGCATGTTATCTCCTGAATAAGCCTGAACAGCAATGAACAGAAAATCAACGTGACAAAAAATGCATTCAAACATCAGAAGATACAAGTCTATAAAATATGTTTGTGTGAAGCATGCATGCACATCTATGCAGTAGTATTCAAGTCTGCATTACCTCATTCCTTGATAAAAGCAAGGAGTGATACTTCATGCAAGTACACACAGCAGAAAAACACATATAGATGTGTATAAGTGGACTGCATGACATCTTGTACAAAGCATTTCAACTCCTTCATTGGTTTCTGCATGGAAAAAGAACAAATGACATCAAGAAAGAAAACTAAAGAATTTCACTCAAAAGTGGAAAGCTAACCTATGAACACGTGGCATTGTATTTTGTCCTAGACCTCTCAGTAGAAAGATTTTCTTGGAAGAGTTAGTCAGCTAGTCATCAGAACATGATTTATTAATGTCTGCTAACATGGGGAGAATAAGTAAATTAATAAGGCTTTGAGGGAAATATTTCTGCTCTGGATTCACTCCAGTCAGAGACAGGGATAAGAACTATAGCTCAGTCCCTACAGAACAGATTCTTTCTTATCAATCCCAAGTACATCTGATGATGACCAAAAAGCAAGAGGAAGAGGCCCCAGACAATTTTACCCATCAAAAACATGCAAGGGAAAGAAAAGATTTTCAGAAGTGTTTCCTACTCATCAAGCTTTTTGCGTTATTTGAACAGTAAAAATAAAAAAGTACAGAAACTGGCATGAGAAAGTTCTCAGCTGCTGTTAAAACCAGCAAGGCTCCAGTGTGAAAGCTGCACAGCGGCAGGGAAGGAAGGAAGAAGTGAGCCCCTCAGGCATGAGAACCAGGTTTGCAAACTCGAGCAGCCTATTCTCTCCTACTGTGATAGAGCAGCCAGAGTTCCTGTGACTCAAGTGGCAAGTTTCCCACCTCGCTTGTGTCAAACAGAGCTCGGCGAACAGAAGCAGCATCCCAATACTTCCTTTCAGAGGATCGTAAAAAATCTGAAGAAACCAAGAAGCAGCGTGCAAGGCATTTTCAAAAGTGTCATGTTATTTACAAACATATGTGAAAACATATTGGGGAATAGATACTCAGGGCATGTTTCTGTGTACAGCACCATAAGTTAACACTCTGAACTATCAGCTGTATGTGTTAGGTCTCTTCTATTAGCTCAGATAAGAACCTTTTGTTTTTCATGCCTGACTGCTTCTGAAATAGTGTTTTCTTTTCCCCCCAGGAATCCGTATGAACAGAATTAGAACATCAAAGCTTAGACTGACAGCTATTCCAGTCTAGACTTGGAAAATAAAACAATTCCACCAGCAAGTTCTTGTGATTAGCCAGATAATGCATTCAATTAGAGCACAAACATGCTGCAGGCTTATCTACATGGTTACAGCCACAGTAACACTTACAGGACCATCTCGGAGATGTAGCCATTCCAATGCCCTGTGTACCCTATCTGATCTTCTGGACTTGTGGCTGGCACAGACACAGTCCCCATGCCCAACTTGGACAGACTTTCAGAATAAAGGGAAGCCTGTCCATTTAGTTAAGATTTGGGAGGCACAGAGGGAATGCATTCCATATTCACAGCAGAAGGAACAAGGATGCTGGAGCACAACCTTGCCCAAAGTTATAGTCTGCAAGCCACACAAAAAGGTTCTCCAACCAATTTTTGAACACTGCAGGGTGCATGAAAGGGAACACTCCGTTCAGCAATGAACAATAAGAGAAGTGCTGTTTAAAAAGGCATTGTGAAGGTTTCAGTGGACAGTTTTATCCCCAGTTATTTCAATAACTGGGAGAGACAAAGTATTTCATATTGAAACTCTGTCAAGTAGCTACAGATTCCAGTTTAAAGAAAGGGAAATAATGTGTACCTGTGAACATGCCTCTGGGAGCACACAAACTAGAACAAGGATTTTTACGTGCTTAGTAATTCCATTATCCTAACTGGTACAAAGCCAGACCAGAATACTTTAAGATGTTGCACGAAATTATAGTTTCAGAAAGGGCAATAACATCAGTGTAAATGGACCGTTCTGCCTACAGCTTTATTGAAAATACAAATTTTTTTGTTGTTGTTTCCCATGAAAACAACACTTCAGCTTTTTCAGTGGTTTTATGTCCTTATCTGTGTCTTTGAGTCTCCAAATAGATTTGAGACAACTTGGTTAAATGTGACAGAAGGACAGGAGACAAAGAAAATAAAACCCTCACAGAAATCTTGTGAACAGGTAAAGGTAAGCAAATACTCTGCAAGAAGGAAGGTGAGGGCATTTTGTTAGGAAGGAAGTCAAAGCACCAGGCCCTGAAAGGCTTTCACCACAATTTCCTGGGTGCTCAAGTCCATTAACCATGATGAATAATCCATGGAAGCCACGATTCAACACTTCTGGTATTCAGAGGCCCTCTGCCTTTGAGGTATACAGCATGGTCATGAAGTCTACTTAGGAACATGGCAGTGAAAAAAAAAAAAGTCAAAACAGGAGAAAAGTTAGAGTAGACCATATTTTATAATCATATAATTACTCTGTAATTACCCAACAATTACAGTACAATTACACAAAGCATTTGTTTTAGCCTTTTGGAAATTACCACTGATTTATCTAACTGGAAACGCACCAAGCAAGTAGCAATAATTGCAACATAAATATGATGTAGTTAGATATCTGGAGTTTAATAGCACTTCATTAAGAGTAATAGCCAAGGTTGTTATGTTGTCATAAAGTTAACCTTGCAGTCATAGGAATAAGCATTATTTACATATTTGGAAACAAAACTGGAATGTAATTACACTGTCATTACAGACAGAAAACTTATGTTATGGCAGACATTGTATTACAGAAAGTGACTTTATACCCTATTTTAATTCTTTACACTTTTGAAGATGCAGAAGCTTAAACATACCACAAAACTAAAAAGAGAAGAACCTCTGGGACAGCGGTGTCCCTCTTCTTTCAGGAGACACTTGACTTTTTTTTCTTCAATCATCTCAAGTTTTCTTTTCCCCTTAAAGCTTAAATGGAGACCCCAACACTTCTACCTTACTGGAACCACAATTTCAGAAGCTGTGCTTCCTCTGCTTGTTCTCCCTTGTCTGGTTCTGTGCACATAGGCTTTCCAAAATCAATATTTTCAATAGGCAAGCATCTTGCACACTGCATTAAGCTCAGCAGTAGTGAAACACCCAGGGAATAACCACCGCAATTCAGGTAAAACACCATCAGATGCCATGCAAAATAAATCCGACTTGCAAAATTCTCAGGTTTTCATAGAGATTGATTATGTCTGTTATTTCGGCATAGTAAAAAGCCTTTGCTGGTGCTGCCGGGATGACACCTCTGGAATTTGCAAAATCTCAAGACTACCAAAGAACAGCCAGGTAGACGCTGCTAGTTTTTCCAAAACTTGCATGAAGTTCAGACTACCTTAAACTCAATGAATGTATGCCAACGAAGCCAGTCAGGAGAATTTCCACGCAGACCCAAGCTCCCGCAAGTTCTCCCTGCTCAACTTTTCTGCTTTTGTTTTGGCACAGACATTCAGAAGTTATCACCTGCAACCACATGAGCAGGCGAAGGCAGAGCATGCTGGGCAGCTAACAGGACACTTGCACTCCATGGTACTGGAGATAAAAAGCATCATTAGGGCACAAAAAACCCTTGCAAAGTTGAGCACAGAAGGAAGAAACAGCAGAGGCAGGACTTCATAATCACAACTTTCCTTTCTGGCTCAATACAAAGGTTGTAATTCAATTTCAGAGTTCTGCTTCAGTGCATCTCTTATGATGTTAGCAGAGAATCTTTCAACTGAATTAAAGGAATTGTATCAAATCAGGAGATAGACGTTTTATAGAGAGAGAAAGCAAGAGAAAGACAGTTTATATATGTGTGTCTGCACTATGTTCCAACCTAATTACTTATAATTATAAGGTAGTGGTATGTGAAACTAATTGAAAATTTTGGGTGCTTACATCCCAGTCTGAGAAGAATTTGCGTGCCCATCTGGTTAATAGGAAAGGGATTTTATTTTCTAGATCATTGATTTATCATCATTGGGGCTCAAACTGTAAGTTCGGTAAGTCAGCTTCAGGAATATGTGTTGTTTTTTTCCATTACGTTTACACTGTCTAAAATTGCCTCTAGCGCTGTGAATGTTAAAATTGACTGGATTCAATTTAGTGAGGTTGCCTTCTTGCTCTGTCTGGGGTTATTTATCTCATTTAGCTTTTGTGGTAGATGTTTTATTTTTAAAAAGGCTCACATAATTATTCTTTTTTTTTTATTATTACCAAAAAACAAGCCCCAAACTGTATTGATTTGGAATGGTAACACAATGTCTTGATGGCAGCTTTTGTATAAACACACTGATTCTTGCCAAGTAGAATCTCAATAATCACAGGAGCGGCTGTTGTTTTATTACAGCCTATGCAAGAAAAAATGCCCTTTAGCATCCTGAAATTCCTTCCCCATCCAATGCCAAGGTCCATGGGGTAGTACAGAGCGTTACCTGAATTAAGAGCTACATCTATCACATTATATCAACTTTACTTAGCATCCACGTTTATGAGAATTTGTAGAAGAGTGATTGCTTATAGAAGACGAGAATGCCCCAGAGGAGCCAACCTTTACCTCCAGAAAGCCTCAGAGTAGGATTAATACCAATTCTGGAAATTCCTTGTTAGATCTTCTTTTGTGTGTGTTGAATAAGCAGTTAGGAAGAGGATTTAATGCCTCATAATAGCTTATTCCTAGATCTTATTTGTTCATTACTCCTTCCAAAGAAGATCTTGCTGAAAGCAACATTTCTGGTCTGGCTAAAGAACTGTGGTTAAATTTTTGAGCAAAGAAGGGGTATCACCAGTGTACTATGAGCTTTCTTTTCAACTTTGTTAGAACTACATTCCACAAAGCAAGAGCTACAAACCTTTCGGCACCACAGGTGTCAGGTGAGGATGTGATGCTGCTTTTCATGTTGATTAAGATCCTCCGTGACAAAACGGGGAACACGAGACTGAGTGGATGGTAGATGGCCAGCGTAACGTTCATCTATTTCTTTGGCAAGCTGTAAAATGCAAAAATGACAGAGTATTAACATTAGATCACATAAAGGATGTGGTCTTGCAGTTAAGTATCTGTCCCAGATTCCAGACAGATGGGTAAAACTTGACATTTTGCAAGTAACGGTGTAAAAAGATGCATTGTGTTTCAGCTTCCTGGGCCTCCGTCCCACATCTGTCACACTGTACAGCACTTACTGCACATCAGCCACTAAGAATTATGGCAATATTATTGCTAACAACATGAATGGAAATATAAATGCATGCCTATCCAACAAGAGTACAGTGAAAACCGCTGGTGCTCAGACACTATGCAGGCAAGTAACTTTGAACCAAGCCAAACTGCTTGGACCAAGACATACTAGCAAAGGCCATGGTAGTTCTGAGGAAATTGTGGTACTCAATAACTTATTTATTCAGTAACTCAAAGAGGAACAGCACTGCATTCACCCTTTCACACTCCCCTACCACTAAAGTACTTAATTTTTTTTTTTCCTTCATTGAATGTATTTTACCCAATAAGCAGGTCCAAGTAACTTTATTTATTTATTTATTTATTAAAAAAGAAAGGCCGCAGTTTCCGAATAAAAAGCACAAGAGATATGCAGACATAACCTTAATTTTTCACAACAATATACTGTCAAAAAGCTATTTTCTGTAACATACAACTTTCATCTGCTGGAAGCATGCTTTTTTTTTTTTTTGTATGACATACCTTTTTCCTCTCCTTTTACAGAGGGTCATTCTGAAGAAATAATTATTCTTTTGGACCAGTGGGCACCTCTGCCCTGAAAAATTAATCTTACATAAAGAAGAGGCTCGGTTTAATGTAGTGAATATCTTGTGATAAGTATGCTTCCCTCAGGTTTCGTTTGAAAACTTCCATTTAACTAGTATTCCAAAGTCAGCCTGCAGAATTTGCAAAAAGATTCATAATTGAACACATCCCTCTGGCCACGCTCAGGTTCTGTTAAGAATCCCTGCGTCTTGTAAAGGGCATCAAAGGATTTTGTTCTAGATAACAACAGTGGCTTGCCTTACTGGGAATCCACAAAGGAGTGGGAATATATGCTCTGTCTGCAGCAGGGATAATGGACATACATTCTGCTTTTCCAGAGTACTCTGAAAGCAACCCGGCTGCCACTGCTGAGATAAGGCTTGGCTGCCTGTCATCCTTCTGCACATCCTGGTTTCCTTTGGCAGCAAACTCCAGTGAACGTGCAAGGAGAAAAGGAACACGAGGCACGTTGCCTACACCAGTTCTGCAGTCCAAATGTGGCCAGGGATGCTCATGGGGGACCCAGACTTCAGGTTACGCTGTCAGCCTCACCGCTGCAAGATGAAGCCTACACATTTTTCACTGACGTCTTTCCTTGCTCATTCTCAAGTCAATAAAAATAAATACATGCATGAAACTATTTTGGTAAAAACTTTCCCTTCGGGTGCAAGTAGAATTGAAGGGGAATGCAGAAAACCCATCTGAGGAATGCAACTTCTTCAAGCATTCCGGTACTGTCTTCCCATTCTCTCCCCTATTGTCCCTAGTGGACAAAGAGCTCACTCTCCAAAGAGAACCTGGTTTAGGTAAGGTGACTCAGAGCAGACTGCAGCATTTTCCATGAGCTGTTCAAAGTGCAATGAGGCCGACAGCAACTTCTTCCTCCTTCCCTACTGAGACATTCTCCCACATCTCTTATTTCCCTCACCTCCCACTAACACAACCAGTTGCATCCTCACCTGCCCTTTTGCTACTGCAAACCTTGCATGAATTTCCAACTGATTTTTTCCGGCAGGAGCCCCGTGAAAGCTCAGATTGGCTTCCTATAGAGGAGAGAATACCAGTCTATAAACACTAGGCTGGTGGAAATCAAATTTGCTGTTAAGGCTCTTGAAATAAAGACCTTTTTTTCTGTAGCATTAGCTCCTGTACAGGTCTGTCTTCCCAGCTGGGCTTCCCGCACTGAGGATCCTGATTGCTAAATGCCTCCCAACGAGCATATATTAGAATTCAGACATTTACCATCATCCAAACCAATCTCCGGAAATCCAGTAACAAAACACATTTAGAGCAGAGCTATTCAACTCCCCCCATGTTGTCTACAGCTAGCCAGCCCCAGGCACACGTTCATGCACTGACAGGGTTACAAGAAGGAACACAAGCTCAAAAACGATGCTAAGATCTACTTAGTTTTTACTCTCCGGCTATATTCGTGATTTCATGGGGGCCTTCTGGTTATTCTTAAAGTTTATTTGCAACTTCCTATAATAATTATGCTTTCAAGCCACCCTAGAAGCTGTTATAATTAGAAAGCCAGGTATCAAAACATAACCAGATTCGAACTAGCTTATAACGCACCATATGGAACGCTCCCTTAAAAACCTTAGATATGTAACCCCCCCAAAAAAAGAAAACCCTCAGACATTAGCCTTTAAATCTGAGCTCGTGATTAAAGCACTGAGCTTCAATTTGCAAGACCCCCACTCTGTTCCTAGTTCTGTTAGTGACCTCGGGCAAGTAATTTCATTTTTCTCTGCCTTAATTCTCTTTCTTAAATGAAGGAATAACAGCTGCTTTTAACAGAAGGAATTCTAAGGGGGGAAAAAAAAGGAAGCTAAATCAGATGGTATTTAGGCTGTACTCAAATATGGTACTGATGGAGAACACAGTGGCACACTGACAACCAGCTCCATACCTAAATGCCTTAGAAAAACTGCCACACACTTCCCTCTTTAAAAACTGTAACGCTTCAAACGCTTCCCGATGAGCACCTGTCGAGCAGCACAGAAGCTACTGCTCGCAGGGAACCATTCCTCTAATTTAAAATTTTTGTATATAGGCCATATACAGATAGCACTTAGGATAAAAGAAAAAACAAGTGGAAAAGGACAAGTTCTCCCAAGTAATTTTACACATTTAGCTATAGAAAGAATGCCTCATAAGCACATTCTGAGCATAATTTCTACGGCCTGAAGCTGATGTAGAGGAGCAGAATAAACTAGGTGTGTATATAGCTCATGGTGAAGGCGTCGTTGCAAATGCAGCAAGCGTAGAGAAGTTGAAACTGGCACAGTGTAGACTAACGAAGAGTGACCACAGGCACAGACAACCCTGTTTCCTGGAGGAGGTTCATCCCATGGCAATCCAACCATCATGATCTGAGGAGACAAAACGCCAGCATCAGAGGGGCAGTGATAAACAATCTTTGCCCACCCTTCCGCAATTAGCCTCAGAACCGATGGCTAAACGCCAGTTTTGTTCAGGGAACTACAGACACCGTGACAGGATGTGGGCCTTCTGCCCGTGTTCCTCTGCTTCAAAGCACGTCCACGTGCTTAGCAGACATCCTCAGCTGCACGTGTGTATGCCAATGTCAGCAAATGCTGGAAGTACTGCGCAAGTCTGTCAATCAATAAGTATACACTGATGCCTCTGACATGATTCATTTTAATGCAGAGGACATGTTTAAATCCCTCTCTTTGCACATCTGTCTGCTGCGAAAGGGTGTCCCTATAAGAACACATGCACATCTACGCACGTGTTACAGGCATACACATTCCCCACATACACCAAAATGTGTGCACGGGGCACTGTCAAAGGGCTGGTGAGTCTTTCTAAAAGTGATGCTCCAGGAGTGCTGCTGTAAGGTGTCTTGTGGTGTCAAGTCATAAAGCAATCAGCCTTCGTACGAAGGAAGAGCCAGGAGTTTTTAGAATGATTGCACCTCTATCTAATAAATTCCCTCTGATACATCCTTTTCTTCTACTACAAAATTAGCATGGGTCTAGAGAGCTTATTAACATGGGCTCTTAACTTCATCTGTAATGTGCTCACATCTCAATATTGTAACAGGAAGCCGGGGAAAGGCACGAAGGGTGATGATCTGCATGCAGGGAAGCTTCAAGCATTAATGAATGAGGCTTGATTAAAAAACAAACATCCCTCCCCACCCACCTGCCCCCTGGGAACCGTTTGCTGGGTACAGATGATTTTGTAATCCATTTGGTAACGACGATACCTCTCTTACCTATCAGGCAGTACAAGCACAGCTTGGAGTTAAAGCCTGAGATTTAATATCAGAGATGCAAAATCTACACCCAACAGTACAGCGAGACCTGCACAGAGCAGGTTGGAGCAATGTATTCCCGCTTCAGCGAGAAGTAGACAACCGATGCAATGCTTCATTTGCAAAGTATAATGCACGTTCGTTATCATCTATATGTATGGACAAGACATCCTGTATTCCTTCCCAGCACTGTTGAAGTACAAGTGGCATCCAAATCTGGAGGAACAGTTGCATTTCCAGAGATGCTTTTACGAAGTGCCTGGGAAAAACTGAGTCCTGGCTTGAACCAGGTAACAGGTAGATAATACACAAACCCATTTGCTAAACGCCACTTGAAAACTCACAGGCAGCATAATTGACTTTTACAGCTTGGATAATGTAGGTCACTGCATTAGCGCAACAAGAAAATGAATGTATGTTGAAGTGGAAGACAGAAGGGAAGTAATTACAAAATATAGATTAAATAACCATCAGATAACGGGCATAATAAGAACAACCAGGGTGAAGATAGAGTAGAAACAATTTGTTAAATGGATTGTAGCAGGGTTCTAAGAAACTGTTGGTCTCAGATGCTAGGCTTTTTTTAATTCCTTCAGTGCAAATTCAATAGAATAAAGTATTCCTCCCCTTTTTGGAGCTGATATCCTACTTCTCACGGTATCGGCTTAAAGCTCACACAGCCTAGAGGGGTTATTACGTTAGAACCCGATTATGTTAACGCACAGTTCTTAACTCCTGCAGAAACAGGGAGCCACAAAGAGTCCAGCAAATCAGAGGGATCACAGTCCGATCCTGCAAAGCCCCGAATTCTGGCAGGCCTTACTGCCAGCCCCAAATTCTGGCAAAGTCTTCCTAAAAGCTTTGGATTATCAGCGCTTCTGCAGTTTAGCCCAAAGAAGTTGAACAAACAAAACAAACCACACTCGCTCTCCCCCCAGACAAATACGTAGCCACCCCAAGGACTCCAAACCAAACGGAAAATGAGGCATAAAAGAGTAGAGAAAGACGCATATATATTTTTTTTTCCTGCATGTTAAACCATTTTAGTTTAGCCTGGCGTAATAATGCTCTGAACTCAGCAGTACCAGCCAGCTGTTCAGTGGGCTGTAAGAGGGATATTTGACGCACTGTCTGTCTTCCAGCAGTTAGGTGTTTTCACATCATGTGAAAGCACCGGAGCTACGACTCCTTTTCGGAGGACACGACAAAAACCACAGACCCGAACTTCTATTTGCTAGAAAAGGGTCTGTGCAAACCCACAGCGACACCTGAGATGAGCAAGGGTGAAGATGACAAGCCGTAAGGGATGTAACATAGCTGCTGCTCAGACTCAGTCAGTACCTTGATCAACGTTTAAGTTACCTGCACTCCAGAAGAAATTATTTTACCTCATCTCCTGCGAATTCACGCCTGCTAGCTGATGTGCAGCTGACACCCAGTAACAGACTGACTGTCATTCTAACAAGGACAGAGGCTGAGGGGGAAAAACAGTCACCGGGAACTTAGAGGAAGTGAAAAATGTGTAATTTCCATACTGAAGAGCAACAAAAAGCACCGGCTTTCACAGCTGGCTCTGAATTTAACTTCACAAGATCGATGGTTACATACACGGGTAAGTTTCTCATCTCTGGCCTTTTCAACGAGCAATGGTTAAGCAACAATAAGTTCAGTTTCCCAGTGCTAATTAGGAACTACATCATCATTCGTAAACAAAATCCAGCTGTCAGGGAAGAATGGGGCTCAGTAGGGCAGGCTGAGGGTTGGACTTGATCCTCAAGGTCTTTTCCAACATGATGATTGTATGATCAGAAGTGGGAAACAGGCCATGAGCCTCACAGGCACATGTGTCCCCTGGAAAGGCACAGAACATCATTATATAGACCAGCACAGAAGGCTACAGCCAGCTCCTCTTCGTCCCACGGGTGTGGAAAAGGCACAGCAAAGGAAAAAGGGGACACTAAAAAGGGCTCAGAAGCATGCCTGAGGAAGAATCCTTCGGTCCCCATGAATGCAGGAGAAACAAGCACTATCCCATGCATTGTACCCTGCACAGCATGTCTGGACTCCACAAGAACTGTTGATTTTTTGTTTTTCTCCCATAAGAAAACATGAATTTAAAGTGGGCTTGGTATCTGCACCTGTCCATGTGCTGGCAGAGCTGACACAAACACAGCACGGGAGGGGCTGAGAAACAGGGCTCGCTTCTGCTCATTCACAGCTCAAGTGAAGGAATGGGCCAAGTTCATCTCCCGGGACACATTTCTTGTCTTTGTCTGCAATAAGGGGCAGCATTGCCTCAGCCAGTGGTTTCCAACAGAGGCCCTAATAGATGTTCTCCCGAGGCATTACTTCTGCGGTATGCGGCCCGTAGCTGCATTGGATCATCCTTGTCCTCTGCTGCTCTGTTCATTAATCAATGGCTCCTCTGAATGCGAATGAGTTCAGAAAGGAGCCAGGTGAAAGGCATGGCAATTTGCTCACAGCTTGATAATTACGCATTTTTCAAAATAAATTAAAGCCAGAGCTAACAGCAGCACACTGTTTTCAGAAGTCCTCCTTATACAAAGGAATTAATTGGAAAGTACATTGATTGGAGGGGCTGATGAATTCCAGCATGGAATTTATTTCCCTGTTGTTCGAAGGCAGCTCCCAGGCAGCTTACCAAGCAGCGCCTCTCACCTCTGCTCCAGCTGGGAGAGCGATGAAAGGAAGCATAAAACAACCTCTACCAGGTTTAGACCGCCTTTGGAGAACCCTTGCTTCCTCAAAGAATAAAGCAGCGATTGGGATGGAGAGGGATCACAGTGGATCTTTACTCCTGGGTTACCCAAAAACGTGCTTCGAGATCAATTAAAATGAGAAGGCAATGACGTTTGACAAGGAAAATGCTTCAAAATAGCCTGAGAAACACACATCAGGGGAATGCATGAACAAGCAGCAGATAAACACGTTGTGCACAAATCGTCTGTTATTTCTTACAGAAGAAATTTCCAAAAACAAGGAAAAGAGAAAGCCATCCACTCCAGGCCCACAGGCTCCTGGTTACTTGACACAGAGGGTGTCTCAGCTCCAGTCCAAACGCTTTGGCAGCTTGCTGCTCAGTCTGAGGTTCGTTAAAGAGGTAACTTCAGATTCCCAGGTCCCAAGACACCACAGAGTACACTCTGCAAAGACCCTGATTTATAAGACAATCCTTTTCACGGCGTGTGCTAAACATGCTAATTTACAGCGAGGTTAGGGCAGCCTTTCAAGCCATTACTGCAGCAGATTACAGAAGGTTTTCTTGTAGGACAAATTTGGGGTTAATTCCCCCCTCCTCTCCCAGCCCTGTTTGTCTTACCAGCTTGTACATGTTTAAAAGGGCAGCTCTGGGTAATAAATTGAGTTTGTGTAATCAAATATTTTAGGAGATGAGATTAGTTTTAATTTGTTGTTCTCAATTCCTCCTCCACTCTTCATAAAACTGCACCCAGCACAGCAGGAGTTTATCTTAACCAGGGCTTTCCAGATCTGTTGCTGGCATATTGAGGCAATTAATGCAGATAAGTAAAAGATGGGATCCTCCGGAGAATTACACCTACTTGGATCCGTTTAATATTATTTGTTTCACTACACAAAGAATAAGGTCGCAAGGAGACAACTGCTGCTTTCTTCCTAAGAGCGAGGCACTGGAGCACTCAGAAAAGACCAAGAAAATGTTCCAACGTGCTTAAATATATGACATCTTCATCAATAGCTGTTGCTGCCAAAGCCAAGAGCTCAGGGTTTATAATCCAGTTGCACTGTGACATTTGAAACAAAAGATTAAAACTTGATTTCATTCTTACAGATGCCCAAATTCATGTATATGCAACTCCAGCTGATGACGACAAGCCCAGTTTCCATGGAGCCTGCAAGCAACTATACGCAGGTTTTTGATTCCTACCCTTCATATCTATCTCTAGATTTTATCTTTCAATATGTCATTGTAGTATCTGAATATTTGCAAAAAACAAAGAGTCAAAGTAATAAAAGGTCCCCTTCCCTTTATTTGATGCCGGGGTGAAATGGATTATATTCGGTTCCAGCTGAAATTGCTTCTGTTGGCTAAGCTAGGATACATTTGTATGAATTACTCCCGAGATCCTTGTGATGCACGTTCAGGGAAGAAGCAATGAATTGGCAAGATGAGAGCAGCTAGAGCCCTCTTCTGATTTCCTAAACAAGATATCTTCATAATAAAATTAAAACGAAACCAACTCCAACATCAGCCAAAAGCAGGAGCCACACACCGAATACCATCCGTATTAACCCTTCCTAGGCAGCTACCTTAGGAATAAGCTATGTGCTGTTTTTTTTGTTTTTGTTTTTTACACAGAAAGCAGAAAGTCACTAGGGCAGCTGGCTGGGATGCAGGCTGCAGTGGCATCAGGCCAGAGCAGTTTTCTGGCCAGTTGTGTGCCTTTCCTCTGCTATGCACGATATTCCTGTGCACCGCGTGGAAGAGAGCTATAGAGCAACACTGCAAGGAGAGCAAAAAGTGAGCTTCACAGAGGTTCTGCAGCCCCCCAAACAGAAACCTACATTTCAGCCAAAGCATAGCGTTAACCACGCACCTCTCCTACATTAGCTATTCATATCAAGGCTACGCACACGTCAGGGGCAAAACACTCCTGAACTCAATGGCAGGCTGACAATTAATGCCACGGGAACTGTTTACAGCTCTGAACTTGTTGGCTGCTGCACATACAGTCCCCTCAATTACTGACAACACAGTTTCTCATCTACAGCAGAGCATATAAATCCCTTATGGACCCTTACAGCTTTCATCGGTTCCTTGACACAATGTCCTTAATTGCTTATCAATTCACAAGTCAACGCTGTTCATCAATTCTTATATGAATGATAAAGCTTCTCCTCAGGGTCACGGAGAGCCCAGCAAAATGACTAATCCAATGGATCAGAGATACCTGAGCAATCAGGAAACATGCCAATTTCAAAACTACCTTCAAGGGAAGAAAAACAAGACATCAAAAGAAATACTAAGAAAAACAAGCACAGTGCAGGTGGCATATAAATGCTGATAAAACTGCTTGAAGTCAATTGAACCTCACAGACAATGAAGGTCCAGGCATGTGGTCATATATGCCAACATTTTAGAAAAAATCTAGTTTAAACAGGTTTTTGGTGTTTTTTTTTTAATTATTTCTAAATTTGCACTGCTTCCATTTTTTCAAGGGATCAGTTGAGGACACGCGGAAAAACTCTCTTCTTTCTTTGCCTTCCCCTGCACCAGACAGACTGTATCAATTGGTATGCAGGGTACGCGCCGGCCTGTAGGACTTCTATTCATTCCCCTATTAACTTGCTTCAGTTGTGCCAAGCTGGACTTTGCTGCCGAAGCCACGCAGAAAGCTGCGCTAAGGGGCTGTACGTTTCAGAAAGTAAAGGTGTAGGCCTCAAATCTTCCAAAAATACAAAGGAACACCTAAGTAGTATTTACTGTGAATATTCTGCTCCAAGACAAAAGGTCCCTGCACACAAATGGGCAATCACCACAACCATTCCTAATTCGTTAACACGGAGCTATTATTTTTTTAGGCCTTTTTTTACAGGGCATGATATCAGAGCTTGGTTCTGGGGTTCTTGCTTTGTGCCAGACCACCGCTAATGCAGGACAAAACCAACACAAACCTGTCACCTCTTAAGAAACACGCAGAGGAATAAGGTAACTGCTGGAGACAAGGGAAGAGGAAGGATGCTGTACACGCACAAAAAAATACCTCTGTACTAGCAGACATCACCACTGACATCAGACAAATATTCTGACCCTTAAATTCGATGCAAAGGCACCCACAAACTTCGGTGAGTGCTGCATTGCAATCCCAAGTATATTAGCCCTTCAAAACAACTCATTATGTGACTGGACGCAGCTGCAGAGCACAGCAAGAGCAAAAGGGTCAGTGTCTGAGCCTTGTCTCTGCAAACCCCATAAAAAGGCCAGCAGAGGCTTGTCCCTCAGTGACTGGGAAGGCTGCCCAGCGTCATGTCAGGGGAGCACCCTCGACGTTTGCAGCTCTCTGGCAGACCTCTGTGGGTCTTGCTTCATTAACTCCTCGGGGCTGCTGCACTGCAGAGATAGGCAGAGCATCAATGACTTTGTTGGGTTTTGTTTTTTTAATTCATTTAAACAGCAGAGCTGGGTGGGACCGGGGTGGCAGCAGCCAATTAAGGAACCATCAAACTTCTCTTAAAAGCCTCCTTCAACAATGCTCCCTGCTCCTGCCTCCAGCCAACATGGTAATTGTGTCTAATTTCTAAATTTTCATGCAGTTGCTGCATTTGCCTCCCCTTAATGAGATGTAAATGTGTTGCCAGTTTGTGGATTTGTTTAATTGCAGGGTAGCTAAACTGTGATTGGCCAGAAGGTTCATTTTTAAATTTATTTATTTAGCACATGCAAGGCATTTTTAAGATTCTTTTCTCCAGCTAAGAGAGGGAGGAGAGTATCTTCTATTTTCCTGTTATGTTCAGGGTTCTGTTGCAAAGAAACCATCTGGTTTTCAAAGTGTTTGCTAGTGAACTTAAAGGATTCCTGCCACATTTCAGGCGCTTTAAGGAAGTCTGAGCACCTGTTCGATTCAGGTTCTCAAGCTGGACTCTGACACCCAGGGATCTCTGGAACTCAAGGGGCACAAGGAACACACTCTTCACTACACACCACCACTCATTGCCTAGGCTTTTACTCACCCACCTCCCATTAAGGTATTTAAACGAGTGACTGAAGCCCTAAACTGGGTAAGGATAGGGTCATCATTATCCAGACGAATTCTGAACAGCTAAAGCTTGAAGGAAAAAAAAGAATATTTTAGTACCTTTAACTTACTGCCACTTCAGAGTATACCCAAATATAGGAGAGCAGTTAGGAACCTACTAAATCTCAACTAATTTTTTAAAGTAGCCTAGACCAGTTCACATCAGTCAATACAAAAGCAGTTTGGCTGTACAGGTGTGTAGATAAAGCCCGTATTTGCCCTGCAGAACCTTTATTACTGAGGATGATGATACAGAAAAGGCCTAGTTTGACTTGCGGATCTCAAAACATCTGGAGATGAGAAAGTCACCTCCCACAAACTGTAACCATCTGGCATCACTGTTGTAAACAGAACCACAGGGCCATTTCTGCAGGGGCAGCTTTCAAAATGTACCTAGGCAATAGAAGCAGAAAGTTCTGGCTTCGCTACTTTGCAATCCAGAGATCAATTCCTCCGCTCTGCTGCTACTTAACAACAATTAGTCTGCTGAGAAAGCCTTAAAAATTATAGCTTTTTCAATACTAAGTAGCTTTTTCAATACTAAAACCACTGTATAGATAATACATTAATTTTCAGAATTTCTTTAACATTCTGATTTTGCTGAGTTTCGTAGCACCTATTGCTGCTTTTACCACTTGCCTTCATGCACTGGCTCACCCATGTAATTGAGACGTGCACAAAAACCCCTCAACCTTTCAGGAAGATTCTGAAGCAGCAATGTTTACCTTGGCATTAGACATAGCACAGCATCTAGAAAAATGGATTCTGATTACCATCATCTAGAAGCCCATAAAGGCTGCAAAAATACCAAGTTTCAGGCTCCCTCTCCCATTCTAATGTCTTATAGGAATGCCTGAGGATACATCTTGTCCCCAGAGCCCAACTTCTGTAGGAGTCATAGACCAATACAGACTTATTTTTAGACCTTAAGTTTTCTTCACGAGCTAGAAGGCCCAAACAATGACCCTTGACCGGAAACATTCGCCACCCTGGGGAAAGCTTCCTTTCATGGCAAATCTGTCTGGAAGACACCACAAGCATCTGGTCACTAGTGAAATACTGTCATGTAAGTGGTGATACCTCATTGTACGAGTCACTTCTATGTATCTTAGAGGAAAGAAGTTTGTTTCAGCTCCGTCTGCCTATTATTTTACCATAAACAGATACCTACAAAGGTAATCAGCATGCCCCAGGGCCAAGGGCATCATTTCTCTCGACCGTTGTCAGTAATGGCCAATAACACCAGCCGACATAGTAAAGGGAAGTGACAGCAGGGAAATAATTTAGCCTTTAACTGACATGTTATCCAGTTAAAAGCCATTTACCTTCTGCTGCTTGGTGTGTCATTGCTCATTTTAGTTTTGAAGTGACATCTCCCCAAGTGCCATTAACATGCCAGCAGTGAAAGGAATTTATAGCGTATGCACCCCAGAGAATTATAGCCTGGGTGGTTGTGGTGCAGGCAAGTACTTTGTGGACTTTTTGTTTATTCGTACAGCTCCCATCCCATCTGATTCAGAGCATCCAGAAGGAGAAGCATCAGGCAACTCCCCTGCCATCACCTTCTCCCCATGGCATAATGTGAACTGGTAATGTATTTCAGCAGCACTTTTCTGGGAGGATCTCTCAGAACTCAATGAAGTACAGTCTGGATTTTGAATTCCTCTTTCTAGAGGAAGAACGGGTGTACTCTACAACACAGGCAGGCAAACACTACTGAAAGGACGATAGCAACAACTTGCCAGCAAATGCAACACTCCTGGATGAAACAAAAAGAATTACAGTATAGAACAAATATTGTGCAAGAGCATTACCCACAATGCAGATTTTTTTTTTCCAGGACCAAATTTCTACAGTTGCAAAAATATTACATGAAACTGGATGTCAGTGAAGCACATGAAAAAGAGCTTGGCTTATGGCTACTTCTCTCCTTTGACTACATCAAATTCAGGAAAATACCCAGGTATATTCACCTCACTTCTAATCATCCAAGGTAACAACAAACAGCAACGGATTTCAAACTATTGGGCAAACTGTCACTTCACAAAATGGTGGAGGAAGGATAAAAACTACCATTTATCATGTGGTGAGGAACTGCTGTAAAAGCTTAGGTTTAGCTTTTAAGCCAGAATTACTGATGCTATCAGTATCTACAAGTTCAAATCTGACCCAGCAAACAAATGCAAGTCTGCTTCTACTACAGTAAGGTCACACAGGATCCGAGCCACACATCAAGCAGCCCCCACACAGCACTGTACACCTTCAGTTTCCTAGTAGGATAGGGGCAAATAGTCACTAATTGAATTCACAGTTGCCCTTTACTCAGATATGCTCAGATGACAGATGAATTTGCATTAGTTTAATGTGAATCACCATGGATAATGGAAAACAATACTTATGCTAATGAGAGAACAGAGCAAAAGCTTTGCAAATGAGTTGCTATTTGTTCACCAGCCGGGGTGCTGCTGATTAGAAACGGGAGTGTGATTGATAGCTCCAGCCACCTCTGCTTCTGGCATGCCACCTCTGTCGGGCATCCCCACAGCACCCTTATTTCTCTCACAGCACCCTTATTTCTCTCACAGCACCCTTATTTCTCTCACAGCACCCTTATTTCCCCAGCGCTTCCCACCCCACGGGTGCAGCCCCGCAGGGGAGAGGCACCCCCGCCTCAGGGAGGAGCACACAGAGGCCAAGGGACCGTGAGGGCAAGGGGAGCACACAGCTGAGGGAAGTCCCCACACTCACCAGCACCTTCCCAAGAGGGCATAGTTGCTCTTTCAACCGCTGGCCCCCAGCTTTTTTCTCTTCCCTGCACCCACGGGCCTCAGGCCCTCCGTGGCCGCCGTTTTAAGCCTTAAACAGGGTGAGCACGCGGCTGGAGGAGAAGCAGGAGGAGGAGGGAAGCGCATGGTGAAGGCGGCGATGAGGGGGAGGCAGTGTGTGAGGAACCGCCCCTGCCTGGCTCCCTGCAGGGCAACAGCTCCTTGCCAGCTTGGGAAGGACAAAGTGATGACTTTTTGGGGAAAAAAGAATGATAATAATAACACCTCCCTGAGTTTTGGGGTGTTTTTTTTCCACACGGCGACGCCCAGGCCTTCGTTTTCTCTCCGAAGTCGCCGCCCCTGAGGAAGGCTGAGGGTGGCTTTTCCAGGGGGTGGCAGCATGGAGAGGCAGCAGGAGGAGTTCGGGACACCCCGGTAAGAGCTCTGGGCTTTTGGGGCCGGGGCCCTGTGGGTGGAAGTGGTCTGAGGGGTGCATGCACCTAGCGTGGCACGTCCCCTTGGTGGTCCCTGCACAGCACGAGGAGACATGGAGGCCTTCTTCAGGAAACAGTGTTCAGTAGCGCTGTTGGATATATACAAGTCTCTGATCAGAAGTGTTTGAGGCAGAAATTTTCTTCTTTTGCTCCTTTGGGTGCCTGCAGCAATGTGATCAAGCAAGGTGTGTTGTTTCTCACTTACTAAACAAAGTCACCACCTCTGAGCCCTCGGTTTTGTGAATAAATACCTGGTGCCATGAGAAACGCCTGTGTGGAGGAGGCTTGCCTGCGTGGGTGACCAGAAAACAGCTTTTGCACAAGGTGAACTGATGCAAAGATCGGCCCGTTAGGCAGTGGTTGGTATATGGTTTTTAAAAAATGGGGGATAGATGAAAAGCCTTACAAACGTACGTAAATGCACAGCACAAGAAAACATTGGGAAAGCAAGAAAATGCTGCTTGGAACTGCCCGGCTGTTTTGATGCCTCGTGCTGGAACAGGGTTGGCACCCAAGAGACGTGAGTGAGCCAGAAAACATGCGTGGAGAGGAACTTAATTAGCAAAGTATCAGGAGATACGGCAACGACCAAGAGCCAAATATTATGCGGATGGGAAGGTGTGGGCTGGGTGGGCAGAGCTCTGAACGGACTTGGAAGCCAGCAGGCCACCTGCAGACAAAAACTGTAGTACGTGGGCAAAGCTTTGTGGAGTGACCATACTGTGCCAGGATGTGATTCAGAGGCATGGGCACAGCTGTATAGGGATTTGTAACCTGTCATACTGCTGAACTATAGTCGTGTTCAGTTGTATGATAGGATGCTTCTGCCTGTGCTAGCTCTAGAAATCTGTTAGTTCCATCAATTTTCAGCCCAACTAACTACAGTTTTAAATAATTAGGGTTTTAGGAGGGGAATAAGAAGGCGGGTGTGTGATGGCATTGCTTGCTTAATATTTTCAGCACTGTACTTTCATAATTTCTTGTACAGCTATTACCTTTGGCTTTTAATATGTTATTATTTAATTAGTCATCAAATAGAGAAGTGTACTCAAACAATGGAACCCAGCATCTCCTGAAGGAGGGCTGGAGGTAGGGTAGCACATTGTCTTGGGATTTCCCTGAATACTTGAGTGTAATTCTGGAGATCTCTAAAGCAACGGAATAGCTCCGTTGATGCAGGGTGCTACGGGAGCAGAATCTGTTCTTCTGCTAATTTTCATTCCAGAAGGGTAAAGATCTGACTAAATGAATGCTTGGGAGATCTCTGAACTAAGGGGTCTTGCCCGCCTGAGAAAAACTGATCTGACTCTGTTAAATAATGTGTCTTCATGCATCCGAGGCTAGAGGGGACAACTGCTCAGCAGGGGAAGATGCTGCTGCTGGGAAGGTTTTTCTTGTTTCTCCTCTCCCTCTCCTCTGATCCATTACACAGGGTTAGGCAAATCATGATCCTTAATGCAAGCAAATGGAACAGCTTTTCCAGCTTCTGCTTTCTGTGACCTTTTGTCTCACGTTAATAGAGTCCAGTTGGCAGCGTGACCTTGTGGGAGGCAATTAGCAAATTTTCTGATGTTGATGGTTTGTCGACAAATTGTTACTCTGGCAGTGTTTTGGCAGAAACGGTAGTTTTGGAGGAATGCGATAGTGGTTGTGAAAGCCACTCACTGGTTCAGACCAAATGATGAAAACGTATATAGCCCCTTCCCGTGGAGTTCTGCCAGCATACCTGTACCACCACTGAAATTCTTGCAGCTGCTTGCAGACTGAGCAGCTGTGAGGATATACAGCACGCAGGAGCTATTGCGTTTGTTTCGTCTTGCATCTACTACAAACATCTGCAGCAGAATCCGTATCAGAAATGCTAAACTGCACCCCTGGCTATCTGCTGGTGCTTCAGCAGTTTAACTTGCTGCATCTAAATTCTGAACAGTAACTTCTCCAGTGTCTCACTCCCACGCTTGTTCAGAGCATATCCTCTGCAGCTGGACAGAGCTTTTCTCCTGATCCCCTTTACCCTTTCATCTTCCAAAGAAAAGTTGTACTAGAATAAAGCCTGCATTCATCCGAACACACCATGCCTGGGACTCTTGTGGGACCTTGCTGTCTTGAACCCATTTTCATTTGTTGATCAAAAAGTATTAATTTTCCTTTTTTTGCATTGCTCTCTGCTCAGATTTTTTATTTTTCATTATCTTTTAAAGCACTGAGGAACCCTATCCCCTTCTGCTTGAACCACAGGATGATGATAAAGTTGTTTTTCCCTCCAGCTCTTTTCAATGCATCATTTAGCAGACCTCCTCTAACATGTTCTGAAAAGTCTCTCTTATCCCAGGTGGAGGGCGGGGAGGAGAATCTGCAGGCTGGTGGGACTACGGAGTTGAAATCCATCTAGGTTTAAATAGCTCAAGGTCAAGCACGGGATGGAAAGGACAACAGCAGACTTCTGGAGACTTCATTCAATGAATTGTTGATTGGAAAAGCTCTTTCAGATCCCTGTGGAGCAGAATCTGGAAGAAATGTGTTTTCCAAAAGGAGGACAGCGGGTTAGTTGTTAATGATTTCAATAAAGCAAGAGAAGGCACATTAGGAGGTTGGCCATAAGGGTAAAAAAAGAGGCTGGTGTATTGCTCATTAGTGGTTTGCTAAAATTAACTCCATTAGCATGTTTGCTTTCATTGCAAACCTTCCATTTAATTGCAATTCCCAGTGAACTGCGAAGAAGGGACCCTGCGTCGTGCTACAGGTTGTCGGTATAGGGAGAGAAACCAGAGCCGAGACGTGTGAACTGCTGCTGTAGGGATTGGCTCAGTGGCATAGTTCAGCCTGTTCAGCCTGCTTTTGCTTTACTGTTATCTTGGGAGGCCAGTGGGGATTTACTGTTGTACCTTTCCAAAGGTATCACATGTCTTATTTCACCAGGATGGGCAGGAATTTAAATTAAAAGAAAAAAACAGAGGACCTGATCCAAATGGTGGTGAAATCAGTGACAGCTATGCTATAGTTTTCTGCCAGGCTTGGATTAAGCCCCAAACCCTACAAATTTAGTTTCTGTAAAAAAACAATGTTGTCGTCTTGTTTTTTTTTACCTTTTTCCTCTCCAGGTTCTTGCACTTCCTTTTATGTTCTTTTTTTCTCTCTTTCACATGCTATTGATTCTCATCTTGTCTTTTATTTACTGCCAGTTCTCTCTTTATGTCAGGAATCCTATTTGGAAATGCCATTCTATTTTCCGCATGCGCCGCTCTGTTTTCTGCATTCACAACCTCTAAATAAAGAAAAGGCTTTGCTGCTCTCTGTGAAGGTGGCTGCCAGTTGCTAGTTAATGTGCTAGTTCATAATGCAGAGTGGGAAAAAAAAAATAAAGAGAATAGCTGGAATGCTCTTCCAGCATTGAGGGATATTCTACTTTCATCACAGACATCCAGAAAGTTCAGAAAACGATGACGGGGCAGTTTTGGCTAAAGACACTGAGAATGTGTTGACCTGCTTTTTCCCTTCCACTGAAGTCCATGAGGATTTCAAGTGTCTGTGCCTCACAGCACTCAGCACAGCAAGCTCAGGAGAGAGAAGGGCTCAATTACGTGTGCGTGGATTTGAACTTGTGGCTTCAAGGTGTGAAGTTATTGCAAGCCTGTCATTCCCTTCAACTTCCACTTCATCCTGCTTTCCCAGTCCCAAGTACGTGTAGATGTTAGCTACGTTTCTGCAAACAGAAGCCAGTCCGGAAAGGGAAGGTGGCAAGTGGCAAAGTGAATGGAAGGAGAGAAAAGGAAACGGAGGTGATAACAATTCTTTGATGGAAGTAGGTCAGACTTTAATGCTACGGCTTGTCTCTGGGCTCCTTTGGAGCAGTTATAGCTGCAGTTTGAGATAGAGATTGCACCACGAACTGAAAGCAGATGTTCTGTGAATGCAGTTAGCTACTAGCAATAAAATCCTAAGTGTTTGGAAAATGCAGTAATTCAGTCATGTGATTTTTATTTCTGTACTTTGGTCACCAACCCTGCGATGGCACTGAAAAATGAGAGCAGATTGTATTTAAAAAGAAAATGGAAGAGAGCTGTCAGAAAAAATAAAATGAAGAGGCTAAGCCCATTTTAATTAAAACTCAGGGTGAAGTAGTTATCTCATTTTTGTAGATGGTTCCAAAGCTCTGGTTCCTGCTTTATGTCCGTGTTTTGTGTCTGTGGATGTGAGGCGGATAAACTTTAATTCATAGAGTGATACAAATATGAGGCTACTTGTGGTAACATACTGTGTTAGCGCGGAACTGGCTGCCAGGGGTTAGGCTGCTGCTCTCGCTAATGAGTGCTAATGTGTAGGGTAGTCGTTAATATAACGTGAGTTGTTGTGATTGTGCAGGTAGGCGCTCAGGTAGCGTTAGAAATGCCCTGACAGATCTCTGCCACAGATTCAGGAGGGTATAAATCAGTCGTATAGCTCAGAGGGCAGAAGGACTGGGGAGTGGGACAAGAGGGAATGACAATAAGTGAGTCTTCCTCCTCTGCTTAGAGGTGGAGATATCAGAGTGAAATACTCTGCTTTTAGCTCTAACCTTGTCAAACCATAGCTGCTGCTTTTAAATTGTGAAAGCTCACCTTATCTACCCTGTGCCTGAGAACACTGAGCATTTTCTATTTATGCCCCTGGAGCTCCATGAATGAGCAGAGCCTCACAAGCAGGCTTCAAAACCAGAGCGCTGTTTGTGGCAAGGAGATCTAGGGTGCAGGGGAGAGGTACGAGCAGGAGCCGGCAGCTGCCGGGGTAGGCAGAGAGCTGGTAGTGGAGAGGGGACCACGCTGTGCGCCTTTGCTCTGTCTGTGCAACACGTTTGCCCTGCTCTGCATTGGCTTCCCTGGGAAAAAATAAAAGGAAAAAGAAGTAAAGCTCTGTTTGTCGTTGGTGTTTATGTTTAGCAATGTGCTGAAAAGGAAAAAAAGACACTTCTGGGGAAACAGGAGCATTTTTTACATTCCCAGGGCAGGGAGGAAAGGGGTGGTGGGCAGGTGAGGAAGAGGGAAATTTGTGGTTTGAGTTGAATGAGACATTGATTTGTTTTGATGGAAGAGGGGGAAGTGATCCATTTGATTGCAACTTGACGTATTTTTAAAACAAAAGATCTCAGTGGTGGAAACAAAAGAAAGGATTGGTTTAAAAAAGAAAAATGCCCAAAACATGTTTTGGTTTTTCTAATTCATTTTTCTTTGGTTGAAAGAATGTATGCAGTTGTGTCGCATGTTTTAGTCCCTCTGCATAACTCGCTCAATACAGTTTTTACTAAAAACACCTCCCCTTATCTATTAAAACTGTTTTCTCCAAGGGGCAGTGGTTGTTTAGTGCCAGCAGAGGTTGCTTAGTTAATTGGTGTGTGCATGCAAAGCAAAGAGGCTCTGAGGTTTCAGAGCACTGGCTCAGGCTCAGCCAAAATTGAAAGAAATAAACAATATCTGTCCCTACTGCGGTTACCCCTGGGAGACCTGCAAGCTGCCAGGGCTGCCGGTGGCTGTATCTTTACTGACGCGAAGGGACTCTGTTGTGTTTTTATGCAGGTCCATACAGCATTTACCAGTTACTTTTTGTGTTTGCTGGATGCTGCTTATGAAGGACAAGCAGCTCTTTGAGGCAGACCAAGGTTAGCTCTGGTGACCTTTGCTGATATTTTTCCTGTTTTTTTTCCCCTTCTGTGACCCCTCCCCACTTTTTTTTTTGTTTGTTTGCACTGCTTGTGTGTTGGAGGCTCATCGTGGGTGAGCAGATCTCGGGGCGATTCTTTCCCAGCTGGTGAAGAATAAGCAAGGGACCCCCACGTGCCAGGAGCATGAGATCGACTGGGCAACACCATCGGTTAGCTAAGGCTGTCGAAATTGTTTTCAGCAGCTCAGACAGAGAGACCAAGAAGAAAAGCACGCCCTGGGTTTAAGTGGGGATCCTGTGCAGCCAACGAGGCCCCCGGGACCTGTATCAGAAGCAGGTAAATGAGCTGCGAAGCCCTGCAGTCAGTAAGAGGGGAGCAGGCAGAATCAGCTGCTTTAAGTTGCATCTCTGTGTGTTTGCTCGTCCATATGGATGAGACGGGGGCGTGGGGAGGTGAAGGCAGCCTGCAGGCAGGATGGATGCCAATACAGGAATGCGGTGGAGCACGGTGTGTTCATGATCGCATCCGGCGGTGCTCTGCACGAGGTCCAGCAGAGAGACAGGACGTCTGTAAGTTCCAATTATTGGCAAAACCAGCGGAGGAAGAATAAGGAGCAATCAGCTGTTGACCTTTCTGGTGGGTAATGCTGAGTGTTCGTTGGTCACAGCTTCTTGAGTTGGAGGCGATTGCTGCGTTGCCAGGGAATGCGAGCATTTTATGGCCTCTTAAATGTGTGGGGAGCTGAGGCTGTCTTGTGATGCTCTGAGTGGAGAAAGACAAATGGGCCAGCTAGGAGAAAGTAACAAGGACCTGTGGCCAAGCCTGCAATTTGGAGTTTCTGTAAGGTTACCACTACCTTGTCTAAGAGGAGGGGAGACGATGAATGAAGCAGATGGTTTAAAAGGAAGGCCATAAGAAGGTGTCACTTTTAATAGCTGTACATGGAGAGGATAATAAAAGAGTGACCAGCAGCTTCTTCGTTATTCCTAACCTCCAACCAGATTCTCTTCGGCCAAGCTTGACCAACAAAACTTCTCTTGCTTCTTGCTGTTTCCTGGTAGCTCTGAGTGTTACTGCAAATAAATGTCTGCAGTCCAGAGCCAATTTCAAAGAAACAAGCAAAAACCCCATGCAATGACAAAGGTAGAATAATGGGAAGGAGGGAATGGGTCCTGGCGTGGAATTCAGGGTCCACCAGGCCGGTCTCCGGTGAGCTATGACCCTGCTTTGCAAGGACTGTAGGGAGTGGAGCCTGTGCAGAGCAGGAAGGGATGTGGGGAGGGATGAACACGCATTATGTGGGAGTGAGAGGACAGGGATGAACAGAAGGAGGCAAACGCAGCTGGGGAGTTGTACAGGGTTAGCATAGAATGAATAAAGGCACATTCAGGGAGAGAGTGATACGGAATGTGAATGTACAACTGTGATTTGCAAGGAAGGTTTGGGGGGATATTTTAACAAGGCCTGAATATCTGACTGTGTTTTGAGGCTGAGCCTGGATTCTCTCAGATTGCAGCCAAGCTTGGCATAAAGCAGATGTGGTGCCGTCCCATGCCCCAAAGAGAAATGAGTCAGGAGTTGGTGCTCACATCCCCAAAAAGATTAGTTCTACTAGGCATCATGGTTTTTATATCCAGGGTTAAATGAGCCTGATGCACTCCGTGTCACTGCAGAGCTGACCGCTGAAAGGCAGGATTAGGTCAGCACGGAACTGGGTGGCAGAGAGCTGCTGTGACGGGTCCTGGCTGAAAAGAGGCTCTAAGGCTCAGGCTCGGCGTTTTCCTTCTTTGCTGGCGGTTTGTGCGTAGCTGAAGCTTGTGTGGGTAAGCAGTCAACCAGCAGGAAAAGAAGAAAGCTGTGTGCTGCACCGAAGGACAGTTACCTACGCGTCAGCCAAGGAGCTAACGCAGCCCCTCTGGTACCAGGCAGCTTTGATGTGGATCTGAAATCAGCTCTTGCTGGGTCTCTGAAGCAAGACGTTGCAGCAGTACAAACTGCTGCTCCCTGCAGAAAATTAATAAGGAGACTTTGGATTCCACCCTGCGTCTGACCTAACCAACTAAATAGGTTACACTAAGTTTTAAGAAATGCCCCAGTTTTCCCTTTAATAGGCAATTTTTCTGCTTAATTTGCAGAACAAGCAAAAAGCTATTATGTAAAATTTATCAGCAGCAATTGGCTCTCATTAGGGATTGGGAACAGGAGGCTTCATCATGAGGGGGAAGGATGCTCCAAATTTTCATTTATCAGCCTTAGTTTCCCAGTGTTTATGCTGACCCTTGCCCTGAACAAATTTGGACGCTGAGCCATCGCCTTGTCTATTCCCACGAGAGCCCTTCTCACCTTCCTCCAGCCTGGCTTTAGAAGTCCTGGAGCAGTAAGTAACCACTTCTGGCAGAAGCGCGTGATCCAGGCTGAGTGAAGTGCCTGCAGATTGCAGAGCTGCTATCACAGTGTTTGAGCAGTGCATTTTGCCATCTTGAGCAATCTCAGCTCCAGTGGAAATTTTTCGTTCAGGAGATGCAGAGCTCCTTGTTGGGCCACAGGGATCTGCAGGACGTAGGCTATTTCCAGGGCTAGCCCGGCACTTTAGGTTCCTCGTTGCCTTTCACGCGAGTTCAGCCTTTACGTGCCACGGGGCCTTGAGCAGCTTGGGTCTGGAAACTATTCCCAAGTCTACCATCTTTACCAGAAGTGGTGTAGTTGCTAATACCCGCCGGGCTGCCTTCTCTTACCGCTTTTGTCTCCAAAGTCCTGAGCTGGATGCAGTGAAAAAGCTGCTGTCCGTATTTCCTGGAGACCAGAGCTCAGCATGATGTGAAATTGCTCATGTTTTCTTCATGCTGCAGCAGCGTATTTTGGCTGCAGCTGAAGACAGCTGTGACTTGTGCTGTGCAGGGGGACAGGTAAGCTATAATATAACTTCCTCTGAGAGACATTAGGGATGTGGAAATTATTACTGACATTGAAACATTCAGATGGGGATTTTTCCTTTTCTATTCCCCCTACAGTAAATGTTAATTATACATGAAGGTTCACTACAGCAGAAGGGATTATAATTAATTTATATTTGAACTATAATAGATTTCACTACAAACTGCATTTCATTGCAACAAAGTGTATTATGACTGTTGTTTGCTGCCAGTAATTTAAATAAACCAACCACAAAGCAATGCATCCATTAATCCTGCATTAAGGACAACAGCAGGCGGATAAAATTGAAAAAAAAAATAAAGCAAGTCCATTTAACTTGTGAACAGAGCTTGTGCTTGCTGCAGAACCTGGGGCGTCTAACCTGAGAAATGCAAAAAGGAGTGCGTTGGAACAGAGTGAATTTGGAAAGTAACATCTAGGTCCAAACCTGTCTCAGCTTGCCAAGAATTGAGAATTTATCTGTGTTCTATCTCTAGTCTAAATGGGAAAAAAATAGAATCCATCTGAAACAGGAGTAAACCTTTGTTTTTCTCAGGGCCCTGTGTCACGCATCAAAGCAGCATCAAGACAGTAGTGGTCTAGGAGACGGGCAAGCAGGATTTTAGTCTTGACCTGATAGAAAATCACTTCTTTCCTGTGCTTCTCTTTCCTTTTCCA
This sequence comes from Anser brachyrhynchus, assembly GCF_964034855.1. Taxonomy (NCBI): domain Eukaryota; kingdom Metazoa; phylum Chordata; class Aves; order Anseriformes; family Anatidae; genus Anser; species Anser brachyrhynchus. The sequence goes on from NC_137718.1 coordinate 4,645,451, forward strand.
ACATCACCTACCTGTTTGCAATGTGACTTTCTCCGAGTCAGGATCATGCTTACAAATGTAGGCTAGAGCGACTTCGCAAACAGTCCCTGTCCTAAGTATGAACCCAAACGTACCACTTGGTATATACTAAAAGCACGAAGTGGCAAGTTGATAACTGATAGCTTGTGTTTCCTGGTTGCTACTGCTCACATGCTAACCTCACCGCTCCATCTACGTGTCAGCTTTTGTGATAACCCTGTGATAGCAAGTCCTGGACCTTGGTTTCTTTGCCATCAGGCATCCCCTGACACCTCACAGCCCTTCACTGGGGCGTGTGTCAGACTCTGCCGATGCTATCTGTTGCACCATGTGCTGTCACCTTCCGTTTCTGAGCATCATCTAACAGTGTTTCATCCCCAGATGGGAGCTTCAGCCTTGAAGACCCAGTCTCAGGCCGCAGAAAAGGGCAAGGTGGTTTGTCAGGGGCTTCAACAAACAGCTCAGCAGATGTTGTAAACAGCAGAGAGGAAGGGGCAGAGCCAGCTCTCCTCTGCCACTGCTAAATGTTTCCCTACTGCACTGCCAGGCTTTGGCCAAGCAATGTGAGCTGCAGGAGGAAGGACCAGGAGAGAGAAGAGCTGGGAACAAACACCGTAAGTAGTGTCAGTTCGCCCAGCAAAGAAGAGAACAAGGGCTTTGGAACAGTGTCCAGCCTTCACCAAAGGCAAACGCAGGGCTGCTGCAAATGTGGCTGCTGCCCTCTTGGCATCCCGGCTGCCACATCCTCAGGGCAGGCACTCTGTGCTTTCAGCCGCCCAGTGTAGGACTCTTCATAAGGAATTTCGCTGCCTGCCATCACCGTGCCGGTGTAAAGCTGCGTGTCTGTGCATGGCTGACCCTAGTTTGCCTCCACGGGGGCAGCACGACGTGGGCTGTATCGGTAGCCTGACGTAGGAAGTGCTATCAGGCTCGGGACGTGCGAGTCACCCTCACCTAGGGGAGCTCAGATGATCGAGGGAGGTAGGTGTCAGCACTTCGTCTTCCCCTGAGAGCTATAAAAAGCCGTGCTGATACTGCATGTGGGGCTCCTGCATGCAGCACATCTGGATGTACTCGAGCTATCTTTATGCTAGAGAGCTCGGGCACCAGAAAATGAAAAGTGCCATCAGGAAAGTCAGCACAAGCCTGCTGGGGCAATCCTTGCCCAGTCTGCACTTTCTTTGCTCCCTGGCTGTTTCGTGGCTGTGCTGAAGGCACTCATGGCCACTTCAGAGCAGTCTGGTTTGCTTCCAAGAGCTTTCTTACACAATTCATGCTTCTGCTCTAGCTCGAAAATTAACAGACTGTTTTATTAGATAGGCTTTATTATTCAGGAGGACCCATCCAAAGGCTAGGAGCAATTTTAATCCCAGCAGAATGACACCTTGGCAGCCAAACAGTTTTCCAACTAAGATTTTGTTGGAGGCGTCTGTTGAGAAAAGGAAAGAAGTCCTGAACAGGCTACTCCAGCTCCTTCCCACATGAGAAGATGTGGGATTGGATGTCCTAGTTTTGGAGCAGCACAAGGCAGCGATGAGGCTAGTTCTTTCCCAGGAGATGCTGTGGGAAATGAAGAGATGGGACTCTGGGGGCAGCATTGCCATGCTTACCTTGTTGAGGAGAAGTCACTGCAGGGAGTGTCGTGACACTGCACTTTTTGTAGACCTGATACCATTCATTTCCTTCCCACGCACCCCGCGGTGTGAATCACAGTGCAGGGGAAAAATACCTGCAGAAACCACTTTTCCTGTGCCATCTGTAAGTGCACGTTGTCCTAAAATGAGAGCTGCTGTAGTCTCAGGCTCCCAGGTATTCCTTCTGGCCTGCAGTCAGACTGCTGCACCCGTCCCTCACCACGAGGCTGGGTGGAGGCAAATCTTCTGCCCCCCTACTTGTCTCTGACTTGGCCTGAGATAGAAGACCATTTCCAGAAAGCACTCGCAGTGAAAATATTTCAGTTTGCTGCTGCTTTGCAGTTGCCAGTCTCGCTAATTTCTGCTCTGATGTCGCCAGCAGTGCCCCATTAATGTTATTTATAGTGTTTGTGCCGTGGGCCTTGCTTGTGCTCAAGGACCGTTGCTGGTCTGCGAGGAGGGAAGAGCAGCTCTAACCCTTTCCTCTCAGCCTGGGCTGTATCCCACGTTCTCCCTGTCTCACCTGGGCTGCCTGCATCTACCCCAGACTGTACCTTGCTCCGGCAAACTAAGCCATCCTGGGGCTTATTTTAGTTATTTAGAACTTAGTTTAAAAAACACACTAAGTCATGAGACCGAGCAAATCCGATAAAGATGCTTCAGGGGAAGGCAGTCTGCAAAGCCAGATGCAAATGCAGCCAACCAGAAACCAAAAATGTATTAATACTGAGAGAGCAGGCAATTATTCTTCCATCAGAGTCACAGGATTTTCAGTGGGTATGACTTCAGTGCTACTTCAGGACAGCCAGGCATTTTTTTTGGCTGAAAATGGATAGAGCCATAGTTGCGTCAAAGCCTTTGTCTTTCCCTGCGTGATACCCAGGAGCTAGAATTAACTGATGCATTTAACAAGCACGTCAGCCCACGTGGGAAGGACCTTCGCAGGTGACTGGAACTGTTAACCTCAAGTATGAAAAAATCACGAGTCAGGCTTTATCTCAAGCCTCTAATCCTAAAATTAAAAAAAAATTAAAAATAGCAGCCAGGGTTTCCATATTTACCTGCTGAGGTTTAAATCTTCAGCGTTGATGTCTGTAGGGTGTTCTGCCGGAAAGCTGAATGTTTTAGGTGATCAAATGACTCTGGAGGCTCAGGCTTTTTAGCTAAAGTACCAAATATTGCCAGAGACAGTACATCTGTAAGCACTGGAAACTCTGTAGTCAAAGTAAATCCCCGAGGAGCTCTTTGAGCACTTAAGCTGATCTCTAGCACCAAGTGTGCACTGGTGGCTGTGTCGGAGAGGGACTGGAGCAGACACCACGTGCCGATGGAAGAGGCCCTTGTATCTTTAAGACATCCCATAAAACCACATGGCCTGGAACCAGTCCCTGGGTGAAAAATTTTTTGCAGTGAACTTGCGCCCTGCTCCTTATGCGTTTCACATTTTTCTGCAATATTTCAGCTTGTAAGAAGCCACTCACCGTATTAATGATCAGGAAATAATAACGTTCGCAACCCAGGGCCAAGTGCCCTCCATCTCCCTGCCATCCGTAATAACGGCGCGGTTAATGGATGTGTGCGGGATGGTCTCCTAGGAACCCTCGGGGAAGGCAGAGCTGCACCAAAAGCACACTTGCTCAGCTGTTGCTGGAGAATTTCAGCCTCTTTCCAATTTTTCAGCGCCAGTTTGGTGACTTTCTCGGTGACGTCAGTCTCTGTTACCCGCAGCAAGTTCTGTTTTGTTTCCTGTCTGGACTGGGAGCTGATTTCTCTGTTGGCACAACGGGACCTCGTTCACAGACCGTGAGCCTCCCGTGGCAGAGATGGACGGCGAGCAGCGAGAACCAAGCGGTTGCAGAGTCTCCCAGCAATTGCCAAGCGTGATGGAGGAGGCTGTCAATCAGCGGCCAGCAGCATCGGTGTTATTTTAAATCAAATCTACCAGAGTGGCTGCCTGTGCTTGTAAATTGCCACTGGGTAGCACTTACAGTTCGCCAGCTCGCTCGCTAACAGCCTCGCTCCCTGCTGCCATTACTGCGTTGCCTGTGCTCTGTGCCTCTTGTGGATACCAAAGCAAAGGACGATGTTGCCTCCCCACCCAAGAGAAAACCCATTTTGAGGGACACTTTCCAAAGTGATCGGTCACAACCGTTAGACCTAACACACGGCTTGTTCTGCCATCTAATTCATCTTTAGTTTTCCAAGAGACCAGCACTAAAGAAAGCACAATTACTGGATTTGCTCTAGGAATCAGACTAAAAGCTGATGGCCTTTGTTTAAGTGGTATGAGCATAATGGCCTCCACCCGGCATTAATCACCGTGAGACTTTGAACACAGGAACTTGGGCTATTTTTCAGAACCCTGTCAGTTGTGAGCAATGTGTCCTTGGGCAAGCATTGTCTTTCCTCTGTGCTCCCCTCCCTTCACTCACCGTTGAACAAAGCATGCAATAATACCGAAGTGCCTTTAAAGACTAGCTCATTGATGAATGAGTCCTTACTGCAATTTTGGGGGATCTTTGGATGCCAACTACTATTTTAGTGCAAAGTAGTATTGATTATCATCATGCATATATAATACAGTAAGTTGTTACTCATTTCCTTATTGCTTCTCTTCTCTGACATTATCCTTATTAGGTACCTCAGGGGGCAGGTTAATAAAACTCTGTCTATTTACATTAAATACTAAAGGAAGTGTTACCTTTAATACAATGCCACTCACTACCCTAGCAAAACCTATCCATTTGGCACAGGGCTCCGAGGCACCGTTCCAGCATGTCTCCTGAGCGTCAGGCTGGAGTTGTGCAGTGATATGTTTTCTTTCTTTTTCTTCTGCTGTATTTTGTAACTGCTAGTCTGATCTGGCATTACTACCTATCATAGAGAGAGGGTGCTTTTTTTTTCTGAGTAATCTCACAATACTTATTTTTATAGGTATATTGAAGATAATGATCCTGCTTCTGAATGGGAGATAAGAGAGAGACAAAGACAGAGCTGCTGGCTTTTAACTCGCATGAAAAGCTTCAGATACTACAGCGATGAGGACCATATATGAAGACAGAGCTGTGCTGTAAATGGTAGGAGAGAGAGCGATGTAGTAACTTTGATACGAACACTGACCTTCTCAGCATTAAGCATACTGCATGAGGTTATAGAAATAAGGCTTAAGATGCAGGTTCACGAAGGTGACAAACTGATACTGAATTCGGCAGCACCGGAGTATCTAACTACCTTTGTAGATACGGACATAAATGCCTTATTTGATAGGAGTTAACATGACTGGAAAAGTGAAGCGTTAGCACAGTGGAACATGCTCTGTTTGAGGTTGTGTCTCCACTTTCCACTGTACCTGCCATTTTGTATTACGGGTTGCATGTGTTACCAGCCTTGCCCCAGGCAAGGTTAATGAATTGCAGTTCCTCTGATCTGCCCAGCTTCAGAGAGCTGCACCATATCTTGTGGAAGGATCATCACTGGGAAGCTATCGCGCGGCAGTCTGGAGCCATCGGCTTTGATTGTCTCTCAGTGGTTGGCCAGGAGCCACGGTCAATAGATTTGCAACACAGGGATGCCAGCGTGGCGGGTGGCTCAGTTGCTTCGCAGCCCAGCACGTGGCAAAAGGCTGAACAGAGCAGGGAAGCCAAAAATTGCCAGCTGGAAGCAGGGCGGTGCAGGAGAGAGGGCAAACAGGCTGCTGCCAAGCCTTAATGCCTATAAGGCTCAGGGTCACAAAGGGAGACTATTAATACAGATTTTCAGATAGTTTCCATCTTCTTTCCTCTTGTTTCCAATATTTCCTAGTTCCTATCTCCTCTAAGAGCAAAATTGGCAGAGCTGTCAGGTCTCCTCTTACCACACCACTGGTCAGACTGTGTGAATCTGGAGCGAGGAAGCAACCGTAGTAATTTTACCAGCATTTTACCTAGCTTATGCCAAGTCTGGCGTGCAAAGGACTTGTTTAATGACTCTGCCATCCTTTCGCATACAGAGAGGGAGAAGCATTCTCATTTAATATTAATCTCCTCTCCATGGATTCAGGCTGCTTCTGACACTGTATCAATTATTAAAACTAGTTTAAAAATTTCCCAGGATTAAAGAGATTAGTTTTTTGTTGATTTTGGTAATTCCTCCTGCTTTTGCATCTCTGAGGCTGTGAGTGCAACACAGCTATTGGCTTCCTGTTTGCTTAGAGTTCACCCATTTCAGGGGCAAAATGAAAATTTCATTTCCATTTATAATTGCCAAACTCATGCATGAGTTGTAAGCAGCTCCAACAGACTGGATGTTGCTAAAGCAATTGAAGACCTTTTAGGTGACAATGTTAGGTGAGCAATCACTTGTACGTTACCCGTGGAATATTAATTGTATGTTTGTGCGTACAGTTCGGGTCTTTCTACAGAATTTTACATTATGAAAGTAAATTTAAAAGAGAGAAGAACATTCGCAGTTTTCCTCTGTGATGGTGTGTACTTCTCGTCTGCATAAAGTAACTGGTCTCTTTCAGCAGACGGTGAAGGTTACTCCACGGTCAGATCAAAGAGCCTCATGTGCTACTGTCCCAAATTTAAAGAATGCCTAAAGATCATCAGTCGTCCCCTGTGCAGTGCAACTTCGTTAGCTGTGGAAGAACAGCTCACCTGCTCCAGACAAGTTAAAGTCAGAACAGCAACTGGCACTTAAGAAAATCTAGAAAAAAGGATTAAAAGAATAATCAAAGTGCTTTAAGCATCAAAAAGCAAACAGGTCTATGAAATATACATGAAACCCCACAAAAAACTCAATCCCAGCATTATCTGTTTCCCATTGAATCATTAATTCTTTTTTTTTTTTTTTTTTTTTGCTACCAGGTAAAGTGAACTCCTTAAATGGGATCTTTCACTGGGTCTTCCCTTTGCAAGCAATACTGCCTGAACAGTCCCACTCATCACTCCAGCTGAATGGAATATTTGTGGCTTCCTATAATATCCCGTAAGCGTACCTTTGCCTTAATTAACTGGTCAGACAATCTTGTTTAACAAAAGGAAGACCCAGTGAAATTCATATGTAAAAGCAAGTTTCTATAATTACAAATTAATCAGGAAAAATCCTCAGTAATCTTTTCTCACTAAATATTTCCTGTTAGAAAGAATCAGATGGCCCATTATTTTTCTTTCCAACTGTTTCATGCTGCATGATAGACTTTATCAATCAGCCCCAGAAACCAATCTTCTCCCAGTCTCCAGCACAGTAATCATCAATCAAATGTGTAATCAATGGCGCTAGAGCCTCATCACAACCTTTTCTTTGCTAGCAAGCGTCACAGCTCAGGGAGAGAGGTGGAGATGCACAGTTCAAATATCCATCATTCTCTCCTGCAGAGGAAGGATGGTGGGAGGAGAGGAGAGAGAGATCACATGTGTTAAAATGTTTTATATTTGTTGTTAGTGTCTCTGGCTAGAAACTGATAAGCCACAGGAGCTGAGAGCACAGAGAGAGTCTGGCATGAATGGTGTGTGTGGGAGGAAGGTCAGGAAGGGAGGAAAACAAATGTCTTGTTACTACCATTATTTGTATTATAGAGGTACTACCGACCTCTTAGATTGCACATTCTGTCCTCCCAAACACCTTCATAAAAGTCAGGATCATTATCTTTGTTTTCTAAGTGGAGAAACTGAGAAAGGTTTGACTTGCAGAAGGTAAGCAGGCCCCAGACAGAGGGGAGAAAAGAGCTCAAGTTTCTTGACATCTAGACTAGCTCACATTGCCTTCCCCTTTCCAGGAGACGGTGAATCTGAGATCAGGGTCTCGCTGGGCAGAGGATGGTGGAATCAGTATTGGTACAAGACAGCTTTCCCAAAGGTCCCAGCCTTCTTTCCATTTCCCAAGCTCTCTCTGTCATTGTAGGTCATCAATTGTCAGATGGTTTTCCATCTCCAAGCTTTATTTTGTGCTTTGTATGCACATACAAGAAATGTGTTCCAGCTTCACATCACTGTGGTGTGAGCCCTAGAGAAGTGAGGTGCTTCTTTAAATGTATTTCATTTCGTAAGATCAAGGAAAGAAGAAAGAAAAAACAAATAGAAAGCTTGTCCTGTACTGATTATTTCTTATGTTTGTTTCACACTTCATTGATTTCGCTTGAATTGTTCCTAATTTACGCAAATGAACAATAAGATTTAAGTCTTCTGGGTCTGGTTTTCTACCCATTTTTACAGACTTTATCTCTGCAAATCAAGCCTATAATATCTGCAAGGAAGACAGAAAACAGGATGTGTTTCTTTCTGTCTTATGTCCCGTAACACTGTTGATTCCCCTACCAAGTGCCAAGGGAGTTTATTCACTTGAGGTTTCTCTAAACCATTCTTAGATGCTGAGAATATGATCTGTGGGTCCTTGGCTCCTTGTTGGGTTTAAGCAGGCTGAGAATTGTAAAGCAAGCGTTTACCGTCCTCAGCATTACCATTACGATGTTGTCAGCATTACTGCAGTCAGAGCACAGCATGGCAGTACGAATGATGGACATCAGAGCTGGAGCATAGGCTTTGGATGATGACTGGTGTGCTTCCGCCCGTCCCTGTGAATCATAGGTGCTATGTTGGGCCAAAGTCAATAGTTTGCATACATACTTCTCTGTTTAATTTATATGTACTATCTTGAGCTGGAAATGCAGCAACAAGTGGATTTTATTTCAAAACTCTGCTCTGAGCAGTCCGTTGTGCAGTACAGAAGCAAGGTACCTCATCAGGTTGGCTTTTTGCACTGGGCAAATATTCGGCACCTCTTCTCTGCTTCCCACCTTGGCTGGTCTGGTTTCCTGCTGATCTCAATTCTGCAAAACCACAGCAAAGCTCATCACTTCCATCACTAGGCTTCTTAAGTACAAGTCTTAAGTGTGTATTTTGTCCAAAATCAGGTGAGGAATTAGTAGCTGAGGAGCACAGCCTTCCCCATTCCTGCTTCCTCGGGTACCCATGTGCCATGCTCTCTGAATCACGTCCCGTTCCTTCATCACACAGAATGGGCTTTCTGTGGGACCATTGAAAAGCACCATGAAGAATAAAGGGCCCAGGAAGGGGATGGATGGAGGTACAATGGTAACTAAGCTGGCAAAGAAAGTTATGTGGAATCAAATCACCTCACGCTTCCATGCCTTTCTGTCCTTTAAAAAAATACTCTGGATGCCGGTTTACCCTAATTGGCTCTTCATTCTGGCAAGGCAAAGAGAGCTCAGCTTCTTTTTCACTGCCTTTGTGTCCCTGCTTCTCGTCCTAACTTAGTTTAGTCTTCTGTGAAATTGTTTTCTCTGCAGAGACAGAGTTGTCTCGTCTCTTGTAATTCCACTAGAATAATCCTTGGCTCTGTGCTAGCAAAGTGCTGAGCGTAGTCATTGAAGGGAGCGCTGGGGAAACATTGGCATCTGCACACATGCACCTTAGTGCTGGGGGAATTCAGGCAACTCGGAAAGCGCTGAAGATTTGCACGTATCTTTCTTTCCTTTAACACTTGCTCTGTGGTGAAGTAGAAAAGGCTCAGGAAGCAGCCAGCCAAGGAAGGCATGCCAAGTGAGCAAAAATAGTGGGGCACTGAAGGCAAATGCGGGGGGAACAAGTGCTTTGTGCAGGACCTCAGCACATACAGATCAGGGCGGTTTGCGGACAGTGCACACAGAGCCCGGGGACTGCTCAGCAGCTGAGCTGAACGGGGCCACACCGTCAGCATCCTCCTTAACTGACCTTATACAGCTACTGCGAGAGGTTTTGTCCCAGACTGCTTATGATCTCAGCTGACAGAAACCTGGAACTTATCTGCCTGTGGAACTGTGCTATGAGAGAAACAGACCTAGTCCTCATTGTTTAGCCTAAATAAAAGAACTTCATCAGCAAGATAAGCAATGCCCTCCTTTTTACGCAGAGATATAGAGAGGTGAAGCATGTTCCGTTAACCTTACAATTTCTGACTTATCATCTGAAGCCCGAACCACGAGGTGCCAAACCCAATGGACAGCTGTTAAACGTGTGTGATTTAGAGCCAGAAGGGAACGCTGTGGGAGGCCTCCTTCACACAACCAAGCGATTCTTTTCCCTTGCTAGATAAATGATGACAATAATACCGAGCTTAACAATTCCCAGTTACGCTAAAGAGCGTCTCTTTCTGAGAGTTAGCCAATAGCGATTTTCCGATATTATCGACATCGCCTACAGTTCCAGCCTCATCACACCAGAGTCCTGGCAGACAGTTAGCTCATTGCTCCCCGTGGAGAGAACAGGACTTATTTCAGAGTTTATTGTCACCGTATCACTATGGTGCCTCGGGTTATCAGCCAGCATCCAAATGGCAGCGCTCGGGAAGCTGCTTATCCTATGGCCAGATTGTTTTGTAATTTCCTGTTATTATCATCTTGCGTTTGGTTCTGAACGCTGGCCATTGCCCGCTGGGAGATCTGAGGTAGACAAGCGTGCTCCAGTTAGTATGGCAATGCCTACATTCATAACCGGGTCATAACCCACGGCACACTGAACTTTAACAAAGTCTGATAGAAAGTTGAAAATGTCCTGTGGTTGTAACAGGCGGAGTAGTTATAAATCAGAAATAAAAATGACGTGGCTCAGGACAGAAGGATGTAGAGCAGGAACCCTGGAGCAGGGAGGCAGCAATTGCCGTGCAATTATGGGGTCTGTCACTTACCATTTATAATGTGCTGGGTGTCCTAAAAGATGAGAGGTTGTCATTTACTTTATGGATATGCTTGTTTGTTATGCTGACAGGCAACAGAGTCTCAACTCAGACACCCATTGTAACTAATTAAACAGACAAACCAATCAACAAACATGGCAGAGGAGGAATTTTAATGTGAAGAAGTAAATATATTAGTTAGGGTGACCTTGCAGTGGTTCTCAGTTTAATTTTGTTTAATATCATATTAATTAATTTTAATTACCTTAAAAAGCACACAAAGCACCACAAGGCAGTAATGACAGTTGTTCCAAGATTCCATAGCCGCTTTCATCCAGAGGGATCCCAAATCGTTTTACCAGCTATCTAGATTGACTTTATGAAAATGGGGACGTGTTAAAAGATAACTCCCTTCCAGATACCATTGTGCTTGACCAGTGCTTGCCCTCCGCTGAGCTCAGTTCAGTAACAGGGACCGGCTGGTGCAGTAATTGACTCAGGCTTACTAAATGGTTTTTAGATACCAAGGTGAACAGCACCTTAAAAACACAGCTGGCAGATGAAAGGATGAGCTGGTACCGGACAGATAATATTTAATGGATTTTTCAACATGTATATATATATATCAGTCAGTATCTGACTACTGCAAATAAGCTGAATTTGCTTTGGGTTCCACAGTATAGAAAAAATGAGAATAGCTTTGGGAAATTTCTTGGTCAAACCAAACATTCTCAGCCAAGCAAAACCCCTACGAGAGTTAAAAGGGCAAAAAGAGTAAGGGAGGTCCTCCAAAAGGTGGCTCACCATATCTCAGATACTATCACTATATAGGTACCGTTTCTTCTTTGCAAATATTATTAAGGAAACCCACAGCTGAGTGGTTGGAAGCTTTTCTTTGTAGATCAGACGTTGAAGATTAACTCTTTCTTTCTTGCCCATCTATCTACTTGGACATTGTCTTGTTCATTGGCGGTGTATTGTACTATGACTAAAGTAATACAAGGAAGTCTTTGTACACCCCTTAATTTTTACTTGTAGTTTACCTCTGTTTCGGAGCAGCACAAGCATGGTGTATCTCCTATCCAGCTTTGTTGCTTTGGCGATCCATTTTCTGTCTCTCTCTTTCATAAAGCCATCTGCGTACATCAGCTGTGATGGATCATTTCAATATTTTGTCTTCTATTTTAGAAATGGAGCTTTCCCTCCCCTTTTAGATAAAAGCTGCTAACGTTTGAGCCTCCATTTTAGTCTACCAGGCCATAAGACTTCCTGACAGCATATTTGTGTCGTGAGCGTGTGACACTGCTCCTCGCTTCACTAGGCCAGACAATAAATATTGTAGAGCCAGAGCAAGAAATGAGAAGGGGGATTTACAGTGCATAGCATCGTATGGCTTGTAGGCTAGGTTCATCCCTGGGTTAGTGCTGTTCAATTCAGAGGAATTATCCCAAGCAGTGAATCTGCTCCAATGGCAGACATGCAAGACTGGAATTTCAGCTCTGTTTTTTTTAACTCACTCTTGTCCAAAGTATATAGAAAGTTGCTTAGCACGGGGTGCTGGGGATTTATGCAAAGCTTGGTTGCAGGGAGTGAAGAGAATTTGAGGCTGGGATTTGACTTCAGCTCACTTGGTATTGAGGTTCTAAACCTGTCCAACTTTCAGATGGATTCAGGCAATAGCCAGGATGAGAACCTTGTCAAAGCTGATGGGAAAGGACTGACAAAAGTAAAGGCTGAGGGAAACTGAGGAAGGGTCCCCAGAAGGTTTTATGAGTGGGCAGATTAATTTCTTTGTTGGGAAATTCAAGGTAAGTTATTTAAAACAAACAACAAAAAAAAACCTCTTTGATTTTTAATTGAACTTCAAAAACTGCGTTTGTTATCGGATAGCTCAACGAAATGCTTATGTACTCAGAGCAGTAAGACAGCCAACACTTTTCCAAGGATACGGACTAGGAATAGAACATAGTATTGGCAATACTGTGAGTCACTACATCCCTCAGCACATGGTTTCATTGGTTAAGGAAGTAATGAAACTCCAAGAGGTTAAATGTTCAAACTTTCTAATCAGCCAGAGGTTCAGAACAAATAGTTTGATGTATGGTCTACTCTCCTTTTTCAGCCGAGTTTTACTTTCTTTGTGGTCATTCTTAAAATCTACCTGCTCACATAAAAAGCAGTAAAGATATTAAAGGTCTGAGTGTTTTATACAGGATGAAAGGTGTTTGTGCGTACAGTAGCTGTGCGGTGGGCTCCCAGTGGAATCCCAGGGTAGGTGGAATTTACCCATTAGTTTAAATTTTGAAGAATGTCAGTTTATATGGAAATCACTGAGATTGATCAAATTATCAGTTCTGCTTATTTAGAAGCAAATTAAACCTTATGATATTTGCAATGCTTGATAATTTGGACATACGAGCTTATAGTAACAAACAAAAACCTCTCAGTCCCACTGAGTGCCCCCCCCCCCTTCCCCTTAATATGAAAACATTTGCACTTAAAATTGGTGTTTCCTGAAACCAAAATTCAAAGACAGCCCTTGCCAAAGGAGGTGTATGGAGCAGAGAGTGAAAAGGAAATGACAGTTATCATATCTGTCTGAATACCTCTGTGGCCTGTTGCCATAGCATCTGAGCTCTTCCGAATCACCAGCCAATTTTAACTGCACAGCTCTCCTGTCCAGGCTGGAGGCATTTCCACGGCTTCAAATTCATTCTTCCTATAGAGAGTTAAATGGAGAGCAGGGGAGGGAGAAAGGTGTGGAGAGACCAAATAAATCAGGGTCATTTACAAAAAGGTTGAAAATGGAAAGAAAGGGAGGGGAAAGAGGCAAGTGCTAACAGTAAAACGAAAAATGAAGTGCCATGATAAAAATGATGCAGTGTCCAGGCAGCCCAGTGCCCAACCTTGAAAATCCCATGAGTAAAACATTGCTCAGTGAAGATGAATCCTTTCACCTAACCTTGTTCACAGCGACATCTTTGCAGGTTAGAAAATTATTACTTTCTCACTTTCCAGCTCTCAGATGAGTTCCTGAATATCTCTGCATATGGATGGGTAGATTGGATTGGCTCAGGCCGAGCTGAATTGGCAGAGAGATTCCCTAAATCGAGGAATATTGTGCAGTATCATTCTTTCCAGTAAGAATATAACGAGGAAAAAATTCTCCCTGAAACAAACAAAGGGACCTCAATATGTTGCCATCAAGCTGTTTTTCAGCCATTGACCAGGCTTAAATAGCTGCACTGCAGCAGAAATGCCTGGAAAACCCACGAGGACTTCAGCAGAACTGCAAAAGCTCTAGGAGCAAGTTGCTTGTGGGTGCCTGCTCCATTCACAACCAAAAGGATTCATCACCTTACATCGTAGCTCAGCCCTGAATGTGCTTTTAGCTCCACACTGCATCCATGCAGGGTGGGATCACTGCACTGGTCTTCCCTTTGTCCAGTTTTACTCGGAAGTTGAGGTATCGTGACAGTGAGGCTGCGTGCTTAGATCCTCAGTTAGGAAAGGTCCTCAATGGGGCTTTTTGAGTATGCATTTTCATGTCACCAGTGTCGCCAGACCGATGCCTGGGGACACCCATGAATTAGAGGAGGAGTTCCATCACTGGGCAAAGCTGAACAAAGCGGTGTGATCTGCAAGGAAGAGGCTCTGCAAGCCAGCGCACTCCCCTTTCTCCCTCCAGCCCATGAAGTCGCTTCCCGAAGGCTAGTAATTTAGCCTAGGGGAAACAGCAAAATCCTGTAATGTCCTGCTCCTTCTTACACCCCCAGGCAAAGAAGATACAGCGGATCATGGAGTGTTATGTTGTCTAATGGACTTATTACTACTTAACCAATGCAGTTTCATCAAAACAGTGCTCAAAGCTGATGAAGAGGTGTCTGACAGCACCACAGCGTGTTGTTTATTGATAACCCTTGCCCACTTTTGATCCTAAGGCAAACTGAAGAGCCAGAATGGCTTTAGGTAATTGCTTTTAGGCACATCGACAGCAGCACATTGAGGAAAAAGGATTTTTAGCTACTCTAATCTAACACTAAGCGTGTTCCCTGTGTTTCAGTCCATATAGGATGAGGAGGACTGCTCAGACCTCACAGGTCATCATTCCTTATGTTTCACCCAACTGGCATTAAAAGGGGAACAGTTGTTCAGACCTCAGAAAACTAGGTAGTTCCTTGCCACAGGCAAAACAGGCAAACAAAAAAATGGGTGGCACCAGTGCCCAAGATGCTAGGGTGAAGATTGACAAGAAAAGCCTGTGTAAAGGCAACGAGAAACAGCGTGAATTCTCTCTGATCCTTTTAGGATCAGATTCTCTAGCTGGAGAACACGGTAATAAATTACAGACCTGTCTCAAATCATTGGAAAAAAAGCTAGATAGAAAAGCAGAAGCATATGGCAATGAAAAAGCCTGCCTCACAAAATGGAAAGGAGATCTTTTCTGGTTCTAGTAATATGTCACCCTTTATATAAACTGGCCCAGAGCCCAAAGAAATGGACTGTTGCTTCCATTTACAACAAGACCATGTCAGGCCTTCTGATGGCTCTATGAATAAATGCTCCATTATCTCTCATGGATATGTTTCCAATACGTTATCTGACCCTGGGTTTATTCATTCACAAATTTGGTCATCTTTTTAACAGAAGCTGGTGCCTTACTTTTATCCAGGAATTTCAAAGAGCTCCACACATATCAGTGATTTCAGCTTGTTAAATGTCACCAAAATGGAAGCTGAGGCATGGAGAAATGAAATAAATGTATCCAAATTCATGCTGTGAGTCAGAAACAGAGCCAGAAATAGGCTGGCATTGAACATACCAGAAATGATGAAAGGTCAGGACAAAACCCAGGACTCACTAGTTAGATGAAGCTGCCTCTTTACGCTGACTAGAGCTAGGATTCACTGTGCACAAAGAAAAGCTGATAAAATGGGTGCTCTTACATTGCCTGTACAGTTCTTGTCTGCACTTGTCTCTCATTTCCCCATCTATGTTGTGTCTTCCTGCTCATCAGAAGATGTCTAGCAGCACCCCGTAGCCCGTATTTCGCTGGTACTTTTGAACCACCGTTACTTGCAACCTTCTGAGCTGTCATCTGAGTGAAGGAGGGGAATGCCTCAAATGGGTGGTTCACTTTATTTTTCTTGCAGAGGTTCATATCACAGCTAAGCAGATTACATAAAAGAGTCACTGCTTGATGCAGTTTGTGTTAGTTCGTTAAGCACAAGATATGATTAATGTGAACACTTCTTTAATCAACCAAAGATGCTGTTACAG
The DNA here is from genome assembly GCF_964034855.1 of Anser brachyrhynchus. NCBI lineage: Eukaryota > Metazoa > Chordata > Aves > Anseriformes > Anatidae > Anser > Anser brachyrhynchus. The sequence continues at coordinate 4,661,035 of NC_137718.1, forward strand.
GCACTCAAAAGCCCTGTGTACTTCTGCTCCTTTCTCCATATTGCTTCTCTGCCCCGATTTGCAGGAGAGCAGGCAGATCACAGTCTCCACACACCAGCGCAGAGCAATTTTGAGCCCTGGTAGCAGTTTCAATACTAGAGAAACTGGAAAAGAATCATCTTCTTCCCCTAAATTTTTTCCCTAGCTTTTGCACTTCTGCCACGTGCCTGGGCTGTTACGCACCAGGAAGGAATTATTCCACCAACTGAGGTACAAACAGCTGTGCAGTGCCTAAGCAGGACGTGGAAGGACTGGTTACCTCCCTCAGACCTGCTTTTCACCCAGCAAACCACTACCATGCGTGCCTGTTCAGGCTAACCCAGAAAGAAACGAAGGGATATTTATTGTCATCTTCTGTCTTGGTTCTCTCTGCCCCCAAGCCACTTTGACATAACAGTTATTGTTTCTGTCATTAGCCTCATAAAGATATGAACAGATAGAGGCTTTGCTTGCATTTTAGCTCAGTAGCTCTGCTGTATTTCAATACCTTTTGTTACCAGTCTCGTCGTTTCACTAACAAACGACTGTCTCCTCACCATCTCATTCTTACAACTGCATCTGCCCTTGGCTGCAGTGGTTCAGCCGGGTGGCTTGGCTGTGTGTCCTTGCTGTAATAGCAGCTACTTGGCAACTCTTTGCCCAGTCTGGTATTATCAGACCACAGAGCAAGCTAAACAAAGGGACACAGACACTGCTTACAATTTGCTTTGGCTACTCACTGCAGTCTGATGATTCTCCATCACATCTCTGCTCATTACGAATACAGATAACAGACCATCATGAGCTGAGTAGCCTTATCCTTAAGAGATAAAACTAATCTGCGTGCTCGGATCGGCAGCCTTGTTCTTGCCTAATCTCACCTTGGAAAGCACAGTAATTGCAGAAACATAGCAAGGATATAAAGAGTAAGGGGGTGAGAACCCCTGTGAATGCCTCTTTCTAATTCTACCCTCTGAGCCTGTGGGCTTTCACTGCTTCCTAGCCACATCTTTTCTGAGAATTGTGCATTTACACTGTGCATTGTAAGGAAACAGTCTTTTACACAAACCCTTTTGTTGAAATAAAAGCAGAAATAAACCTTATGCCTGGCCACAAGAATAATGGTAAAAGGACGCTGGGTAAAAGAACTCCTTGTGCCCAAAGCTTAACTGGTACAATAGGCACCATGTACAAAACATTTTCCTTTTATGCTAGATTTCCTCTATTTTCCCTGTTTTGTTTTTTCTTAGAACAAAAGCAACATCCCTGTGCTCAGATGGCCTTGGTGTCAGATGGCTGTCTTTTGACCCTATTCTACTGCAAACAACCAAAGCAATGAAAACAAGGCTGTTCACGTTGGAGTTCAAGCTGTAAACTTGTAGGGTCAGGCAGGTGCACAGTCCTGCTAATAGTACGCGTGGCTTGGAAGGGAACTCCGGCCCCAAATTCTGCACTTGGCTGCAGCAGGCAGATCCAGGCACGTTTCCTAATGGGTTTCCATTCTCACTGCGGTCTAAACCAGACCTTTTAATGTTACTTTGAAGTTGGTTTTGGAGAGAGATCCAATACGGCCTGTAATCCAGGTCCAGATTTCCTTCTTGGCTGGCTTTTTAGCACATATTCCAAACCCCCACCATACGGCTATTCCCAATCTCATTGCCAAGAGCTATCTACTTGCCTGTGGTGAAAATTTATACCAAAGCTTTTGAGACAGTTTCCTCCTTTTAACTCATGCTACTGCAGCCTCCAACTCTGAGCCAAGACTTAAAAGAGTTATAAAGGAAAATAAATAAATAAATAAAAAAGCTTCCAGTTTCTAAAATCTATGACTTAATATTGATTTTGGAGATCCCATGAATTGAAACAAGCCTCCTGTGCAGAAATCCTCCAAAGATACCATGTTCACCTTTCCTTTTGACACATTTTATCGATCTCCATGTTTGTGCCACATGAATGATGGATTATTGCATATCAAACCTTGCAGTAGTCATTTAATGCCTTTGAATAAAACATTTCTCACAGATTAACTGAGCAGTTTTAAGCGAACAACCATTTTCATCTGTTTTAAATTTTCATGGGTACTTTCCTGGAGAACAAGTACATTGTTAATAATTGAAGGGATTGAGACCTTGCTAATCTCTTTGTATTTTAATAAAGTCCTGTTGCACCCTGGTCATTTATTTTTTAAATCTCAGCATTTATAAAAATTCATTACATTTTATTTCCCTCCCTTTGAAATGAATAATCCTGAGATTACATGAAAAGAAGTGATTGTTTTTGTACCAGGGAACTGGAATTTCATTGTGTCCAGATAGCTGTAAGCGTGCCTTGTGATGGATTCAGTGGATGAGAGGAGAGAACAACGTTTTTCAGTGGAAGCAGAGATGCACTGGAAGAACGAGTTTAGAAACAGAGGGAGGTGGAGGGAGTAAGAAGCTAGGAGAGGAGGAGACTAGAAGAGAAAGAATAGGGAAGCAGTTTTGTCATAGGCATATGAAAACAAGACAAAGTGTTGGTAGGTAAGTAAGTAGAAATATATGCGTGTAGGTGAATGCATTCATTTCTGTAATATGGTTTTCTCATTCTGTCCCTTCATCCCTCCATCTACAATGCTATTTCAGTGACTTATGCAACTCCTTCTCCAGTTCACCTTTTGATGTCTCTCACTATCAATCCTTTTCTGTGTCTCAGACCCCAATTCGAATCTTCTCTGCCTCTTCTGAGAGCTTCTCCAAGCTTGACTTCACGTGGTCCTGCTTCTCTTTTTCAAATACAATTACTTCTTTACACACGGCCCCAGGATTACACGTCAAGTGATAAGAGAAAAGCCAATAGGTACATTATTTCTTTTATCATTTTCAAGGCAATGTCAACCCGTAGAATGCAGCTCTGAAAACGATTGCATTCCAACAAGTTTCATTAAATTCGGTTGTACGATAGAGCATGCTTGGTACAGGAATCTGATACGAAGATTCCTGAAGGCTCCCACAGATGCTGTGTGTTAGTCTTACACGGCCAGAACAGCAATTGAGTGGAGAGGCTTTGGCGGCAGTAGTGAAAAAACCAAAATAATTGCATTAGGTGCCCTCATCAGAGGTTGTGCACACAGAGAGGGGGGTTAGCTCTCCGACTCTGAGTTAGTACATGTTTTCGTGACCAATAGATCTGTGCTGATTCCAGCCACTCTCGAGCTATTCTGCTTTCAGTGCTACATGCGGTAATTGCCCTTTGGTTTGAAGGGACTGTGTTGAGAGGGTGGTAATCAAACACTCATGACATAAACTGAGATCTCTGCCTCCTCTGAGAATCCCTTTGAAACATTGCCTGTCTGATATTTGACCATCCTCTGCATAAATCTGTGCCAGGTATTAAAACCATCGAAAAGATGCTGAAATGCTGAGATAAGTTGATGTGTTGGTGGGAGGAACAGGCGTTGGACTGGGCAGCACAGCTGGGGTTTAGATTGACAGACTTCTCTATGAGTGATTTCAAACAGCAAGTTGTGAAAACCTACTGTGAGAAGGAGCTTAAAACTACTCTGCATTAAATCTTCCTCCAGAGGGGAAAATCTTCTTTCACATTTATAATCAAGTTTCTGCTTAGCTGTTTACTGATGAGCTCGTGGCAGAGGTTCGTGAAGGGCAGAATCAGTGCAGGAGACAGATTTCTGAACGGTGCTGCTGTTACCAAGCTAAGCAGGTTGGGTTTGATCAGTGTTGAGGGTGGGATTTGTGCAAAAAAAATGTTACTGTACCGCTAGGAAGGGTTTTCAACAAGAACAGCAGGTTTTCAACAAGAACAGCAGTGTATTAGGTACCTCTGATGGGGTCCTGTGGTCACAGAGGGTGGTATCAGTCCTTGCTGGGTGGATTAGATGTAAACCTGAATGTCTGAGTACCTGTGAACTGGGATGCCTTCCCATCTGCAGGCTAATGTTCTGCCTATCTTTATTCCCCCTGGATTTGCACAAGTTAAAGCTCCTTTCACTTCCTATTTCAGACGGTGTAGCATCATCCTTAAATAGCTGTCACATTCCACCCAAGGTGGAATTTGCTGCGTTTCAGTGGTGGGTAGCGATTTCAGGCTTCGCACAGGAGGGGTGTCACGTGGAAACTGAGCTAAACTCTGGGCCGTGATCTAGCAACTTACGCTACATCTGGGACACTGGATTATCCATGTGCAGGCAGCTTCCCAGAGCCAGGCGCAGGTGGCACAGCTGTCTGGATCACCCCATCCCTGGCCCTGCAGAGGCACATCCACGATGTTCCTTCTTGGGGAGTTCTTGGCTACTGAAGTGCTTCTGGTCGTTCTTCTCTATGCCCTGGGCTGGTTCCCGGTGGCTCCAGTCGCAATGCAAAGGTTGGACTTCCCTATCCGATTTTTATCTTGACCCTGTAGGACCGATTTCACTTAGGATATAAGCTTCCCTGAACAGCCAGGGAAACAGCATACAAGAGCAGTTAATTGATGTGATACCTCATACATGCTCAGTGTTTATCCAGCTCTGTTGTACAGTAAATCAGGTCCAAAACACAGTCAAGCAGCACCGAATACCGCCTGATTTGCATTTACTGCTCCTGCTGTGCATTCCGTTATGGTCCTTGGCTCTTGCATCTACGGTCAGTGAAGAAGGTTCCCTCCTAAGGCAATAAATAGCTGGCTTGTCCTCTCCTTGAAAGTGAAATAGAGGCCAGTTTACACCTTTCCACTATGCATTTGTTTAGAGCAGTTGCCTTCTACCAGGTCAACAGCCTGTCCCTATGTACCTACTTGTCTCTGAAAGATACGACTGCCACTTTCCTGCAGTCCAGGCCCAGTTGACTGTGACTGATGGCTTTGCTTAGACCTTGGGAACTTCAGGCCAGTGGTACCTCTCAGAGGAAATAAGGATTTAGCCTTTTTAGAAAACAAACGACTTGTCTGGAAGTTCACTCTCTCTCTGGGGTATAATGCAATCAGTGCTCACACGACTGCTGCACGTACTGCCTGTGACCACAGGCTGGAGGGTAACGCAAGCCTGGGCTCAGCTGCAAGCTCGTTGTGCTTCTGCGACGTGGTCTTATTTGGGCTGGAAGTGCAGCGATTCCAGTGCTCTTGTCACCTGGAGCTCCAGCCTCTCGATGATCCTATTTTTGCAACTGGCTTATCCCAAACTGACCTCTTTTAGCTGCTACTTAGCAAATGCACAGCCACGTGCACAACCATGAGACATGGGTGTGCAGCCACACATCCCTGAATCATGCGTGCCACTCCATTCTCTCTCCCCCTGCTCTCTCCCAATGTGCTCCCATGCATTTTTACCATCTAACAAACAGAATTGTGCAGCTTAATCTCCTCAACACACAGGCTGGCATGGGCATGTGCTTTCTTGCTTGTACATGCAGCCAGGCACACGATCCCAAATTCACAAGCAGTAATACTCAAAAATATTCATACTGTTTTTTTCTTTCTTGTGCGTTTGTGCACACAGTTCCAGCATTTCTTCTCTGAATCACAAGCACAGTCACTTTCACCTGTACGGATGCTGGACCTCCTATTTCCACAATCAGTCTCACAATCCCTCAGACCTGGTCGGTTTTGCACAGGCAGACACCATCCCTTGAAATCATGAGGCCTGTGTTCACACCAGTTCATGATGCACTCTGTATCAGAGAGAAAGTTGTCCACGCCACACTCCCCTGCATCACACAGCCACTGTCAGCACGGAGCGCACAGGAATGCATGTTTTTATTTTTACTTTACTTAAGATGGACAAAACTAATGAACTGAGCTTCACTCTAGGATCACTAAAGCAGCTGTGGGGATGTTTGGAAATCATGTTACATTCAAGGTCTGTTATTTTTTAATATCCCCATTTCCCCAGGTGTATTTTCAAATATGATCTATGGGTGAATACTGAGCCAGCTGTAACCCTGACAACAGTGACCCAGATGGTAATCAGCAAAATGGACTAATTGAATAATGTTGACTTAGAATCGGTGCCTTGCAGAACTCGGTTAGACCCTGCAGTAACTCGGTGTAATTTAAAGATGGTGAGTGAATTTCACATTCTCCGCTCGGATTCCGCACCTGGAGATGCTGAGAGGGACTTGCATATGGACTGCGCAGACAGTAGGAGAGAAATGGCCTGGTGCAGCATGGGGAGATCTTCCTGGAATTAAAATACCTGGATTTTTTTATCCCCATAAAAATCTTTGAGGCCCTTGAATTACCTGGAGACACAGCTATACCTCACCAGTTACAGTCATATTCAGGGGCAGATCTGCCATATCCAGTGGAGTCAGAGCATCATGGGTGTATTTTTAGGGCTGTCCATTAGTTTATGGGGCTGATCTGTGCCCTGAGAAGGCAGGACCACGGAGCAGGTTTGTGTATGCTTTTTGCTCAGCCAGAATACTCACCCAGGTTGTTAGCATGCGACTCATTTCACGTGTAACGTGCTGCAGCGACACGGCAGCAGTGGGATGGGTCCCCATGGAGCGGAGTATTTGTGCTGAGGGCCAGCATAACTCTGAGAGGACAGAAGCAGAAGGAGCGGCATTAAATGAGTCAGCCCGCATAGAGAAATGTCAGCCCTCGGAGGGAGAACGTCCAAATGATTGTCAAAAAGGGGTGAGGAGCTGGGTCACCACGAGCACACGGCTGCAAGGCTGGGCAAGGCTGTGGGGGGCCTGCGTGTCTGGGAGCTTTGGATCAGCCTAGCTGCAGCAACAGAGGTGGGTGACTGGAAGGAGGACGGACAGTTTCCCTGAATGGGAAGGGGCGTTATCTTTCTGTCATTAACCTTTGAGACCCTCTTTGGCAGCCCTAGCAAGGAGAAGAATAATGAGCAGTGGCCAGGAATGTTGCTGTGCAAAGAGCATTCCAGCCAACTGATTTATGGGGCAACTAAATAATTCAGCCTGCCCCTGCAACGCTTGTATTAATTCTTCCTCTGTCACCAGGGCTGAGATGCGCCTGGGGAGCAGTTACGGGCTGAGAGCAGCTGCTTGGCACGCTCCTCTTCCTCACCGGGCCTGGGACACTGGGGCCAGGACCAGACAGGAGGGTACGAAAGAAAGGGGTAACTATGAGCGTGTGCGCATCAGGGCAGCTGTGCTTGTCTGACTTGTTTGGATATTCAAGTGATAAATCTTTGTTTGGAGAGCACATTGAGAGCGTGGGGTTGATAAGAATGGAGGCTGGGGGTGGGCTTTACCGCCTTCTTGTTAGCATAGATAATGCTGCCTAAAAATACCTTCTTCTAAAACCTTCCTTTTTCCTGTCTACGTTTTGCCTTCAGCAAACACGGGCAGTGTTCAGTTTGGTAGGTGCTGGGGCCTGGTACACATCTCGGGAAGCTTGGGACTGTTACATGTTGCATTTTAGCGAGGTGGGGTTGGGGCTCTTCTCCCAGGCACCAAGTAGATAAGATAAGGGGAGATGGCCTCAGGTTGTGCCAGGGGAGGTTTAGGTTGGGTATTAGGAGAAATTTCTTTACTGGAAGGGTTGCATGGCATTGGAACAGGCTGCCCAGGGAAGTGGTTGAGGCATCATCCCTGGAGGTCTTCAAGAGACATGGAGATGTAGAACTAAGTAGCATGGTTTGGTGGTGGACTTTAGTACGAGGTTAAAGGGTGGACTAGATGATCTTGGAGTCCTTTTCCAGCCTGAATGATTCTACGATTACCTTATGCTTCATCCTTCCCTTTTATCTTTTTGGCTACTGACCACCTGTGTCTTACACTCTTCTTCTGGCAAAGGAAGAACCAGAGAATGCTTTAAATCGGGGCCAGCCGGTGTTGCCATGAGTTAAAGGTCGCATTCACCTTCTGAATAAAGACTGAGTAATTGACACTGCTCCACTTCAAAGCACAGGGCCCTGCAGCCCTCTTCCCTCTGTCCCATAGTCAAAAGCTCTGGAAGACTTGTCCAGCTGCTAGGGGTCGCGTGGGAGAACTAAAGAAGTCCAGGCAACTTTTTAGTCAGCATAATTCTTGCAGGGTCTGCAGATGATCCAGGAATAGTTCTTGGATGAACAAGGAGCCCAGAGCGATGCAAGATAATTGCCAGGGACAAGACCGGGTCAGTCCAAGCCTGGAGCAGCCATCAATTCAGCCACGGTAATTCCAGCAGACACGCACAACTTTGTCCCTGCTTGGGAGCAGAGATCAAGGGAACCTCGGAGCTGCAGAAGCTTGAAGAGCTTTCTCCTGAACACAATCACTCCAGCTATGGTGATTGTTTGCGTGCTGCTAACACCATTTAAGTGTAACGGCACCAGGAATGCTACAGCTGTAATATGTTACTCCTAAAAATGAGTCCATTCATGGAAATTGCTGTCCCCAGTGTGAAAATTTCAAAGGTCCGTCAGTGGATAGGGTTTGGGAGGGAAAAATCAGGAGAGAGATGAGGACACAGAGGTATTGGAATGGGGTGGAGGGTGGGAAAGAAGCTGACAGTGTGCTTTTGTCAAGATAGTCAGGGTGACACCTGACATTTCAGAAAGCTGTAAAAAGCCAGAAAGTAAACAAGCCTCATTAATTCCAGCAAAGGGCAATGTACTTAGCTGCCAGCTTCTGCTCTTTTCTTCAGCTTTCCCCCTTATTGTCTAAGGACTTCATTATCGTAAACAGCTTCACAAATTGCATAACAAACAGCTTTAAAATATTTAAAGAATAGTTGAATGGTAACCCTTATTCTGTGGAGGGAGAGGGTCCTTTCCTTCCTTCCTTCTTTCCATTGCCATAGATCCCTCCTTTTCTATTTGTCACCTTGTCTCTCTGTTCCCTCAATGTCTTCTTCCTTGCTTTCTGCTTCTGCCCTGCTGCCTCTCTCCTTCTCCCTCGGCTTCTCGCTGTGCCAGCCAATACACGAGCCTTCCTAACGCCTCCAGTGCTCGGCACAGCTCCTCTCCTAGCTGTTGGGAAGGAAGAGATTTGGGGTGGAAAATTTAATGAGGTGATCCATAAGCCAGCTGTTTCCCATTTGTGTTTGTTTCTTGCTGGAACGAGGTAATTTGTGAATCCACCTGGCAAACCGAGGGACAAAGTGTCGGGGTCGAGCTCTGTGGCACACGCAGACTTCCACGTGCGTTTGCTCTCGCAGGAGCTGGGGGGTGCGGAGCTGTAGCCCCGGGTCCCAGGTAAAGGCAAGCTCAGCCCCACCCCAGGCTGTGCCCAGCAGAGAGCTGCCAGGAGGAGATATGCGAGCAGGGCGCCTTGCAGACGGAGGAAAGCAGCTTGAGGAAGCAGCTGACGCCGAAGAGCACACACAGCGGTGACAGACATTATTTGCAGAGGTGCCAAATCATTTCTGCAGGCTGTTTCAGTTCAGGCACAGGGTAGCGAAACCACGCTCCCTCGTAATAACCTTTCGTGCTGAGGAGCGCCTGGAATGGATGGCAATTCAGCCAGGGGTGCTCTTTCTCTCCTTTCACAGGGCTGGTCTGTGGGCCTACACACACTATTAGAAGATGCTGCATTGTTCGATGTGAAGCATCGTATTCTGGCAGTGAAATTATTTTTAAAAATGAAGGACTTGCAGTCTGTTCCTGTTTGTGGGCTGGTCCCTTTTCTAATGACCTGAACCAAAAAAGCCTCAGACTCATCTGCAGTGACTAGAGACAGCTCTCCTGCTTCAGAGAGCTTAGTTTCTTTCTTGCTGCTAAATTCTTGTGAATTCAAAGCAGGCACAAGTCAATATAACAATAAGGCTTGTTTTATTATTTAACAAGACTACCCAGGGTTATAATCAAAGTGAAATCAACTTCTAGTTCAAATACCGTGCTCCAGGATTTCAGTCTCACTGTGTGTACTAAGGCTAAGATGCGGTGTGACGTTGGAGATTTGGATACTCCAAACCTCGGACCACGTAGATGGGCACAGATTTAATACCATCGGGCAGTCTGGGTGCTGTAGGGCCAGATGCAGCCGGGCTGCGTGCAGGGACATCATTGCCCCCAGGCTGCCCTGTGCAAACTCAGGGTGATCAGAAGAAGTGCGACATTCTTATCTTACGGATCTTGGCCTTCTGCATAAAGAGAAACGGGCAAAAATGCGACCATTCTCACTTGAAACTAATCCAGCACAGATATGAGAGGTGAGAGAAGCTGCTTCTTTGGTCGGAGGATGAGCTGGAAAGCAGTCTCCTGTCTTCTGCGTCCCACCTGCCCCTGCTTCAGAAGTTTCCTGTTACATGAACCTGGAATTCACTCTCTGCTAGCCATGGCTTGTGGTTAATTGTGCCGCTAAATTCAGTGCCACCAGGATCTTTCCTCCTGCTGGAGAATCACCATGGAGACCCTGATGTGACTGCGTACCCAGCACACCTCTTGGCCCTGGCATTAATCCTTCTGCAATGTACCACAAAGTCAGCTCTAGCTTGGAGGAGTGATCAAATACATATGAAAACTGCTCCCAGAGGAGGTAAATATTCGCTAGACAAGCAGAAAGAAAAGCAATAATATACCATGTAAGCTACTGCCTTTTATTAGCTCAGCTCCCTTTTCTCCCCTTGTAAAGTATTGTTGCACCGTTATATTAATCTTTACTCTGAAGCAAATTAAAGCAGGGACAGTTGTCAGAGTATTATTAAGAACATCTGTTTAATTAGGGCTGCCTTTGCATCAATTTGAGAGAGGAGTGTAACACCCCTGTTCACCCACTCCTGCTGTCTCACTCCCCCTTCCTACCCTTCCCTGGCTATGCTGAGTGCCGGTGGAGGAACGTGCGGAGAATACAGGAGCACCTGGGGCCTCCATGACACCTCGTTTCCTCCACTCGTGAGAGGTGTCAGCTCCTCCGATTAATGCTGGGGAAGGAGGCAGGGCAGGCAGGGAGGTATAGCTCTTGTGAGGTTTTTTTAGGCTCTTGAGAGCCTTCTATCCCTACTTTCTTTCCCCCAGAAAATAATTTGGAATTCTGTAAAGTGATCATGAATAACTATTAATTATCATTAGCAATTTGCCATTCCAGGCCAGCCTTTCATCTGGGGATCTCAGAGCAGTTTTACAAATGCTAATTAATTGAGACTACTTCATGAAGTAGTCTGTTAAACTCGTTTTACAGGGGTAAATCAAGGCTAAGAGATACAAAGTGCCTTGCTCGAGTTTATGGTGATGCTGACAGTGGAACCCAGACTGCGAGGCTACAAACTCTGCTGCAACCACTCCAGAGGTGAGGTTCTCAACCGCTCACCTTCACTGCAGTACCCTGGCTGGATGTGGCATCCACCCGACACCTACAGAGGTGATGAAGGCAGTCACTGAGGTTTCACCTCATCCATTTCTTTATGATGAGAAGGTTCACAGGAGACAGGTCCACTGGTAGTGATAAAATACAGTGGTCCACATGCAGTCTGCTTATGATTGCCATGATTCGAAGAGAGATATGGGGTTGCTCTAAATATATTCTGTTCTTCCTTAAGCATTTGTTACTGGTCTCTGTCAAGGCTGTGATGCAGGAGGGCTCTGACCCATTCAAAAGAGTTCTTACAGCCCTGTACCTGCCTGCCTGTCTTTCTCCAAGTATCTCTGCATTTCGATGTGTCTCCAGGTTGCGGTGTCTGATTGTCTAGGCACCATTCCTTCTGTATTTATGTAGCCACTTACCCAGGCAGCCAGCAGTGAATTAATCATTATGTCCACAGCCTCAGCTGGGAGAGGTATTGACTCATAGATTCAAGTCCAGGAGGCCAAGAACTTGTTTGTTACCTGATAAGACTAAACTTCATTTGGAGCTGCCCAAGATGTCAGGAGTGGTTTAATGAACTAACTGCGTGAACTATGAAGGTTGGAGCTCAGCTCTGTGCCACTGCACAGGAAACACAGTTTGTCTGTCTGATTGGTCTTACTCAGTGCGCAGCAGTTCAGCCTGCTGCAGATCCCAGCATTTCAGGGAAGCGCTTACGGCGAGGAACAGTTATGAATTCACGAGGGTTAAGAAAAGCAGCTCTAACTTCTCCCCTTTCTTTTCTCCATGCTCTATCTGTCCCATCGCATGTTTTTGAAAATTAGAAATTTTGATAGAGTCAAACCTTTGTCTCCCTTTAGCACAGACCACTTTCCCCTAAGAGTGTATTCCCTGAAAGGTCTGCCTCTTCTGTTGCATAAATTGTTCGCGTACTCAGGCTATCTGATGAGTTAATCAGGTTTTGAGCTGTGTCAGGTCACTCGGTTCAAAGCAGTCCATACCTATGTGTGAATCCAAATTCCATTGAGGAGTCTGAGGTATTGTAGCAAGAGCTGTTTTATATTCTAGAAACAGAAAAAAAAGATCATAAATTGTAGCTCAGTTTATAAGTGCAGGGAAATATCTGCAGTTCTGAGATAGTCTAAAGAATCTGGACTCTGAATCTTTGAGGCTTTCCCATCATTATAAGAATTAACCATATAATTAGGTATTATCTGAGAATTATCCATAAATACTCACCACAACATGATATTTGCTAAGTAATAATTAGACTATGAAAGGAACTCAAATAATACCTTTGTCTAGAAAATTAAAGGCCCTGCACTGCATTTATAGAGCACCATGCTGAGGGGGTAATAGGGTTTAAAATTGCAGTAAATTACAGCTAGACCAAATCTCAGCCCCCTTAAGCATAAAGAAGCTACAGGACAAAATAAAATCAGGTCTTCTAAGAAATTTCAGAGTCAGAAAGCTATGCAGAATCCATTTTTTTCCAGCAAGTGTGAAATCAAGTCAGTGAAAGATGCAGGCATCACAGCGTGCTTTGCCATCCAGCTCCAAAGGAGTTGTTTGGCTGTCAGCAGCGTGATGGAAGGAGCCCAAACCATTTCTGATGCGAGGGTCGATGCTGTGCAGGGGCCTGTCCTGCTGCACCCAGCTCCGTGGGCACTGCACAGCGCCAGGTGCTGGCAGCTACAACATCCCCCACTGATTTCCAAACTCAGGCTCTTTTCAGGAATACAGGACTTTTCTGAACTTTCACTGTCTTAGATGGCGTGAAGTAAGAACTCCCCAAGATGGAAGGGATTTCAAGGGACAGTTATGTTTTGCTTTGCTTTGCAATGTTTCAGAGTCCTCCTGATGAGCACAGCAGAATCTTCTGTATTTATTTATCATCATTAGAGATTTTGAATTGAACCTAAGGAAGACAAACAAGCAAATTTCACTGAATTTTGTATTTCCCTTGGATTCATTTCAGAATGGCAGGGAACAAGCACAGCAGGCCCTCAATTATGCAGCAAGCCTTTGCTGCATATGACGAAGTGTTGAGCATCTCAAAGCAGACCACAAAATTAACGGAGAATTTAAATGTTACCTCACTTTTGTTTCAACTTTGCCCTCCCCGCTGAACACGGTGTAGAACAGGGAGAGTAACCTTCCACGTGGACCTCCATCTCAGGGTGGCACACAGAGATGGACCCACGGCTGTGTAGTACGTGCGTATGGATGAACGCTTCAGAAAGGATTGGGAGGAAGTGAACGGTTCTGCACGCACAGCAGGACCAGGAAAGCAACCTGCAAACAAGGCTTAGGGCCACACAAAGAGCTTTGAAGGTAAAAAAAAAAAAAACAAAAAACAAAAACACTGAGCAGCTGCTCGTTTGCAGGGCACCATAGGTATTGGGCAGAGCAGAGTCAGCTTTGGATGAGGATGGGGTCACAGATATAGGATGTGCCAGGACACGCTGCTGGCAAACTGATCACGTGCAGCTGCAGAGAACGAAACGTGAACTAAGCTGAGCTAAACGTGGCTGGGGAAGCTTAGTTCTGAAGTTGTCTGACTTGTGCATGCTGGAACTTGGAACCTGACCATTAATTGTAGTATTTAAGGTTGGTTTTTTCCCCCCCTCTCTCAATCTGGTTCTTTTGATTTTAGTACTGGTGGTTTCTGTGTAGCAAACAAAGCCCGGTGCCAGTATCCTGTCTGGATTTAGTGAAGTCGCGTTGCATCCTTGTGGTTGGTTGTCTGTGGCTTTTTTTTCAGGAATAAAAGCAGCATTCGACTTCTGGAAATGGAAAAGAAGAAGGGCGCACTTCTTATGTGAGGCTTCCTTATTCCTCTTCCTGCGTGCTTTGCTTGTGGGATTACCCTCCAGGCCACATTTACGTTTCCTCTCCTGTGCTACCAAACCTCTAAATGGATACTTTGGTGCCTGGTGCAGCTTGATCAATAATACTTGCTGTCTCTTAGTTACCTGTGGAGAGGGACTATAAATGAGAACAAGCAATTCAACAGGGGGCTGTAACCACTGGCATCAGTCACCCCCTGCAGCAGCTGACACGTGACTCCTTTTGCCTTGATAACAGAATTACCAAGCTGTCATGTGCTCTCTTTCTCACTTTCCCTGGTTCCTGTTGTGCCCTAGCTGACCTTACACAGCCTCACAAGTCACGTTCAGAATAGATTTTGACATCCCAGTTTTTGTTCTTCACCGTTTGCTCTTAATTTGTGAGTCACATATGTCTGATCTTTGAGTGGTGTTTTCTAATTAGAGCCTTGCATTGAATGGAAATTTAGTCTTTGTGTGCCTTAAACGCCTCCCTAAATGGATCAGAGCTGGTGCAAGGTGCTGGTGCAGTGTTGTAACTGTTGGGATCCTCTGCAGGAGTGGACCAAAATGAGCAGATTCTCACGTCACACCTAGTGCCATCGTGATGCTTCAGGCCTCCCCATCTGCGGCTGAGCAAGGGCTCCCATTTCGGGTCAGCAGCAGCTGCTGGCGTGGAGGCAGTGCCCCTTGAAGCGGTGTTTTTTTGGTACAGAGACCTGGCTGTTCACACTGGGGTGTGCGATGCCACCACCCCGCAGCCACCAGCCAGTCTGGATTTACACTGGATTGAGATTTATACTATCTGGCTTAGAGCAGGTGACGGTTGGGAGTCTGACATCCAGATTTAATTCCAGGTTTTTTTTTTTATATTCTACCTCTGCCAAAGTCCATGGGTTTCAGGAGGTCTGAATCCTGCCCTGGTTATTCAGTAAGAGAAAGTGGATGTGAAATTTTCATACCATTAGGAAGTAACAGCTGAGGAAAGAAAACAATTTGTCTAAAAGAAAAAAAGTGTTTGAGGGCATCGATGGTACTTAAATCTGAGCACAAAGTGCAGTATAAACATTAGCTGCTGTGCAGGAAGCTGTATCAATTGAAATCTCAAGCAGATTTAAAAATTGTTTTTATTAAAGCTTAGCAGTTCCCCTTTCAGCCTTTTTATTGTAGGTTTTAAATTCTAATGTGTGCAGAGGACGAAGTAGGTGACTTAAACCTGCCACTGCCCAGTGAACTCTGGCTTTGTGCAGCAAATACTTCATGGTGTACAGGGAGCCCTCTGCCCAGGAGGCTCTGAAGTCGGTAGCAGGGGACAAGATGTGCTCCTGGGCTCTGATCCGTGAAGGATCTGTGCAGCGTTTGCTCACTTCCCAGAAGTAAACACCCGCCTGGTGAGGACAGAAAATTTAAGGGCAGCGCCGTGCTGTTAGCATTAGAACTGGCTTAAAACACTTGTCAATTTGGCTGAGGGTTGCTGGAAAAAAAAAAAAACACAAAAAAACAGTCCGTGTTCACTGAACACAGCTTACCAGCCCG
Organism: Anser brachyrhynchus; assembly: GCF_964034855.1. NCBI lineage: Eukaryota > Metazoa > Chordata > Aves > Anseriformes > Anatidae > Anser > Anser brachyrhynchus. The sequence goes on from NC_137718.1 coordinate 4,676,588, forward strand.
GGCTGCTCAGACCTGCCGCAGGAGCTGCCGGTTGCCATCCGGGTGGCCGGGCCCTGGAGCTGGGCGGTGTTCCTCAGCCGGCCGGTGCAGAGGGCCTCGTGCTGCCCAGCGGGCGTCTTTATTCTGCAGAGCTCTGTGGGTGTAACTGCTGCATCTCAGCCCCAGCCGCATGTAACCCGTATCTCTACCCAGGATCACTGTCTGCCTGTCGGTGGGAGGAATGTTTCACATGAGTGCTCTGTAATCTGCTGCCATCAGACTCAGCCAGGTTAGTGCAAACGTAGCATTTATGCCATGCGAGCTAAGCTGACCGATTATGACTGAAGTGGATCAAGGAACGCTCTCGAGAAGCAATCTGTCCGCGGAGCTGCAGGGATGGAAACCTTGACAGAAGGGCAGTAACGGTGCTGCGAGGTAGGGAGGCAGCGTCTTAAACTTCTCCAGCTGGCTCGCAGAAGGGCCATCTTTTGGAAGAGGCATTCTGGCACCGGTGAGCTGAGTTTCCTCAGCACATGCAGGGCCGTCCCTGTGTGGTGTCAGCATAAATCCCATGGCAGCTTTTGTAGACCTTGTTGTGTGGATTGCTGCCTCTCAGCCAGGTTTCCCCAGTGCGTTTGGGTAGATGGGTGAATCTTTTTCCCTTGCCGTTGCCTGTTGTGTAATGTCACTTCATGCTGCTAAACACGCAGGCTTCAGGCTGCCTCAGCAGTGGTTCCACGTCAGCCATATCTGCTCCTCCTCACTCTTCTCCTTGTCCTCATGCTTTCTGTTTTGACTCAGGATTTTTCTAGCAGTGGCAACGTAAAACTGAGGCAAGGAATTGCATCTTGCTCGCTCCAACAGAGGGCTGTTAATACCCCTCGTTCATCAGCTCTCCCACCATTATGTCAGCAGAATAATTCTCTTCTCAGGCTCTATAGTTTAAATTCCCCCCAAAAGGAAGCGTCCTACAGGCAGTATTTAGGTAGGCCACAGCATGCTGTGTGTGCTATGCTAGATCACTTTCCTGACACTTTTTGAGAGTCCTTCACTTAATCCCATTTTCCCATCTTCTCTTTCTCCTGCTTCTTCTCCTGTTTACACAGCCTTGAAAAGCCCAGCTATGCTGATTGCAGAAATTGCCATATTCCATCCCTCTGGCTCGTTAGGGATAAATCCCACTGCTTTACAGTGATGCAGCCCTAGGTCAGCTTCCTCAGTCCCCAGCAGTCTTCCCCTCTGCAGCTTCTCCCAGTCCCACTGCTGGGACACGGGATGCTGCAGTCTCCCTGGTGAGCTTTGGGTCTCAGGCTGTAGATCCAGCAGCTCTGAATGTGCAGAGATCCCACATGGCAATAGAGAGCAATTGGCACCATCTGGCAGCGTGCAAAGCCTTGTAGGCTTTTCTGTAGCTGGAGATTTCCTCCACTGCCACCTGTATGCCGTTTAAATTATGTATGCATCCCCCCCGTGATATCTTTGTTTCCAAATAAAAGGCAGAGATGAGACTGCAAGATGTTACTAGGCTGCCGAATTTTCAAGCACTGAAAATCTGCCATGTATCACTTGGAGTGGTTTGGGCTTGGTTTTTGTGTGGTTCCCTCTGGGAAAATGAGAAGTATCCTCCTCCTTGGGTCAGACTGCCGTTTTGCCTGCAGGCCACTGAGCACATCCTTTGGAGAATGACTTTCACTCTGCAGTGCATCAGCCTGGGTCAAAACCGGAGGGAAAGGGATTAGAGTCCCCTTATTTTCCCTTCTGGAGCTCTTCTTCCCCATCTTATCTCTTCCTTCTTTTTTTAAACTTTAAAAAAATCAGGACATGGTACTGAGCTTTGGAGTCGGGGTCCCTTGCGGATTATTAACACAAATAATGAAGAGCACAACTTTACGAGGACAAGGAGTTTGTTAAACTCATTAATTTTATTCATAATAGGGAATTAATGTGCAGAAAGGCAATGCCAGCCTGGCAGTAATTGCTTTTTGGCTTTAAAACGCTAAGTGGAAAAGTTAAAAGTCATTTCCAGCTGCTGCTTCCTTTGTCTTCTCCCTCAGTCCCCCCATCTTCTCTACTCCTCTTCTATTTTTGTTTCATGAGAACAGATTTCTCTCTCTCTCTTTTTTTTTTTTTTGGCTTCTGCCTCTTCTTCATTACGAGTCATTATATTTCATCATTACAAGACTTGGGTCATATTTCATTGCTTCCCCGTTATGTTTGCACAAATTCTTTCTCCCATCGTTGCCATATAAAGGAGAGCCAGGCAGAGAATTCAGGCGGCTCAGGTCTGTATCGATGCTTCAGCTCGTGCTGGAGTTAATGAACAGCCGTATCTCTGGCCACTTTTGGCCTTTGAACAAGCAGATGCAATTTGTTTTCTCTCCTTCCCCTCACTGAATAAGCCACCTCCTTTCAGCAGCGAGATGTCCCATCGCTCAAGGCTAATGACTAGTGCGAGTGGAAATCCCATCTCCTGCTCTCTTCAAACTTGAAATAGCTCTTCTTCCTATGGTCTTCAGCATGTGGGAGGAGAAGAGATTATTGAATAAAACAGCTGAAGGAGAGCATTGACCAGTCTGAAAGCTTGCCTAACATTATTTGGCATTGAGGTCTTTTCTGCTCTTGGAAGGGAGCATCATTGGGTATTTACACTGCAAGGGGAAAGTCTGCCGCGTTGATGCTCGCTGCTGTTGTAATGCTGTAACCATGAACTAAGCCCCGGGCTTTCTGGTAGATTGGTGACGCTGCCAGAAGTACAGCCTGGTCCTGGGCTGAGCGCAGAAGTTCATGGACTGATTCAGGTAAGTTTTACGTAGAAGACAATAAGTAGTTTGGTTGTCAACATTGCACATAGCCACTATGTAATATGTTCAGACTTTTTCATTCGGTTTTTATTGTTGCAATAAATTTTATCAACTACCCAAATGCAAGCAGATTCTCAAAAAACACACGTGACATTCCCCGAGCCTCCCAGGAGAACTGGAAACTGTAGAGGCAGCTTCGGAGTGCCTTTCTTTGAGGGTGCTGAGGTGCTTCAGAGAAAGTCTTGAGAATTGCTCAAAGTCAGCTAAGGAGTCTCAGTTTGGTCTTGCTTTTAATTGCCCAGAGCAGAGCATCAAGTCTGAGAGTCCTGTGACCTGGTTCCAGCTGCAGACCTTGTGACTCATCTCGGCTGTGCCAGAGTGAAGGCAAAACTGGTTATCATCCTTGTCTTTCTCTTTCCCTCGTCTTTGTTATGCTTTCAGCGCGTGTGTGGCTTAATTTTAGTTTAGATAAAAGCAAATGACATTTTAATTTTTATAGCATGATTTATTGTCATTTGGGTTTTAATTTATGAAAAAATAATTGAAGAGGAAGAGATTTAACCCTGACTGGCATTCGTGATAGCTATGAGCCATTGCTATGAGACTGGAACTATTTCAGAACATATTTTATTCACCCAAGCAGGACAGGGATATGTCATTTTCTGATACTAGTTCTCTGCAAAGTCCTAATTGTTTGCTTGCTGCCTGAAAGGTTTCAAAAGAAAAATAATCTGCTGATCACTCTGCACATTTTTTCTACTTGTTTTCTGCAGTCAGAATGACCTATCAGGGAAGGGTACATGTTGTTTATTCTGTTTGTGTGCTCTGTCGCAGACCTTCTCTGTTGTTTCATAGCATGACCTCCATTCCTGATACTCATTCCATTTGACATTCAGGAGTGAGGAAATAGCTGTATTTCCATCCAGCATCATCTCCTGGTCTCGGCACATTTGCATGTAAGGAGATCCTCTCTTGCCCCTTGAAGGCTAAGCTTCTGCTCCCCCTCCACTCCCTGACACGTTCCTGTGACTGCAGAGCACCAAGGCTGAGAAGAAAAGCATCTCGCTGCCAGCAGCCGCACACCCTCAGTGCCCACCCTCCAGTCATTCAGGAGGGATGGGGCCTCCTTTCTTTCCTTCAGAAATGATAAATTCTGTTCCACAGCACCGAAGATTTGTCTGCTATGATTTATAGCTGCTTTGGAGTCTTCCGTCCCTCCTCCTATCATGCCCTCCTCCTGCCAGCACTGTCTGGCGAGCCAGGAAGACTTTCATCTCTCGTTGGCTGCGAGCAGCGCAGCTCTGTCCAGGTCCGAAGCAGACGGTGGCTGCCTCATTGTCAGAAGTCCTCCACGCCTCTGCCACAAGCAGTCTGGCAGAAAATATGGTTACCAGGCTGCCTTTGTAGCTCCTGCTCCGTTCCTGCTCTGTGAACTGCAAAGAGATTTCATCTTCCTGCAGGGCTGGGCTCTCAGAGCCCGAGCAGGACGTGCCAGTATCCAGCGGTGCCCTGCAGGCCCCCAGAACGACGCGGACACGCGCACCAGCACCTCCCTCCTTCTTCGAGGCTGCACGTGGTGCCTCATCAAAGGCAAGTCAGGCGGCGATGCGTGGGTCGAGCCCCTGCAGCCCGCAGGGATCCAGGCTCTCTCAGGTGGCTCAGAGCTGGGTCCCCTGGCCCTTCTGCGCCCGCCTGCTGCCCTGGCTGACTGTGGGAGCACGTCCTCTGCTCCCCCCTGTGCTCCGTAGCGTGGCCACGAGGCGCTTGGCAGCCGGAGGAGCAGCGTGAGCGCTCGGACCCAGCCCCGGTGTGTGCCAGGGCCTAATTGGCACAACTGGTCCTTGAATGCTAATCGGGTTCCTTATTAGCATCACCCGGCGAGAGCGCTGGGGACGGAGCGGGCAGAGAAGCAAACAGGAGCATACGGAGTGCTGCACGAGTCCAGTCGCAGGGTCTGGCTAATCCTCTGTCCTGTCTAAGTGGCTGGCAGGCGCCTGGCTGCAGAGGGGGATCTTTCCCCTAATGCTTTTCTTTATCTTTTCTAGCAGCTGTGGCCAAGCTCAGTGTTTATATTAGTTCTTTTTAAAATCCTCTCCGTCTCTGTTTTATCTGGTAGTGAATTCCACAGCTTAATTATGCATTTGGAAAAAAAAAAGTAATAATTAACCTGTATTCATCATAGATGTGACGCTCTTTCCTTGCTCCCTTCCCCCACGATGTTATTTTATGTATTCACCGGTTCACACATCTTCACAGCACGAAGCAGTGGCAAGGTGGATGTGGTAGGAGGGTTCGGTTGGTGCCTGCTGCCGTGTACAGCACGGTGAGCACCTGCCCTGGTGGAAGACGAGTATGCACAGGGCTGCAGCCTCAGTTTTTTCTCCCAAAAAATGTGCACTTGGTCAGTGGGGATTTATGCAACATTTTCTGTGTATTAGAAAAGCAATACAGAAAGAGCTTGGCTCCTCTTTCACCTGCAGAGGGAGCATTGTGGGGGCCAGGGATAGCTAGCTCTGCCTTCTCTGTACAATTCAGCAGATTTATCAAATTTCGGTCCCTGGGCTGCTAGTCAGAGGCCTTTCACCAGGACTAAGCTCACCTGAAGAAAAAAATCCCACTGCATTCCCAAGCAAGCTGTCCTGCTTTTTCTGCACTTTAACCGTCTTGGAGTAAACTGCTAGCGATAGCATCCTCTCCTCGCCTCCCTCCACGAGGTCTGCCTTGTGAGCACAGCACAGGTGAAGCTGAGCAGCGAGCAGATGTTTGCATTTCACACTGCACCTCTCTTCCCTCCCCATCTGCCAGCCAGGAAGGAAGGAAGGAAGGAAGGACATGAAATCCTAACCTATATAAGCAGGTTTCAAAAGTGCAAGTCTAGCAAATACAATTCTGGCAAGAGATAAAATCACTGTGCTTTGCATATATTAGAGGTGGGATGATAAAACCGGCGTTTAGATGGCCTGAAACTCTCAGTGGATTACACCAGGAAATGCAGCCACTAAAGTGGGATCTGAAAATGGAGTTCATTTTTCCAGCCAGCACATCGCACGATCCTGGGATGATATAAAGCCACGGGTGTGATTTCTTGTCAGTCCAGGCATGTGTTTCTCACAGAAAGATTCTTCCCCTTGGAAACATTTTCTCTGCTTGCGATTCCTCTCAGCAGTTTTCTGTGACCTTTGAGTTTAGAAAGCCCTTAAATACCAAAAAGAAGGAAAGCAAAACATTTGCGGTGATAAATTTTCACCCTTGCTGGCAAGTCAGAGCAGTCCCTTTTTTGTGGCATTGTCAGGCTTTAATGGATCAAAAACGGAGCTTGTTTCCAACAACTCGGACTCCTGGTCAGGTACCTTTGCAGTAGGTCATGTTTTGTCCCCAGAATGTAAGAAAATGATATAAAATTTTATAGAAATGCACTTGCTGGAAGCGCCCTTCTTCATGGGAGTTAAGGAACTGGCTTTGCTGCAGCTTGCAGGCAGCAGGGTCCGGCGGACTCTGCGTTGGGAGGTGCTCACCTCCGTGAGCTGAGGTCTGCTTGGATCCCTTCCGCTCAGTGCACATCACCTCCGCAGTTTGAGGCAGATGTGGTATGTTTTACAGCCTCTGCTCAACTGCTCGGTTGTCTGGCAGTGTGCTGCTGTAAGGTCCACTGCTCGTCCTGCCAGTACTGGCTGCATTTCAGTGACAGATGACATTTTCCTGGTGTAAGCATAGCTTAGAACCAGCTTTTATGAAAGCTTTCTCCTTGAGCAAAGGGACATGTGTTAGGAGGAGAAGCTGGCAGTGGAGTCAGGGGTCTCTGGTGCCATCCTGGTGATCGACTAAGAACGTGCTGTGTCCTGCTTCAGAGAGCGCAGCAGGAGTCAAGCAACAGAAAATAACTTTTCCTTGCATCTTCAGGTCTCTCTGAGCCAGCGCTTGGCCCAAACACTCTCCCTTCACTGCCTTTCAGAGCCTTGCTCCTCGTGCTATTTCTGTCTCTGCTTAGCTTCTCTCTTGGCTTTCTTTAGCCTTGCTACCCTGTTGCAAACATACAAATCATCACAAAAAATAGCCAACTGCTTGTCTTCTGCTGGGAGTAGCTTGCAAGTGCATTTATTTTGGGGGGTTATTTGTCAGGTTTATTGATGAGACGCGCTCTTCTTGCGATTCTCAGCTTCTGTATATATCTGCATAATGGATGGGAAAGGAGGTGTGAATGCTCAAGGCACGTGAACGTGTATGCAGTGCATGGATTTTGTAGGGGTGTGGGTGTAAATATGCATTATTTTTGTATGTATGCGTGCGCATGTCTTTAGATGACTCTTGCTCTGTGCCAGATGCAGTATACGACAATACAGTCATTTTATGCATATTTGATGCTTTTCTGTCTGAATACGGTTTATTCTTCGTGTGAATTACTGTTTAAAAAAAACTTCCTTGCCTTCAGCTGGCTCATTGTTTTAAGCTCTGCCTCAGTGTGAACTATGAAGGATAGGTAAACAGGTAGACAGAATGGAGTGAGGCAGCTCGGAGATTATTAATATTGAAAATATGAGCAAGCATCAGCCCTTTGATCACAAGGCATGTTTACAAAAGGACCTTTCCACTGCATGAGGACGCTCGCACACTCCACCGAGCTAGTTGGCATTCAGTGCATGCCATAGCAGCTGGTTCTGTCTCTTGCTCTGTGGCTGTCCAGAGAGAGATTGTAAAACGAGTCGACAGGTAGATAAATAAAGAGAGAAAACTGGGCTATCGTCGGAGACAAATAGAGGTTTATGTAGATGCAACTTGGCAGGAGGCGGGGAGGGATAAGGCACGTTTGCAGACTGCGTGGAGGCATTGCAATTGCGCTGGAGCCTCTGGTCCGAAGGGCTTGGGAAGCTGGCTGAGAAGACTGGGAGAGGAGAGGGGACGGAGGGAGAAGCAGTGCCGGTTCTCTGGACCTGCTGTCCAGTTTCAGCCCTAGTGCCACACCTCATCCCAGCTGAGCCACACCAGTGCTGCTTCAGCAGGTTTGCTCCCCCAGGCAGTGAGCTCCCTGTGTTGGTGCTGACCGAGGCCTCCGGGTGCTTTCAAAACAGAAATGATAAATTGCAGCGTTGTGGTCTGTGCTGCACCCGCACCTCTGTACTGTCCCGAACCGTTTCTGAACCATCTCCTTGGGACAGGGTTTGAATCACTGGAAATTGAGAGTGGAAAAAGAACTGCATGATCACCCAGTCGTGTCCGCCCCAGTCTGGTCTGCAGATGTTAATACAATTTCTCTTTGTTTTTCCCCATGGGCAACAAGTGTATGAATCTGATGCCTTTTTTTTTTTTTTTTTAAACCTAGGAATCAGCAATATCCTGCAACACTGGATCCACTTCAGCACTTCACGGCCTTATCCCAGGTATGTTATGAGTGATATAAAAACATCCGTAGCTGGAGATGACAAAGTGGAAGCTCTGTTCCCTGGCTGAGACTGTCAGATGCTGAGCACAGTGTAAATACTAATAATTAATAATAATGTATGAGTAATGATCTGAAACTCTCCTTTGCTCAGTGCCATCCACATTGGCAGGCAGTGGCAGGAGATGGTTCAATATTTCATAAACAACATTTGCAAGCTTTTGTTCAGACTCAGTACAGATGTTCAGTTCAGCCATGTTTGTGCCCCTTTTTATTCACTGTTGGCTAATACATGGCGAGTCTGGCTGCTTGGGGAAAGGGAGTTCCTTGTGCTGGAAATTGTTTTCCCTGTTGATAGAGCAATGCATGGCTCTGTTCAGAGCTCATTTAAATAGACTGTTATGGGTAAGTGTGAGAAAGGACCTCAGATCATAAGAGTTACATGTAATCTTTGTGGAAGGAGAATCTCAGCCCCTTGCCAGTGTGCTCATCAAGGTATGTCTGCCACGTCAGGCTCTAAATTGCGTACTCTTCACATCACTGCAGATGAGACCATGTTTGGAATTCAGTGAATTTCTAATCTTAGGAATCTTAGATCTGACTGAAGTGATCTACACACTAAAATGAGGGGAATGGAAATTAAGAAAGGGGGACGATTCACTGGTCTCAGAGGCCACTAATACGACAGGTCCCTCACATGACATAAAGAAGAGCTCTACATTTTTATCTTCTGAATCTCTCTGTCCCTGTCTCTTACATAAGGTATTTTTAATAGACTTAACTTCCATCCGTTGTCTTTTCCTCACACGCACACGCAGTGTTTTATAGGTTTAGGTTCTGTATCTTTCTGGCACATATCCATATACAGAAATGCATAAAAGGCTGTTTTTATAGATTTAGTTCCTGTGTATATCTGCCTCATAGCTGGGAAAGCTCCTGTAGCTTTAGCTCCTGTGCACATATATAGTCTCTCACATACTCATACATGAAAGCAGATTTCTATATCTTTAGTTCTGGTGTCACACAGAAGCAGGTTTTGCTTCTTTTCAAAGGTAAGAAGTGTGGGCGGGGGTTGCCTATCTTCACATTACTAGTAGTAAAATAAAAAATCTGCAAATCTCTTTTCTGTGGCAAACCACAGTTTAGCCATAAGAGCTTGAAATGCTTTAATTTAGCTGAAATTACTGGACTCGGTAGAGAGATATCATGGTAAATATAATGCTTGTGATATACAAGAGATCATCCTAGATAATCAGCTGGCTCCCTCTTATCTTCAGAGAAAGGCTGTGTTTTCTTTTGTACTGTTTACTGCTGCAAGAGAAAATGCCAAAGCAGTAGAAGAGTGTATGGTAATAGCATTTGTTTCTCTGCTTTTCAAAACTCGAAAAAGGTAGTGGAAGCCAAATATGTTAGTAAAAACAAAGAAAAGATCATTTTTGAATAGCAGGTAATATTTTGGTTTGCTGCAACTTTGTTCTCTTCAGGATTTTCAGTTTTCCTTAGACAAAAATAAGCAAAGCAGTAAGCAAAAAGGAGAAAAAAAGTATTCGTAGGAAATCTGGGGTGAAGAATTTTCCCTGCAAGATTTTTGTCAAAAAAAAAAAAGAACATTTTTTTGCCAGCTTGTCTATAGACTTTTGATTCAGTCCTACATTTTTCTACCTCTAGTCATGACCTGCTGTAGAATGAATCAGGGGTTTCCTTAATGTTATACCTTACAACTCAGTTTAGGGCATTTTTCATGTATCATTGCCCCCCTTATTGCCATCAGTGGTCTACCCACAAGAAGAGGAGTCTTTGGTGGGAGATGCTTACGTTAGGAGGGAACACAACTGGCACTGAGTGGATGGATGTGAATTAGCTATAAGTTTCCTCAAGGGTGAATGCTACTCTGGCAGCATTTTTAGCATCTTTGCCTGACAGAGAACAGGCGCTGAATAAGTGGTAATATTCTGACGTCATTGTCAATGTTCTTGGGGCTATCTCTAGTCACACTGTTTATACAGTTTAAGGTCTGAAATATAACAGTTACTGTTATCCCAAGATAAGACGCAACAAAATGGTATCTGTAACTGGTGAGCATTATTTCTGTGTATCAAATTATTTCATGCTACTAGGTTTTCAAATGGACTCTAATTAAATTAAACAGCTTTTTTTTCCTTTATCACCACAGGCAGATCGAGATTGTATTGCAATTATGGGGAAAGATCTATATTTATAGTCTGAAAAGAATTTGTACTGAAGCCACAGTTGTCTCTCTGCCTGGCATGACATTCTCATTCTGCACTAATGTTGTGTAACCTTCTGCTAAGTAAAGCAGGCACAAACTATTTACTAGCATGATAAGGCCAAAGCTACAGGTCTTTCTTCTCTTGTGCTAAAATATGATAGCAGATGCTAAAAAACTCTTTCTTTCTTCTGTGATGATTAGAAATTGAAAGTGAAAATTCACACTTAATGACATGACTGCAGGAGCTGGGATGTCAAGAGAAATATCCGTTTGGTCGCAGCAGCAAAGTACACAACAACTGCAATGCTGGGTAACATTTGCTGTGGAATTCCAATTACACTTTGGCTTTCATTTGCTCTCTCATACAGTTCTGTCTGAGTATCTTATAATCTTTCATGTATCTGTCCTCAGAACATCCCTATGAAAAATTGCTGACCTATTTTCCCAGGAGTCACAATAGAGATTGGCAAAAGAAGTTCATAACTTTTTCAGTATCAGCCTCTCATAAATTCACTGTTGACAAAGGTTACACTGAAAAATTGGTTTCCCCCAGCACAAAAACAATGCGATCGGAGGCATTCAGTATTGACGAAAGATGCTCTTTTTGTAACAGGCCTTAGCTGGGGAGTTGTAAAATCTGAGCTCAGTTTGTAAAATCTGTTGTAAAATCTGAGATCAGTTTGGGCTCTGCCGGAGACTTCCTTAGTGCATGTTCTTGGACAACGCAGGTCTTCCTCTGCCTCAGTTTTTCCACGTGTGAAATGCAGAGCTCTGTCTGATGAAGCACTCTCATCAGTGATCCAGATGTACCGCGATATTCAGGGATGGAAACCATATCTGCTCATAATTGTGTGAATTCCAGCAGTGCTTTGCAAATAATATTCAGCTGTACAAATGCTGGCCTGGGAAGCCTGCCTGTCTCTCTGCAGCCTGTCAATGGGCTTTCTCATTACCATAATCAATACAATTTATGCCCAAAATAATCAATGAGTAACCATCAGGAGCGCTAAGGTCTGTGTGTCTAATCCTCTGCTCCAATTCTGATCACATTTTTCTCTACTGCTTGCAATTCAGCTTGAATTGTTATAACGAAGTCTAGAAGCTGACCATAATAAAATAAAAAACATATTAAATTCAAAGTTAAAGGTGCACTCTCATTTAAGGTTTCTGGAATAGCTCAGCTTATGCAGTGCTGGTGTTAAATTCTGTGGCCTATGCCTTTATTAAAAACTATTTTGTGAGAATTTTTTATTGCATAAAAACGAAAATGAACCCTGCTTCTTAATGACTTTCTGGTGATAAGAGTTCAGATCAAGGAGAAATGAGAATTTGCCACTGGATCTGCAGCAACAAACAAATTATAATATTAACAAGTGCCCTTTTTTGGTTTTGTTCATTTTCCTTCGACAAGCTGTGGGTTTTACCCATCTGCCAACACTACACGGTTTCTCGGTGGATTGCTCAGTGGGCAACTGGCTGGTCAGCTCTCAGATCATCTTGTACCAGCCGGAGACGACGGTGCACCAGAGCTCTCCAAAGCTGCCTAAGCAATATACACGAGGTAGGCACACAGGGAAGATTTGATGCATCCCAGCGGTGCCAGATTCTCTCTGCGTGCACAGATCAGCTCCACTAGCCATGTGCAGTCAACAAGCCTTCATCTCGCTCCCTGTTTGGATTCAAAGCGGACTTTGCAAAAAAGCTGGTGGGGTGGTTGCTACTGCTTGCTCCTCTAACCAAGCACATACTCCTTATGCAGCAGGAGAGGAGATTGTGGATCGCCACGACAGTTCGTTTGCCCTGGCACCTGAGGGGCCCTTTAGGAAGAGGGACATCAGAAGCAGGCTTTTGGCCCAGGAAATTGGCACTCCGTGATATATGGCCTGCGTTCATAGGGGGATCATCTCTGCCTCAGGGAAGGGATATCTTTGAAGGAAACGACCACAGATTAAAATTGTTTTAGGCTTGGTCTGCAAAAAGAGCTAGGGATCACTGGTCTTCATGCAACTGGTCTTTGGGAGCCGGTGGAATTCTGAGTGGCTTGCCAAGGACTCACAGTAACTGTTGCACTGGAAGTGGGAGCCCCGTGTCCTTGACAGCTGCTCCAACTCCTTTAAACATCTGGAGAAGAGGATACTTCCAGATATCCACGTGAGCTTTCCTAACAGAAGATTCACGGTCATGTTCAACTGATTGTTTGCATCCAGAGCGGGCTGGGACATCCTTCAAATGCTGCCTAGATAAGCAGTAAATTAAAAAGCAGTTAAGAATGGAAAGACGGAGGTAAATGATGCAAGGTGTGAAAAACGGTGGCCTAGGTCTGTTTAGACTTGATATTCTGCCTGTCACACTTGATCTGATTGTAAGCTGTAAAAGCAGTGTGCTTGTGCTCAGGGGCCTCAAGGTAGCAGCACTGTTGCATGTCTGAAGCAAGCGGACACCTGAGCACTAGCAGAAGTAGTACATTACAGAGAACATCTCTCCTGCCTCATATCATTCATCACAGGACCAGTTCTGTCCTCCCTTTTAACACTGCTTCTCTTGCTGTGCATCCACAGGAATTCTCCTGGCTTGGCACTTCAAACTCTAGCCAAGTCACTAATATTATTAATTGGTGTCTTTATTATGAGTGATTTGCAGTCTTTTATCACAGTTGTGCTTAGGTGTCACTCCCAAATTCCTGGTTTTGTTCTGCTCACCCAGTAAATAGCAGTGCCTTTCCAAAAAACAGATGCCCCAGGTAATTCAGATAAAGCAGGTCATCACTGCAGCATTTTGTGCCTTTCTTGCAGTCTAGTTGGTGTAACAGATTTCTCATGTCAAGTCCTGGCACCACTGAAATCAGCAGGAACTTTGCCACAGGCATCATCTGGACAAGGATTTCATCTCTAATGTACTGAGTGATCCAGGGCAGTTAATGACACTTGGGTTCTGTCTTCATTCAGAGGATCTGAATTTATGCGCGTATTTGTTTGTTTATTTGGGGTTTTGCTAATGAACAGGTGGCCTCTGATTCCTGACTCCTCTTTGTAATGAAGCCATTTGCAAATATGCAGCAGAATTGTTTACTAAACACAGTTTACCAAGCTTTTCAAATAAAAACTACTTAAGATGTCCAACAGCTCTGGCTGGAGATACGCCTCATACGATCTGTTGTTCAGTAACGGATTCTAATTCCAAACACGACACTACTTATTCCACTGTGTGGAGTCTAATTAACTGTCAGAAATGCATTGTTGAAGGGATGATGGATTATACCAAGGAAAACATTAATGAAGCTCATTCCAGGCAGCCCGCGTGAAGACCGCAGTTGATGTCAGCGGCTGCATGGAGAGTCTGTTCCTTTCGGCTTCCGAAGCCTCCAGCAAGGAGAACCTCAACTGCTTGTGAAGCCCACCCAATTAGGAGCCCATTAGATGCACCCTTTTCTTTAGCTGTCACGATCGAGGTGATTGTTGTCTTTGCAGGTAGCTGGGTTTGCCACAGAAGCAGACTGAAAAGTCAGCAGTGACTAATGTGGCAGTCACAGTATGGCTTTGTTATCCCTGACCTGAAATTGCTGCCCAGTAGCAGAGTGTAACGTGGCCACGGTGAAAGAAGAAACTATGAAACTTGGCAGTGCATGCTTCCCAGCAGGGCAGGACCTGCCTTCTTTTGCAGAATTGGGGACATTGAAATATCTGAGCTCTGAGGGTAAGAAACAGCATTCATCTTTGCACTGTGTGTAACCTTCCACATCAGGCGAACAGCTTCCCACGCGGTGACATCCAGCTCTGAAATGTGATTCTGCTCTGAGGCTGTAGTGGAGCCCAGTCTTCCCAGTAGTGAGAGCTGCAGTTTCCGAGCCAGCCTGCAGTGCCTGCTCCTCCCAGCAGGGAACTGCTGGAAACAGGGCAGAGAGTGTCCATTCAGCCCTCACCACGATTGTCTCCTGCTGTGGAGGCCGTGCCATCTGCTGAAGAGAGAAGAGCGTCTCTCCCCAGCCACCTCCAGCCTTCAGGTGGCAGCTCGAATGCAACAGCAGTAACTGTGACAGCCGTAATTAGGTGGGAATGGATGCCCGTGTGAACCCAGTGGGCAGGGGTGAACATAAGATGCTAGCAGAATTCTTTGCACCTTATCCTGAGCAGATGGCTCCAGATTAGTCCTTTTCTTTTTTTCTTTTTTTTAAATTTTTTTTCTGTTTTGGTAACTTTTCAAATAATGAAGCCACAACCTGGCTAAAGTAGCCGCATCTGGATCACATAAGCCTAACGTTCCTCAGGGTGAAGCGCAGGTTATCTTAGCACGGGCGGAGGAAAGACCACGGTCACTGGCGCACAAATTGTATGGCTGGAAATGGATTCTGTTAAGTGGCTTAATTTCCACCCGTGTTAAATCTGGGAATAGAAATGGCCCTTTCTAGCTGAAGATCCTTGACCAGAGACCTAAATGAGTGGATATTCCACCACTGCTGCCTTTTTTTACCGTAAGAAGTTCTCTCCCCAGCCATCAAACTGCAACAGGCTGGAAGAACAAGAATGAGTCTTCCTCTAAATTTAGCTGAACATCGCGTCAGCCTGACCTCGGAGTTGGCCCTGGGCTTGTAGGAGATCAGGACAGAGACTAGGCTGTGGGCTGTGCAGCTGCCACTCAAGGGCTTGTCCGAGGACTTAATTTAGTGTAGGGGGATGCCCTGGGGATTGAGGCTAAGACCTGACCCTTCCAGTTCCTACCCCCAGTGGGAAGAAAGGCAGTGGGCACCAGAATGGGAAGGGGGCTTAAGGGTGATGTGGTAAAGTCAAAACAAAACTAGTGAGGTGAAGTAAAGCACAGAGGGGGTTGCGGTATCAGAAATTATATCCTATTAGGCTACAGGATAATCCCAAAAGAGGTGGCAGAGAACAGCAAACAGTTTAAACCAACTTGCGTATGCTGGCTGATGAATACTGAAAGATAAAAGGCAGCAGATAAATTAATTAAAAATCCATGGTTCAGACGTGCCTTGCAATGCCTCTGACTGTCCCTGGAATTCATGAGGAGAGAAAGCAGTACAAAGCAAATGGAGTAGCACAAGGGCAAAGCTCTTAGCATTTTTTTGGCATCTGATATGTCAGTTAATTTAAGCCACAGACACTGCAACACAAAAAACATTCCAGCAAACAAAAGTCTTATCTGAACAAGTCATTTTTCACCCTTTTTATGACTGCATTTATCAGACAATCTCTGAAATAAAGTTCACCTCACTTATATCTCATCACGAAGACTCAGCGTCTGCCGAAATGAAAGCAATTAATTGAGGTCTTTTACAGAGAGCCGCATTACTTTCTCTCATGCATCATTGAGTTAATTATTTAATGACATATAAATCCTAATGGTTCAAAAGGTCTGGGGCTGTGCTGGAACCGCACGGCAAAGCTGTCTTTCATCTCTCCTCACAGAAGAGCAACTTCCTTGTGAAGAAGGAGCTATCTGTTTGAACTAGTGTTGTGGCAGCCATCAAAAGGTGCGATACGAAATGTTTATTCACAGACAGATCCCAGATATTAAACGAAACGAAACATATGTGGTTGCCTGTTTGTTTGTTATTCCCCTGGTAGACCCTAAAGACATTTTCCTATCACTCTCTCTTATTGGATTAGCTGTCGAGTAGTATACGTCTGTTTGATGTAGTGTGGTAGCTTCATGAGATAATATTTGTCATTAAGGAAATAATCACAAATTAATTAAATTGTAAAAGGACTGAGCATTTTGTTAATAATAACGCTTTGGATTTATTTGGTACCTTTTATGTAAGGATCTTGGAGAGCTCTGTAGAAGTGAATTAGTTGATGATGAAGTTGCATTTTCTGTCACGTAAGTGCAATCTTGGCATTATTGGGCCAGCAGCTTCTTGTCTGTCCTTCAGCCGGGGTTTCTGGACCCATCCCTGGCTGGTACTGGGTATGCAGGAGCTCTCTGAGCCTCTCATGGGCACGGCCACGCTTTGTTCTGATCTCAGCTTGTTCGTGCTGACCCTTAGCTTGCAGAATCTTTCTAGGGACACTTTCTGAGCCATTGTCCTGGGCTCTTCCGCTGACCAGAAATGTCTTCTTCTAGAGAAAGGCTAAACCACAGCGAGGATGTGGTTTCTGTAATATCCCTGCCTACTGCAGTGATGCCAGACTGCAGTGGAAGCGGACTGGAGAGATGTGTCTCACATCCTGCTGACAGAAGGGGTGGAAGGGCACACATGGCCACCATGGGGTTCCCTCAGGTACTTGTCTTTCAGTTGACACTGGCTTCTTCTTACTTGTAGCCATTTTGTGAATGGGTTTGAACGCCTGTGCTTCACAAAAAAGAGATGGCTGTTCCT
The DNA here is from genome assembly GCF_964034855.1 of Anser brachyrhynchus. Lineage (NCBI taxonomy): Eukaryota > Metazoa > Chordata > Aves > Anseriformes > Anatidae > Anser > Anser brachyrhynchus. Next base: position 4,693,306 of record NC_137718.1, read on the forward strand.
TAAAGCCTTGCTCTGAAGCCTACAAACAATCATTCTTCATTGTGGACCAACCTTTGTAATGTGTAAATTACCTCGTGTCCATTACAATCAGCTAAAAATCTAGCACAGATCTATCTACTGTGGCTGGGGAAATACAAGCGCATTTGCAAGCATCCCTTGTCTGCAACTGAGACAATGGGCTGAGCACAGCTGCCTGCAGACAACTCGGCCACCAGGGAACAGCTGCAGCCCCGGCGATGCTTTTCTGAGATGACATCTGTGAAGGTACCGAGGCAGGGCATGCGGACAGCTTTATGTGAGGAGAATTCCCTCTCGGTGGAAACTGTGCCTAAAAGCCCAGGCACCTATAGGAGCTACTCTGGACCTTTAGCAATGAGTTAAATGTGTTCTGCAGATCTCTTTAGACCACGTAATTCTGTTTTATGTGGTCTTGGTAGCTCATCTGTCTTGGAGCTGTGGAAGCCCTTTAATACAGAGGTTGCATGCAATGAAATACGTGCAACCTTTCTAAGACGAGATGGGAAAACAGCCAAAGTTTCAACATGAAAAGCCCCCAGCATTTCAAGTGCCCACCAGAGCAGTTTTATTTCTAGTGCCAAGAACGCGTGCTAACACGGGGGAGAAATGGAGCTTGGAAGAGGCTGGCCCTGATTCTGTTCCAGCTTTCACCAGCCCCTTGCTGGTGTAAACACGCTGCTCTGGGCAGGGTCAGTCCAGCCGCACCGCTGTAGTGTGTCAGGGAACCCAGCCCGCTCTCCTGAGTGCAGGGACTCCTCAGTTCACCAACGTTTTTGCATTTCCTCTTATTAAAGAGCTGTGCCAGGCTCAGGGGAGCTCTGAAAAGCCTTCTGTTTAGGGACACTGCTGCATTCACGTCAACTGGCATTTCTGTTCCCTTTGCTAGCTGTGCTGCAGGGGCCCTCCGCATGAAAACAGGAGCCGTGTTCCTTTGGAGTTCATCATTTTTACAACAGCTGCTGCCTTCTGCCTTCCCCACCCACCTGAAACGAGGGCTTGCTGCAGCAGGCGACATCACGAAGTACTGGAGAAGGGTCTGAGTTGTCTGAAGTGTCTTGTGCAAGTCAAAACTGGGAAGAAGCAGTGAGAATTCAGGAAGGAATGCAAAATTTTTCTAGATCAGTGGTACCTGCTTGAAAACAACAGAACAGACAGGTACACCTGCACAATTTAATGGAAAAAATATCCTTCATGACTTGTGAAATACAAAGATGCCACCTGTGAATCAAGAAATCCTTAACTGACCATCTCTGGAGGCTGTGAGATTGTGCTGGGGAGAGGTATGCTTGCCCTCTGGTTACACTTTTTCCTTCGTATTTGGTTTTACCCACTCTGAGAGACAGGATCTTTGGCAAGGTAGTGATTTTTAATAAAAATGCTTTTCCAAGGACTCCTGCTAATAAAGAGATCAAAGAAAAAGCTTAGCTGATACAAAAGCAGTTGAAGACATACATGTCAAACTGAATAGGAACAGAAACCAGCAAGGAGAGTGAAGACTACTCTGAAATTATTCTTATGCTTGATATAACAAGAACTGTGCAGTTTTAGTAATTATTCCTAATGCAGTTTTAAGGAAATACTCTTTTTTACCTACTTGCTTTCTGATTCCTTGTTTCAGCTGCAGCTAACGGGTTCTCTTTGGTTTCCTTTCCTCGGGGAAGTGAATGTAATTGAAAGAAAGAGGAGAATGAATTAAATAGATCCACTTTGAAGGTGAATTGTAGCTTTTCAAGTTTACCAAACTCAGATAAGCTGCCCGTGAGATAAAGCTTTTGCTTCTGCAGAAGAATAGCTACTGGACAGCCAGGCCAGAGGAACCACTTCCAATACAATTCAGCCACACTTTCTAAATGAAGTGTCTTAAAGAATCCAGATAGATTCTGTCAGGTAGTTACTGGGTGTTAATTACATACTAGCTGATTACAGGAAACATATTTATGGGGATATGAGACCTGCTGATGTCTCTGAGATAGTTTTATAAAATATCCTGTTTGGAAAGAATTTTTGCATTGATTTTTCCATACTCTTTTTTTCATTTAGTTTATCAGTATTACCTTGAAAAGAAAGATGGTTCTTTCTTAAAAGTTTTCATGCCATAACTTCTGAATTCCCTGCTTCTTACTGGATGAGTAGGAAACCACAGGTGGTAAGTCATAAACTCAAGCTAGAAATGTTTAGACAGTGGAAATGTAGGAATTTCAATTCAGAAGGAGGTATGAATGTTTTTTCTCTCCTTTGATTTGTGTGGGCTAGACACACATTTTGCTGTGAGCACAACCATATTTTTATTGTGAGTGTCACCAAGCTAATAGTTAAAAGCTGACGAAGAGGATTAGAGATCCAGTGACTCAAAACATTCGCAAAACCTCTTTGTGGCTTCCCTGCAGGAAGAGCATTCACATAAATGCAACAAGTGTGTGTGGAACTCAGGCAATTTATCTTAAGAACATAGCTCCTGTGATTGTCACTGTGATGTTTCACTGTCAATAAGCAGCCGAGATAACTAGCTCTTCTTTTGAAGCTTCTGCATAATTTCTGCCTGTCTGTGGGTGCAGGGGGAGCCTGTGCATGACTCTGATCTTACAGAGGGCTCCTGGCTTCATGTTGTGCTGAATTAGTGACATTGCTCATGCTGGACCAGTACGTGAGATCCTTGTGTAATTCAGTCCTAAGGAATCTGTCTAAATAATACCGTGTAATATACACAACAAAGGACCTCCAGATTTGACTTATACGTAGGAAATCTGACACAGCACCAACATTTTGCTTGAAACTGTTAAAAAGGAGATTAGGAACATGCTCGGAAAGAACAGAAATGGTAAATGAATATGACTGAAGCTCAAACAGATCGATTACAACTCGTCTAGCCTAGCATTTGCCTAAGAAAGGTAGGTGAGCAACTTCACTTTACAAAAAGCATCAAAGGTCATCAGAGACGTGGCTTAATGCTCTGTCGCAGGGAGCGCGGCCTCTTCCATACGTACGGCTTCCTCCAACGTCACGTTGCGCTGCAGATGGCCTGGTGCTGGGTCCAGATGAGCAATGCATCAGCTGAATCACAGAGACAACTTGATATATCATCATTTGGCTTTTATTTAATACACAATAACATTCCCTCTAAGCCTAAATTAATTGCACAGTAGTACATATGAGTCACTTAATTGTAATTGTTATTACCTTAATTTCTACAATTACAGTGGATAAACAACTGTACTTCATTTTCCAAATGATGTGGCTTACATTTATAGCATGTTTTCTCTCTACCTTGTACATTTCTCAGAGCAAAACGTACATTTATATAACATCCTCCCTAGCAGGGGATTCTGAACCTTCCTCCCATGTTGTTTTAAGATCTTGACCTTCAGCTGTGGCCACGTCCTGGGTGGGACCCGGTGACTGAATAACACCAACCTGCCCGAGTGTGCCACAGCTCCAGCCAGTAGCTGAGGAACCGCTGTCAATAGCTTACACCGTCTTCTCTTTTTTAGTGGCTATACCCCACAGAGTCATATATAAATCAGATTTATAGCTTTTCCAGACATTGCCCTCCTTTTTATCTTGAAGACCTGCTGGTCCTGGGTTCGGTGCTCATAGATGACCGAGCCAGGAACCGCGTTTCCTTGTGTCTGAACGAGACAAGGCTTTTCCAGCAGCAGAACTCTGCCGATGCATCCCAGCTGCTGCACACATGCGGATCTATAAGAGGAGAGCTCACTAATAACTTTAATTCTTGTGCTCTCCCTTCAAGCTACAATCCCTTTAATTACAGGCCTGTAACATTTTTCAGCAGTTCTCACTTCCCAGCAAATAGTTTGGCTAATAGTAGCTGTATTGATGGACCCATCTACCAGGGCAGAGAAAGAACCAAAGCTCATAGATTTAGAATGAATGGAGTGTTTACCTGTACATCATTTTAATGGATGGTGAAATTCATTCTCATGATAGTCCCATAAATGTCACTTTCTGTCTGCCACAGCAAAATACTTGTGTAACAAATGGCATGCTGCATTAATACCCAACAAGAGGACATTCAAAGCAGCTTGACTTGCATTACACATGCTAATAAAGGCTCAGCCTGGGATTTTTATTCATTCCACTGGCTCAGGGAGCAGCAGAAACACATGGGTGGAGGTACAGCAACAAGGAAGATGGATGATGTGAAGACAAATAAACCAGTCTGGCTTCCCAGAAATGATATTTCTTTGTTGAGCTTGGGTTTATTCCAGACGCTCTGGTAGAAACAATTATTTTTTTACCTGTAGCTCCAAGAAAACTCAAAGGGTGATCAGTGTCTTATAATTTGTCAGAGTAAATAGTCACAGCTCTGAAATCCCAGTGTCCAGACAGGCAGCGAAATCAAAGCCCTCAGATTGATGCAGGCGCACAGGAAAGAGGAAACGTAACCCTTTGTTCCTTTACATCCCGATTTGCCGTAGTCTTTTAGGACTGCAGCACTGTCTTTGTGCATGTCTGCAAAGCACTTCGGACACTGTGAGCAGTATGCAAACGGTAAACATCAAACCACGCTCAGCCTCCCTTTTGTTTTACAGGGCGTCTGTGTACTCTCTACCCAGGAAGACCTTCCCTCAGGTTCCTTTAGTGAATTTCTCTAAATTCTGGAGTTGTACAGATAGATACAAAAGCAGCAGTGCTGCCCGTTGGCCTCTCCTAGGCTCAGGGGCTGGTGTGCAGTGTAGCAAACGGCATCACTGTTGCTCAGCAGGGAAACAGCCACACTGACGGTGCCAGTACTCAGCTCTGTTTCTGTCCTACTGTGCTGTTGTTTTTTTAAATGCTGTTTGTCAGCCTTACAAATCTATACCGATGGCCTGAGAGAGGCCTGTGGAACTTCAGAAGGATGAAACTGAAGGAATTCTTTAGAATTAAAAAGGGTTCTTCGGAAGTAACTCTAAAAACAAGGTAGTTCTATAGAGATTAGGTCCTTTCTGTACCTGTAAATCACCCTCTCGGCTTTAATAGAGAACAATGTCTCTTATAAGGGATTGTAAAAGTAGGTTCAAAATGTAGAGGAAAGATAGTCTTTGTCTCTCTGTTAGGTTTTCCATAAGCAGCTGTCTTCTTGGTATTTTTGATGCACTTATTACTGAGTGATGGAAAGGGTTGGATGCTTCAGGAGCTGGAGACGGTCCCACCACCACTTTGCCTTTGAGGCTTTTCCTAAGGAAAGAAATTCGGTGACAGCTTTCTCCAATCAGCACTTTATTGCTCAGGAAAGGTTTTCATTAACGATGCCTACATGAAGAGAGCACTCGCTCTTTGTGCCACCCGGCCTTTCCCTGGCAAGGTAAGTGATAAACTGGGGATGGATTAGAAATCCCTGACGGTGGATGGCCAAACTAATCAAAAAGCAATGCTTCCCTGTTCCCGAGTAACAGGATTAGAGCCCGGGAGAAGTTTAACGGGACTGCAGTTACTGAGCTGAATCATTTAATTCATGGAAAGCTTTTTATTTTTACTCTTATGTTTTCCTGTTATGCGTTTTTATTCTGTATGCACCTTTGGTTTCTTCTTCCCTCACGTTGGCTTGCTTTCAACCTCGCTGCGCCTAAGCTTTGAAAGGCCAGGCCTCCTGCCATCAAAAAATGCCGCGGCTGCTTCCAAGACCTGCTCGGTGCTGCCAGGCAATCTAAATGGTTAACTGGGCCTGGATGGACTATTTGCTAATTAGAGTTTTCTGTCTTAGAGACATGTTCCTTCATTTGCATCTTCTACTATAAACATCCCCTGGATGCCAGTGCTTAAAGCTGCAAACCCTTTCACACGAGAAATACAGAATATTTTCCCCTGGGTGCCAGTTCCCATGACCAATGCCGTTTCCCTCAGCTTTGGCTGCAGCTCAGATGGCCTCGAAGCATCCAAAAGGGCCGTGTGGCTCCGTGTTTGGATGCAGTCGTATCTCAGGTCTCCACCAGAAAGCCAAGAGCATCAGTTCATCTCCCGAGCACTGTCAGTGGATCAGGACAAATGGCAGTTGACAGGCCCTCGGCGGCGATGCGATCTGAAGGGTTCATCTGCTGCTGCTATTTTCTCTTGCTGAGCTGTTGTGCGAATATGTTTAAGGCAAATACCCCTGCTCCACTCTGATGGCCTCTCTGGCTGTTTATGTGAGGAGAGTGGTAATTCCGTAGTGATATTGCAAGGAAGCTGCTTCTCTGTGTTTAAGAGCTTTGAATTGTGAAGAGAAAGGGGAAATATAATCTTCTTACGTTATCATTAAAGGCATCAACTAATCCTGCTGCAAAAGGTGTGATTTGCTGATCGGAAGGAAAAAAAAAAATCTGCTGCATGGAAATACATATCACCAGCTAATGAATACTTCTCCCCTCGTTCCTCGAATGCTTATCTGCATCTGATAAATGCCATATCCCTGCCTGGTTAATACAGAATCCCCACGGAGCAAATGTTATGTCCCTTTCTCTACCCATTTTCCTTTCTTTTTCACTGCTGTGTAAAAACAACAAACTAATGATGCTGGGATGTAAATGCGCTGCAGGTGGAGCAAGAGGTGGCGTAGTCAGGTGGGCTTCTCGTCTGGCTGTCACAGATACACTCTCATTTTACTGCTGACTTGCTCTGCTGCCTTAGGCAAATCACTTCACCTCTTTATGCCTCATGTTGTGCCCATGGGGAAAAGAAATAAATATTAGAATATCCAGCTTTGCCCTGCTCCCTTTATAAATTGAAAAGAAGGAAAGGTCTGGAAAGAAGCATCCATGCATTTAGTTGTGTGACCATGGTTCTATCTATCTGCCCTCATGTCCCTGGCAGGATGAGGGAAGGGCTGACTGTTGATTCCTTGTTTTTGCAGAGACCCTCCCCAGGGGGTGAGCCACGAGGCTGGACAGCAGTTGTGCAAACTCCCCGGAGAGGAGGAGGGATGTGAGCAAGGTTAGTGAACTTTTGAGCAAGGGGACAGATAAATGTTGGGAAAAGGTGTCAGCTTGCTGACAGTGCTTTTTTTTACAGTGGTATGTTTTGCTATAACTACAGGTGCAAATTGGCTAGATTTACTATGCTACAGCGTGTTTATGACAGTTCCTTCTACAGACATGCAGCAAATTGGCTCTGCTAATAACGTATTGCTTCCCTTTGCTTCTGGAAAGGATCGTTGTGCAGACAGCAACCACCCTTTGGGCCGTGAGCACACGGTTCTGCAGTGGCTTCAGAAAAAGTATTTAATGGTTTGGATGAACTAAGATGTTCCTAAAACCTGTGTTTTGCCAAAGCTGAACAGGAGTCCAGCATGGCGGGGTTTTAATTTAAAAGTAGCCTGATTTATTTTTGCTTTGATTAATGTTTTCATGCTCCTTTGGACTCTGCCAACAAGGAAAGCCATTCTGGCAGCCTTGCTGGCTCTATGAAGTGTCTCGTGAGTGACACTGCTCTGTTCTCACTGGCTTCACAGCCCAATTTGCAGGCTGTGTTTGTGGAGGCTGCATCTTTACAGCTCACACCACAGACCTGCAGGCTTTCATTTTTATTGTTCTTTTAGGTTTTGTCACAAAGGTATTAAATGCGCCAAAACTCTTAGAAACTTAACTTCCTTAAGGGGTTCCCACCTTTCATCCTGCACAGTAGCTGTGCCATATAAGCTAAGCATTCCCCCAACACCTTCCCAGCACAAAGCCTGAAGGAAGAAAGAATGTGGGACAGCATGTGATCTAGAAGGGAAATGCACAGGAAAAATCTGAGCTAGAAGGTTAGGGGAGGGCTAAAATGGCGTTAACAGAAAGGGAGTTTGGTGCAGGTTGTGCAGAAATGTGAGTCGAAGCCAAGAATGCCTGTAGAGGTGTGTGGGTTGGGGACAATAACAGGGGATTTAGTTCCAGAGGAAGAAGGTTTCAGAAGAAAAAAGTACATACAACCAAGTTGAATGCAAAGGGGCTATTGCTTAGAAGTCTGGAGGAGTTGAAACACCAAATATGTGAATGAGAAATATTAGATTAAGCAGCCTAAGGCTCATAGGGAACAGCAGCTCCGTGACAATAGCTAGAATTGTCTTGGACACGTGGGTTGACCATCAGCAAGTGCAAAGATACAACCAGCTTCTGATATTGCTGTCAGCAGACGAGGTTTGCAGCCAGCTGGCAGCAGAGGGTAAGTCTCTTATTTTAACATTTATTTTGTGCCAGTGTTTTGCAGTGCATCTGAGTGATTGCAGCACTATTTGAAAATGAATAAAATTATATTTGGATTTCCCATTTCTTTTTTTTTTTTCTTTTTTCTTAATGACTTGCTTTTAGTTAATGAAACGTCCTGCTTCTTAGGAAAGAAAAGAATAGGCCGTGATTTCCAGCCAAATGTGTATGTGTTTGCCAGTGCCTGTCAGCATAATACCCCATTAAAGTTTGTGCATGGATCTGGGCACAGGAAGCTGACTGCAGGATCAGGACCTGAAACTTTTCACTTGTCTAGCCTTTCTGTGTGTGATCTGGAATTTGAATTTCGGGGCTACTCGTTGGGCTGTTACAAAGCCCTGTGAAAGTAGTGGTGTGATTACCTTCAGTAACCTGGGTGGGCATGCCAGCAATTGATCTGGGAACACTCAGAGAGGAGATCAAACTCTATAGCTTGCACACCGCACGTCCATCTTCTGTAGTTTGGGCACAGATGGCTTGGATAATCCTGACTGAAAAGAGGCTAACAGTTGTAATTTAGAAGGAAGGCATCTTTCGTTACCTCTGAATAACAGCTGTGTCTTGGAAACATTTTAAAGATCCCTTTAAATATAAGCTGCAACATATTTCTAGAGAGTCTGAACTGCTATTATATTAAAAATGTGGCAGTGGTGTTTTATGAAGGGGAAACAGCTTAATGCAAAAGTAGTGCTATTTTAAAATGAGTTCCTTTTATTAAATGGATGAGGTGGTTTTATTAAAAAAGACCTTTTGGGAGGAAAAACTGTGCCTGTATTTCTGTCCTGGAGTGTAAGGCAAATGCATGTTTCTCCCCACCTCCTTTTTTTAGAGAAGCAGGGGCTGGGCTCCGATCATTTGGGTTTTCTATGGAAGGGGTCCAGCTTCTGTCTGCACACACGGAACACACTGCATCTTAATGTGAAGGGTTTGGCAGTAGCTCTTCACAAAGGTCATGCATTTCTTTGGCCCAAATGTACACTGACCTCTGCAGAAAATTGTGCTTAAGCAAACGCTATTAAGGGTACCGGTAAACTCTTCCCATTCTCCTTCTGCTGTGCTCCTCTCTGGGGGCTGCTCCCCATCACCATTTGTAGGATCGTGGCGGGTCTGGTGGCAAAGGACCTGGTGGATGCCAGCTCTGATACTTAACCAGTGATGAAGCCACCGCCGCAGTCGTCCTGCAAGAGCCATTAGGTTGGGTCCTTTGAATCCAGACACGGAAATTTGCTGTTCTTGCTGTGGCACAGAAGGAGAAAACTGACAGCAGGTGGCTGGTGCAGTTAGGCAGGTGGCCGGGGCTCCCCCTCTTCTGTGCAGGCTCCTCCGTCCTGCCAAAGGTGGTGTGCCTCTGCCCGAGGAGAGGCAAGCAGCACCTCTGCTTGGCCTTAAGCAGGCGTGCCGGCTTCGTACATCGCCATGAGAGATGGAAACATAAACACTCTGTAATTTGGTTAAGTGGGAAGAGGAGGCAAACTCATCATAATAGTTCAAAATAAGAAACCCAAAACCAACAACCACCCCGAAAACAACAAATAACAGCTGCTTTTTGCAGGAGCAGCAACAGCCAATTTTCCTTCTCATAAAAGAGAGCAATGATGTGTGTCTCTCCCAGCCTGCTGCAGCTGCAGCCGTCTCTCCGAGCACAGCTCTAACCAAGTTTCCGGAACAATGTGATAGATTGTATCTGCATAATCAGAAGGATGCAGGATCCTAACCGAGCTGAACTACTAACAGGCAATAAAGCCAGGGCACTAACATGCTCATCCCATAAAGCACCTAATCAGTTACCTTTATACTTCTACAAGTGCGCTGCTTATGGATATATTTTTGGTTGAATATAAGGCATTTGTGCACTCTTTTGAGTGGTGGGGATGAAACCGTTTGAACAAATGCTAGGGAAAGGCATACCGCTTCCCTCCTGGCTCCTGTTGCCTGAAATCATTCCACTGTTCCCAGCCACACCTCTGCCATTTGAGCCCAGCATGCTGAACTGTGTGAATCATAGTACCTGCTTCTCATCTGCATCACCTGTGTAGTTTGCTCTCTCCTTAAAATCTCTCATTCCTGGAATCCCATTGTTTTCTCAGAATCTCGGTGTACTTCTTTCCCTCCCTCACCCCTCATCCCCCGTGGTGAGCGTCACGTTTTCATGGCTGTGGGCACAGCGAAAGATCTTGGGAATGCACGCTCCAAAGAGGAAAAAAGATAAAATGCTAGGAAAAATTAATTAGATGCCTTTTGTTACATGGAGTTGTGAGTGTAGAAATAACCATGTAGCTGTCGTACAGAGCCGTGACGCAGATCCCTGCTTACTCAGAATGATCGGGGAAACTGACGGTGGGTGGCACAGGACCAAAGACAGATTTAACCTTTGTTTGCGGAGGCAAAACTCCCTTTTTACTTAAAGTACTGTCTTGACTCATCTGAGAGTGGGACAGTGATTTGGTCTGTTGTATTTGGGATGGCATTTTGGGTTGTTTGTATGTTGTAGGCACACGTGGTCGGAGAGGTAACGCTCTCCCACAGGTACGAGTGACCTCGGGTGTTACTTCCATGGTTCTGTTATTCACCCCAGGAAATTTGTGTTACCGAGCAGAGACAGAAACAACCGTGCTGTTGTGTCCTCATCCAGCTGTAGCGACTCAGTCTCCATCTCGCCCCGAGGAGTTTCTCAGATCTCCAGAAGAGGTTTCCAGGAGCCAGGGCTGCTGTCAGTGCGTGCAAGGGGCCTGGGATGAGCACAGCAGCATCTGCCAGGGCAGTGTTAATGCACGTCCCCTAACCACCATCCATGGATCTACAACGTGTAATCGGCTGGAAGCGAACCCTCCAGAAAACCCACATCTGGCAATTCCCCGGCAAGGAGCGCGGGAGGGAAAGGACACGCGGGCACCCAGGGAAATAGCTGTGCAATGAACATGCCCTCTCCTGACCTAAACAGCTGCGAGTTGTTGCTGCACTCGTATCTCTGGTACTTCTCCTCATCGCAGTGTCCTACTGTTTCATCAGACATCTAAGTCATGAAGAATCTTATTTTCCCTCCACGAATCCTCAGTTTCTAGAACTGCACAAGTGTATGAATATCTCAGCTTTCCGCTCAAATTAAGAATATAGAGTCATGTAGCTCAACTGGTTGCAGATGGAGTGTGCTTCAGGTTAAGTTTCTATAATTGCTGAAGTTGAAAGGCAAAGAAAAAGAACTCCCAGCGTTTGTTTTGTCTTTAATCATGCCTTTACAAAGTCAGTTTTGTGACTCCCTGGGGTTTAGCAGGATATTTTTGCATATCTAAGAGAGGCGATGTTGCCTTCCTCCTCCCCTCTCCATTATTTGTCTATTTCTTTGTGTCAGGTCCAGCTTAAGTTGTGAGCATTCTCTGGGCTGTGGTGATAATTATATTTATTCCCCGGAGATGATTTTCATTGGATTTGCAAACAAGACAGGGCCTATGAGATCCTGCTGTCTTTGGCCCTCTGATCGCTTTTGAACCATTTGCGAATTTCAAACAAATTTCTCTAGAGTGTGTCAGTCTCAAGGAGAATTCAGGGAGGGTTATTTGTATTACCCAAAGGGACTGGCAGAATCCTGTATTTCTATGGGCTTTGTAATCGTAGGTGGCCAGAGAAAATACTCTGATAGTCCCACTACGGGGGGCTGCACTGTAAAGTCACCCTTATTAGATACCAGAATCTGGGTGAGACACATTGCAAACGTCCCAAGAACAGGAAAAGCTTCTCTGGGAGCTTGCATCTTGCTGAGCAACAGAGCCTAGACCAAGATCCATGTCCACAGGAAATTCAGAGTGCTCTACTTCCATTGCTCACAGAATGACCAGAGTTTTAATAGGCTTAGATATTTAGCTTGTATCTGTGTAGAGTGTTCCTTTCCCTGTTTAGGCAGCATCCCTAACATCTATCACATTATTTGCCTCCCCTGCCCTGAGAAAGGAGCATCTGGGGGCTGGAAGTGCTATAAATTTTGCTGTGTGTCAGCTAGAGGAGGCGATGTCAGAGAAACACACCTTGCGTCTGGCGTTTTGGAAAGTGCTGAACGCTCTGATCCCTTCTCTTTCTGGAGACGGAGATGCTCCGTAGGTGCATGATTCAGGTTAACTTAATGATGTAGCTTCTTTTACATCGAAATGAGCTGGTCCAGCACACCCTCCGGGAGCAGCACGGATGACCTCATGTCTGGAGGAGCACAGTGCGCCCTGTTCGTCTGCTTCCGGCAGGAACAAAGGCACATTCTGAGTGTTTGCAGATTTGATTTTCGGCGGTGCTCATCGTCATTCAAAAATAAAGAAGGAAATCAATACGTAAATTGCAGGGCTTTATATCTCCACTTTGCAAGGGACCAGGAGAATTCCTGCATGAGAAAAGGGTAGACTCTGAATATAAAACTATGAAGTTCAAATACTCGGTTCTTTTTAAATGTGCATCGAAACCAAGGAGATATCTCCTTGAAAACTTCTGGGACCTCAAATGGCTGGTGTCTCCTTCACCACGTTTCCGTAGGCTCTGAGGGTAGCCTAAAGCTCTCCTGCCGTACAAGTCGGGAAGGGATCAACACCCTTTGCTCCCAGCTTTGTGACACAAGGGCAGTCATCGCTCTTCTCTGTCAAAAGCTCTAATTCCTAATTTAGGAGGTAATTCTAGTGCAAATTAGTGCGCCTTGCAGATAGAATTAGAGTCTGTGTGATGATTTGGAAAATACAATCAATTTACTCCAATTGTTTGTACATGTCAGATCTCTCCAGTAATGAAGAATTTACTCCTCGTGCATGAACACAAACAGCGAGCTATTAACCAGGCGAGAGGAGAGAGCCTGTCAGAAACAAAAATCCCGAGATGCGATGTGCTGCATTCGAACAGCAGCGGGGATGTGCCCAGGTCTGTGCCACAAGCTGGAGCGCAGCGAATCTGCCATGGGCAGGGGCTGTGGGTTTGAGGCACCGTGGCTTTAGTGTGTGAGGAGGGGTGACTCCTCCTGGTCAGGGGATTGAAACCTCCTGTCCCGTCCCAGGTGATGTGGGAGGAGGGAAAAGGGAAAGCTCCCCATCTTGCTGCCGCAGCAGGGGAAGAGAATCTAATGCTGGGTTTGGGGTTGCAGTGCCTCGGACACGGGGGTAGTCTCCTACCCCTGGCAGTGAGCTCTGCCCTCGAACCGTGGCCTCGTTAGCCATCCCTGGGCTTCTCTGGGGTTTCTGTGTTGCTCCCCAAAGGCTCGCTCTGCCTCTGGAGCCTGCAAAGAGTACAATGGCGCAACACCATCTGAAGTCCTGTTTGGGACTTTGCTGATGTGAGTGTTACTGATAGTGAAGCTGTGGGTTCTTAGTCGCTGTAATCCATTCCTTAAGATTTCCCTGTGTGGAAGACAGACTGGATCTTCAGCTGGTTCAAAGACCTGGGGGTTATTTGTCAATATGGTGACTTACATCAGCAGAGAGTGGGTCCGGTGCTTCTGCCTCTCCTAGGGCTCTCACGGCCTCTTCCTTTGTTCCACATCCATGCAGGGCTCATTAAGGGTAAGTGGGGAGTGACTGTTGGTCTAATCACTAGTTTCTCATCTTTTCGTGGTCTGATCTAAACAGCTTTTTAGGAAGCAAACAATATGCATATTTCATGAAATTCATTTCAATGTCTGTTTAATTGTGAGCGCTCTCTGTGAGGCTGTGAGATACGTACTGCTCCTTGTGAATCATTTGAGTGAACAAACAAGGAAGCTGAGAAACTGATCATGAATTTCTTAACTCTGAGCCTTCTTTAGCCCCTTTTTGTTTGATACTTCCCCACGGTTTCTGTACCTGCAGAGTTAGGGGAGGAGTAGGTCATGTAAAACCTCGTTCAGATCATGTTTTCCTGAACTGCTTGCAGCCTGCAGTCTGGGCTGCTTGCCGTTGCTTCCAAAAGGGCAGTTTGACAGCTTGGTTCTTCTTTAAGTCAAATGATGGGGGGAAAAAAAAAAAAAAAAAAAAAAACAGATCTGAGGTGTCACTGTTTCCCAGAAGTCCCGGGCAGCTACGATGCAAATTTCATGCCATGCTGCTGGCTGTGGTATTTTTTCCTCAGTGGTGGTAACATGGCAGTGTGCAAAATGTGCTGAGTCTTCTTCAGAGACATGGCTGGGGAGCCTTGGCTGTGCCAGAGAAAGGCTGTTCCCAGAACCAGCTTCCCTTGACAAGAAAGCCCATTGCCCCAGCAAGTGCTGTGGGTGGATGACACTGAAAACCTCCTTGTTTCTCTACAGTTTTTCTCTCCTGGTATCTAGCCTGATGGAGAAAACGGAACTGTGTTGAGAAGTGGGTGTATTTCTGGCAAGGAGGATCTCACTGGAAAGCAAACACAGGGAGCGGTTGGTAGCACATCAACAGACTTGAATCCCTGTGATGTCTCCTGGAAAAGGTGCCTGCTTTAGTGGGGCCCCTGCTGGCTTCTGGGCCTGGAGGCCAGGATGCAGAGATCACCTCTGTGCTGGATCAAGGTAGGAGCTTCTTGTGGCTGTGAATTACTTAGGCATACAGATGTTTAAGCATATGTATCCTATCGTTGGGACCGACCTTAATGCTGTGGGAAATGTATGAGATGGTAAAACCTACATTATCTGGGATTTAGGATGTTTGCTTTGCAGAATGAGGGATTAGAGAATAGAAAGGCTGAAATGACCATCTGTCTGCAGAAAAAGGATCCTGTGAATTAAAATTTCCATGGTCATTTTCCCTAATCTCCTTGACTTTGTTCGATATCTTCTATCAGAGCTGATGTCCTTGTGCCCCAAACAGTAGCACAGTTCACTTCCTACACTCTGAAGTTTTCTTCTAGCCATGCCTTTCTATAAGGAGTAGCAAGGTATCTGTAGAAAGCATTTACTTATCTGTTGCACTTGGAGTTTTCTATTTTTTTAGCCCTGTACACAGGGTGCTTCCAGCAGTCTTAGTGCTTCCAGCACCTTCTCTCTCCAAAGAGTGACAGCTGTGAGTGTGCACCTGGTTTTTGTATTGCTTCTACAACTAGCATTGAAATGCAATTGCCTCTGGGGTGGAATGACTCATGCTGTTGAACCATACCACTGCACAATGGTTTAGGTCTGGAAGTAAGTAGTAATACTGTGTGCTTATATACTTGTGTTGTCGATTTTTACAATATGATTGTGAATCTAATGGTATTTGATGTTTCTCTGTAGAGCCTCTCTTCCTGGAAACATGGGAATCTTCAGCTTTTGTTTTTAAATAAGCTTCCAGGCCTTGTGGCTATAGAAAAGGATCTGAAAATGTGTTAGAAGTGTAGCCTACAGATTCACAGTCCAGCAAGCTGAAAGCCCCAAGCTTATTAATTTTAAATCTCATTATTTTAAGAGCAAATTATATTTCCCTTTAAAGTAGAAGAGTCATAATACCTGCAGAGCCGGCAGATCCTCGGTCTGTGCACTATAAAATGCAGAGGCCTCTGCTCGCCTAACATAACTGATACTGAGTTGCCTAGAGTCCAAAAGAAATGAAATTGTTTTCTTGTTTTAAGCCCTTCTTTGCTCTTGCTCATTGGTGAAGTAGTTCTGAGGATAAAGAGCCTGCCTGTGAATGCCAGATTCTGGATATCTTCAGCAAGACGAAGAGGTTGCGCTAATCAGTGCTGGCCAAATGGTCTGTAGTTGTGCAGGTATTAGCACCAAGAGGATCACACCAGTCTTCAGAGTGAAACACACAAAACAGATTGGGGTTCTCACCCCTATGCAGGGAATTCAGGGACACAGGAGTTTGAGATTTTTTTGCTTACTGTATGTTTTCATTTTTCTATTATTCCTTTCTTCCCTTCTTTCTTCCTTTTTTCCCCAATTTACGCACAAACCTGCACCACCACTTAGCATTTCCTTGTTTACAGCAAGGTGAGTCGTATTTACAGTGCTGGGGAATTTGTCAGGAGCTGCATTCTGCTCATCATCTGTTTCTTCCCCATTTCAGAAAGCAATTAGCAGGCGGAGCATGTGAATAACAAAATGTGCTGGAAGGGGCTGTTCACCCAACTGTGCCAAACGAAACGGCTGCCTGTCAGTTGCTGCAAGCGACTGACAGCTCTGACACCAGGGTACAGCCCAGGTCCTGGAAACAGAGATGCCCTGAACTGGAAGCCAGCAGACGAGAGAAGAAAGATCCACATGAAATAGCAAGTGGCCATTAGGGAGTTTGAGAGGGCTGTCTTGGGGCAAATAGTGGCAATTAGGAGCACGCAGCGTAGAGCTTGGTCCTTCTTTCCGTGTCTGCTGACGAGATGGGGAAGCAATAGGGGAAAAGACTTCTTTCATACTGACTTCTGCTTCTTCAGATACAGCCTGAGCTGAGGTAGTATGTGAGACTGTGGCATTTTAGCTAGGGGAGAGCTAAAAGATGCAGGACAATGCAGCAGTCTTTCATGGACATTTAAAACAGAAATCATCTACAAATGTCACTTAATATTTTACTTCAGATGCATGGGACGTTTCTCTGCCCTTGGAGTTATTGTACTGAGTTGGGATGCTGGGTTCAATCAGAGGAGTGTGAAGCAGAGGGATTTTAGTTGGCTCTAAGTGCAAATGTCTGTGCAAACTTACACATGGAGCTGCTGCTGACTTCTCCATTATTCATGTATTAGATGTCTCGCTCCAAGTATGGACTTGCTATCTCAGAAACCCAGCTTCTCCTCTTAGATGTTGCTTGGGGGAGAGATGAGATTACCCCTCCTGCTCTGGAGTTGGAGCATGGTAAGGGTGCTTTGGGGCTGCAGGTCAGAAATACGCCTGTGTTACTTGGCCGGAGTGGCACAAGTCTCTGAAGAGCAGGTATGGGCAATGCCTGGTATCCAGGAGCCTTGGCTTTTGTTACTAACCCATTCTGGGAACTTCAGCACATTGCACATCTACAGCTTACGCTCCTCACATCGCTTCATGGAGGTCGGTCTGGGCAAGGAAATGCAGGTTTTGCAAACCACTCGGTGTTTGGATGGGCCATGTTCTAGCACAGGAACTGACGTCTCCCCAGGGCGAGGTACCAGCCACGAGAGGAGGAGATGCGAGAAGCAGCACCCTCTCTCCCAGGCCTCTGGATGTTTCGAAATCTTTTCTTTCCCTCCTTGATTTTCTGTGGAGTCCTTCAAGTGAGTGGGTCGCCTAAAAGCAGCCCCACCTCATAAAGCTCTGCGTCCAGCCACCTCGCACTAAAACATACTCCGGCGTGCTCCCACCTGAGGCCGTGGTGTCAGGGTGGGCGAAGGTTTGGGCAGCGCCCCGGTCCCCTGTGGTTTGTGTGTGCAGCTCTATGGGTAGCTCCAGAGCCTGGCCGCAGGAAGGACAGGGACTGAAGAGCTGCCTTCCCAGGTGCTGCCGCGGGCAGATCCCCCTCCCGTTAATCCAAATGTGTTCCTGGCAGTTGTGTCCCCGCTGGGAGCGGCGTTGTGCATCACACAGATTAGAAGCGATCGTCTTTGCAGGCCCGTTTCCCGGTGGGGCACCGCAGTTGTTCCTTTCGTTGCAAGGGAAAAATGGTTTTCTTGTCCTGTCTGTTTCTCAGCTGCTGGTGGAGAATGCTGATGTGCATCAGAATTAATCAGGATTATTAATTTCCCTCAGCTGACGTGACACTAACATGACCCGTGGAACTCCTTCGGTCCTTGCAAGCCGGTTTCTTCCAGTTTGTGCACTGGATTTGGGAAATTCATTGCTTTATTGATCAGGATTTAGGGCATGGTCTAGCAGCCCGTTGTTTTAGAAAGCAAAGTCAACTTGGAAGGTGGGATAGTAAGTCCTGGGGGTACGAAGGATCCTCGAATTTGCCCTGTAGCAACCAGTTACCGTAAGTGGGCCCTTGTATCGAGATCCGTTTTTACCATCAATTTCTCTCAGCTGAACATTTTCCTTCGTTAGCCCATGACAAGAAACTGAGTTAATTACCACCAGAACAAAAACGCAGTGTCTTACCAGGCTGCTAATTACATCAAGTCCTGGCTGCTGTCACTTCTAAGGCAAACATGAAATCTCAAAGTCGGTATTTTAAGGGAGAGAGGCGTTAGGAGGAGGAAAGGACTCTATGTCTGAGGTTCCCTCCTCATTTAATGTTCTTGTGAAGTGGTGCTTTTGCTGTTGAAGCAGCTGGCAACATGGGAGTGACTTTAATCAGAGGATATGAAGCTTGGACACTGCCACAGTTTGTAGACTTTGCCAAAATCTTTCCCGTTCCCCTTCTGTTCCTTTAATGGAGTAGCAGTAGCAGTGGAAAGAAAGCGCTCTTCAGAGTATGTTGTTAAATAATGGCTGAAGAGTTATTCTTTGCCCACCGGGGCTTGGAAAATCTGCTGTTCTGTTATGTGATGGGGTTGGTGGTGGGATCAAAAAGTAAGGACAGCCAGTGTCCCGGGATGCTTCCAGTCTGCAAGAGGAACTGGTGAGCAAAAGAGCGTGGGGCATGCTTTGGAGTCAGAGACGGATCATGTAGAGGGTTTTATGAGTCTCCCTTCAAGGAGGAAAAAAACAAAACAAAACAAAACAAAAACTTGCAGCCCCAAGTTTTTGTTGTTCTTCGGGCGAGTTTGAAAATGCCCGCTGGGCAAGCAGAGGCCGGTGGCCCAGAGCAGAGCCCAGGCCCCGTTCCTGTCCCTGCCATCGCGTCTGTGTGAGAGAAGCACTGCAGCAGCTGCGCAGAGGGGCTTTGAGATTCAGGAACAAAGTGGTTATTTAGAAGGGAGATGTTTGTTGTTTTTGTAGTGGTGCATCCCTTTGAAACGATGGCACAGGATGCTGCGGGGCTGTGAATGCCACCCGCAGCCCGTGCACCCCCAGGCACTGCGGGCACAAACACCCCACGTGCTGGAGGCAGCCCGACTCGAAAAGCTTGGAGCTCTCCTTGTGCAGGTGGAGGGCACGTCTGCATGCCTGCAAGCACTCTAGGTTTCCATCAGCTGTTTTCTCCCTGGAAAGGTTTGGGCAGCCCCTCATCTGGAGTCCGGTCTGCTCCCGGGCGGAGCGAGAGTTCAGCTCGCTTTTGGCTGGCCTGCTTTAGGTTTGTCTCTTTCTAGATGGGAATGAGCTGGGAGACGAGGGAGGGAAGGGGAAAGGAGAGTGAATAATGAGGAGATGTTGGATTTCTGTTTGTGAAAAGGCTTTTTGATGGCAGTCATTTAAACAGCACTCAATAAAATACATTCCCTCAGAAAGGCCAGTTCAATTCTGTACCATACATGGATTTGCAGCATCCGAGACGGATGAGATCTCTCCTGTGCTTTCACAAGAAACAATTCATTTACAGGGTGAAGCTGTCAGACCTGTGTGAACGCTGCCAAACCTGGCAGGTCTGCAGAATAAGCTTTTGTTTGGTTTATCTTTCTTGCTTCGTCCTTCAGCCAAAGTGCCCTGCTCGAGCCACAAGCTTTGTTCAGAGAAGCATTCGAAGGTCACGGGATGAGCCCTGCTCTCGCCTGCCAGCTCCTCCTGACTGAGCTGCTCCGTGGGATGGAGCAGAAATGGCTACTGCAAAGGTGTTGCTGCTTGAACCTCTATGGAGAATCACAGCCTGATTTCTCTCTGTAGCTGGGAATTAGTCTGGGGAGTGACTCGCTCTGCTGTCCAAATAGCTAATGCTGCTTGCAGGATTATCCCGGCCACTGCAGCTTGGACTCTCCACTCACATTGTTCCAGTTGCTCAAGTGAGTGACACTCGGCCTTATTTAAAATCTGTAATTGTAGTTGCTTTTTCTGCTCTGCTTGCTGAGCTAACAAGGTGATTGAAGAGAGAGTCACGAGGATCCACTGAGAAAAGTCAGAGGTCTTGCGTGGCATTGCCAGGATGCCAGAGACAGAGCTCAACCTGGTCCAGTTTGTTGCATCATTTTTTACCGGGAGAGATCAAACACCGTGAGCTTTGCTTCTGCTGTCTGCAGGAGATTAATGTTTCTGTTCCACCAGAGCCTGTGGTTCAGAAGTAATGACCTGGTGAGAGACACACCAAAATAGTGCATGGAAAGGTCATGATAACGATTACTGGAGAGTAATAAAAGCAATTAAGTATGCACGGCAACTTATTCCTTTGAAAGGGTGCAGAAATCCCATTCGGAGAGGAGCAGAGGTAACACAGTCGAGAGATGATGAGCATATTTGATGCGGCGGGCGATGGATTCCCTGGCTTGGGCAGGGTGAGCTCTGCATTCCTGGGCTGGATCTGGTGGGCTGGGAGCGTTCCTAACACCCGAGGCTTTATCTGCCGCGCTGCAGGCTTGTTCCTTCGCCTCTGCCAAAGGGTTTGTAGCCTGCATCCTCTGCTACGCAAAGGCAACGTTTTGCTGCCAAGGGGATGGTGTAACTGAGATTTAAGGTCTGTGTGTGTGCAAAACCCTGCCGTGTTTGAAATGGAAGTAGAAACACAGTCATCCTCAATCTGTTTTTTTGTATGATTCACAAGGGGACTTGTGGGCCTTGAAAAGAAAATGCATATCCAATGCCAGTAGATAAAGTTGCAGCGCTTGCTGTTGCATTAACGGTATTTTAATTGCAGGATTGATGTCAAAGCATTGAGTGAATGTGTATTCATATCCCATCAGCTTTATCAATGGCAATATTGTTGCTGTTTAAATGGGTGAGGAAGCAGGCTCAGAGTTAAGTGACTTGCACAGGATCATTTGGAGACAGCGGCTGAGCTGGAAATAGGAGCCGGTGCCTTGGCTCGCAACCCTCTGCTAATCACAGCACCGGAGGTGAGATGAGAGCCTTCTCCGATCTCCTGCTGCTGGTGCCCGGGGCTGGGAGGCATCTCCTCCCCCTCGGAGCAGCAGGAGCAGAGACAGGACGGGATCGAGGGCCGTGGGGGCTGGCTGGGGCTGAAGAAACTCCTCGTGCAGCTCATGGAGGATGCTGTGGGCACGTCGGCTGGGTTGAAGGGACTGCAGTAACGCTCCCTGCCATTAACCCCAGCCGCTTCTGTGCACTTCTCTGCTTCCATCAGAACGCAGCGCGCTTCACTCCCTTATTGTTGGCGGTGGTGGGTTTTTTGTTCAGCAGCAATTTCGTCTTTGTTGCCAGAGCTGCGAGTGGGGCTGGGCTGAGCGAGGAAGTGTAATTAAAGTTTGCTCAGACAAAGGCGTTTGGTGACGAGGCGCAGTGTTGCTGAATCCACAAGGGGCACAATTAACTGATAAGAGTAAACTAATTGTTATTCATATTAAATTAGGGCACAGGTGATTTGGAAAATCTATAGACACTCCCATATGCTTTGCAATTTTGCATTGCAGATTATGGTTTTATAAGGCCCTTCTGGGATTCGGATTACAGAGGCAAAGTGTGGAGCTGTATCTAAACTGAACCAACTCCTTCCTGATTAACTACATGATAAAAACATAAATGTGCACATCAGAGAATTTATCGCCGTTTGCATATTAATTTTTCTTTTCCAGAAATGAGCACAACCGTGGTTTTTTTTTATGGGTCCAGGTGATTTTGCTTAGTGGCAGCGGAGTGAACCCGGAGCAGGTGATGTGGCCGTCACAGAGATGTTATGAGGTGGAGGTTAAGAGCAGGGAGTGGGCATATGGCATGGACACGGCTGCCACGGGAGCGGGCTGGGATGCTGAGATATTTGCTGCTTGTGCTTTCGTGCTGGGCGGTCGTGGCCTGGGAGTATTTGTGGGGAAGAGGCAGGATGAGGAGGGACTGCAAATCGTTGCGGGTCGTCCGCACGCTGCATGGGAATGGCAGGCTGCTCGAGCTTTTGGAGCAGTTCTGTAGGAGGCTCCATGGGTTTAAAGCAGCCCTGGAATGAATATTTATAAACAGGACACGAAAAAAAAAAGGAGTTGAAATTGCTTGTGTGATCTTGGGACGTGTGAGATACTATGATTATTTATGTGCTTCTATGTCTCGCTTTATCAGTTCATTGTGTTGCAATCCCAGAGCGTCACGAGCTGCTCCTGGAGGAAGTTTTCTCTTAATAAGATCCTAACCTGCCTGGCAAATGCGTGGTGGAGAAAATGGGAGCAACAGAGCAGGAAATGGAGCAGAAATGCATATTTCAGCAGCGCAGTTGAAGTATTCAGGTAGAGAGAAACGCAGGACGTTTGCCTGGACTTGCCTTGAAGTCTTCTGAGCCCTAACAACAAGAAGAGCCCGTGCCTTAGGGCATCTGAAAGCCCCCCCTCGGGGCTGTCTCACGACAAACCAACAGTAATTCCAGCGCTGTGCCCATTTTCTTGCTTTCTCTTCTCTCTTCTGGTCTCAAGCTGTGGTATCCAGAGCAAAGACCAGCGCTTGTGACTGGTGCGTTTGTGAGGCTTGGGTGGAGGTTTTGGAAGCAGAGATTAATGACGGCGATGTGGCGAGAGCTGGATCGCTGCTCGTGTTTGTTTGCTAAGAGGGTGCTTCCCAGTGAATTAAAATCCCTCGGAGGACAGTTCGGATGTATGTGATTTAGCACCGTCTGGGATGCACTGGTCTCCGAACAATCTCTGCCTTGGATTCTGGCCAGGATAACGATCAGAGCAAGGCTGTGGCTGGACAAGCAGTCCAGGGGTTATTGAATCACTCCTGCCAACTCCCGGCAACGTGCTAAACCGTTTCCTCTTTGATGTTCCCCAGGGTTAGGTTTACCTACTACAGGTCTTTAGCCGGTGAAGAGTTTCTTCCAAGCTGTAAAGAAGCACCAGTGCCCAAGGGGAGCTCCGTGCGGTGTGTGGCTCTCCTTTCCAGGGCTCTGAACCGATGCAGCCTCTGCCTCTCTCAGCAGTGCAGAGAAGAGGGGTCGTGTGTTAGGCTGAGCTTCCTTGCCTGGAGGAAATCCCAGTGGTAAAATGCCAGGCGAGGGCTTAACTTGTTTGACGATCTGAAGGGGAGAGCACCACCTGCTGATGCATCAGCGTGGCTTTGCTCTCCATTTCCCCACGTTTGCTCTGCCCCGCTCCTGGCTGTGTTTTTCGTGTGTCCGTGGAGCATCCCGAGGGCGCGCTGAATCAGTACATCTGGGTGTGCAAATGCCCTCCGTGCACGTACAGAGACTTGGTGGGGGCAAACAGCTCCTGACAGGTGGTGCTGCCAGGGAAGAGAGCATCTCCTGTCTTAGCACAAAGGCAGGGATGGCCCGTGGGGTGTCCTGAGGCCCTTTTGTGCTCGGGGAGTGGTTTTCCGACAGCCCTTTTGGCTGTTCCCTCTATCAGCTGGGTCGGTGCTGCTGCCCATCTTCCGAAGGCTGTTGCAGGTGTCTGACATCGTGTGTCTGAGGGCACCGCTGGGCTGGCAGAGCTGGGTGCCCACCCTGCGCCTCTCTGCTGCCCGCGCCAGGGGAGCTGCACAAGTCGGGCTGGGTGGGGAGCGGCATCGCCGGGAGCTTGTGCAGGTGAAGTCTGTGAGATAGGACTTCTGGGGTGAAAAGTAGGGAGATTGGGGATGGGATGAATGCTTTTGGTGTTGCTTGCTGTACATTTGCTAGAAGAAAAAGAAGAGCAGGGATGTCACGGAATTACCTGCCAGTTTACAGCCCAGCAGCCTGAAAGGCTGAATTTGCTCTCCATAGCAGCTACAACGTGGGCAGTAGCAGCGAGTGCTGGAAGCGGTCTGTGCAAATAGCACGACGTGTGGCTGCGCTCCCTAAGAAGCTTATCCTCAGCTTCAAAACCCGTTGGCCTCTGTTTGGCCCCTGGAGAATAACTGGGCTAACGGGCACTTGCTGGAGGATCTTTTTGCCCAGTATGCAGGGGCAAAGAGGCCAGGCTTTGGGATTTTTCTCCTCCCAGGGCCTAGGGTCCCTTTAATCTGCGTAACAAAACCCCTTGAGTGGGACTTTCAGCTGAGGTCCTCCCATCCCAGTGCCTTTGCAGCGGGTTGGCCCATCTCATTCCTCACCCATGGATGGCCGGTTCGCAAATCTCTCACCACAGGGCAGTGACAGTCTGGGGTCCAACCAAGGGCCCGAGTTAGTTCTCGTGTTCAGGCTGCCTGAACAAGACCGGGGCACGTGGAGCTGTGCCTGGGGTCGCAGGGGAGGCTGCCAGCCAGGAGCATGGCCCGCACCGTCCCTTGGGTTGTTCTGCCTGCTGCACGGCTCCTTCCGGCAGCCCAGCGCCGTGCTTGTGCGTACGCAGCTGAACCGTACCTGGCTGTTTGCTGAGCGTTTGCCCTCGCGCTCTTCCTTTCGCCCTGCGCTGCCTCGGCTAATGAGGTTATCGTGCAGCCGGAGAGAGGCATCCGCTCGTGCTTGCGCCTGGCTGCAGCGCGGTTCCAAGCAGGGATGCTCCTGACAGTGCCAGATGGCGAGCTGCAAGCACGGGGACGGGGGAAAAAGGAGCTGCAGCTCTGCCCCCTCCCAGGAAAACAGCCTGGGAAGAGAGGGTCTGCCCCAGCTCCACGGCCGGGGGGCTCAGGGTGTGCAGGGGAGACAGGGCACCGTGATGGAGCTGGGCCTCTGGATGGCTTGGGCAGGCAGAGAACATCGGGCTGCAAGCGCCGAGCTGGGGTTTTGTTGTGCCTCCAATCCGGCAGTAATAAACCTTACATAAACCTCGCCAGAAGCACAGCATTAATATTTAAGAAATGACATTTAAGGTATTGAATATACGCCGCGTTCTCCAGAAGAATGTCTATGCGTGTGCGTGTGCGTGCGTGCGTGCGCACACTTGGGGCTTTGTTTTGCTTTTGTAGCGGATTGTTGTGTGTATGTATTTTACTCGGGGTATTTTGTGCTATAATAAGAAGGGGGAGGGAGCGGGAAAAAGCTGCTCTGTTTATATACGCTGCTGTCAACAGCGGTGCTGCATGTTGAGCTCCACATCCTCGGTGAAGCACTCCGGATTCCAGGCAAGCACCCTTCTCCCTGAACCCCAAGACCCTTTGGGAGGGTTGCCCGAGTCTCTCCTCGCGGGAATTTGGCTCCGGTGGATGTGGCACGCTCCGTACCCAGCACGCAAACAAGTCGATATGCTAAAGTTCAAAGGGACAACCTTGCAAAATGTCAGGGCAGCCTCTGTGCGCCATTATTCTGCTGCTCCGATCACAAAAAGGAGCTCTGAGTGCCCCAGGCTGTAATTTGTAGCCTGGGGGCCAGGGGGGGTCTCTCTGTACGTGTCTGTGTCCCTCCTGAGCTTCTGCGACACTTTTCCCAGTGCCTTTCACCTTTGTGAGTCTTTGGAGACGCTGGTGCAGGGCTGAACCTGAAATGTTACTGCTCACCCGTAATTTTTATAAATCTCAGGTGTAACACATCTCATTCCCTCCTCCCCGAGTTTTTATGTGTTTATGTTTTGTGACAGGAGCACTTTTATCTCTCTCTCCCTTGTTTACCCCGCTCTGAAGTAGTCAGTGGCGATGCCCTTTCTTGTCTCCTGATGCAGGCCTCAAGGGACAGCTCCCCCCATCCATCTCCTGCATGCCGTAGCAGCAGGTAGCCCGGGAGCTGCTGGAAAACGCTGGGTCTGAATCCACCCTTTTGATATAAGTGGACATTATGCATTTTTAATAGACACAGAGCTCGGTGAAACCCTTAGTACTAGCTGAATTGGCACAAAAATCCCAGGCAAATAGTCTTTGGAGCTGATCTCTCCCTAGGCACCTTGCAGAAAACGAGCCCAAGGACAGAAGGAGGCCGTGCTCCCCTTAGACTGCACGAGCTGGCTCGTATTGCCGGGGAAGTGGCAGAGCAGAAGCCAGCCCGGCTGCGGTTCTCTGCGCGGTCTGTTTAGAGAGAGCCCAGCGTGGCGAAGGATTCGGGATTGGCAATCCCGGAGTTGTTCCTCATTCATCCCCAGCGCGAGGGGAGAGGCAAGGCAGCTGCCTTTTAAGCATCTCCCTCCACGGACAGCACCGACCTGGAGCCGGCATCTCCCTGGTTTTCTGGCACAAGCCTTGCCGGTCTCAGCAAAGCTCACGTCCACCCGAGGCAGAGGCCTGGGGCCACGCACGGAGCCCTCCAGCTTGCCTCGCTTCGGGGGGAAGGAGTTTGGCTCTGGTGGTCCTGCGATGCAGTCAGGGTTTGTCGGTGTGTCTTGATGCTCGTTAGTTTGCGGCCGATGATTTGACTTTGAAACTCCACGGCAAACATCTCTGCTCCCTGGCCCCCCTTGGCATGCCCAAGCTGGGGTCTGAGCGCTCTGGATGCAAACCGAAAAGCCTGGTGAAAACGGTGGGAGCCGCCGGTGAAAATCACCCAGCTTGCTCCGCAACGTGGAACTCAGCTCTCGGAGCCGCGACGCTTTTTGCAGGAACTGCAAGGTTTTTTTTTTCCTTTGTTGTTCTTTTTTTGGTAAAGCGTAAGTAAATCTCTCTGTACCTCCATGTTACCATGGCACTGTAACCTTACCAGATCTGGCAGAGGGAGTAGCAAGGAGTAGCTGCAGCTGTGGGTCCGTGCTTGTCCACTCTGGGACACGTAGCCGGGAATTTATGGTGCAGAGAGAGAAGGGTGACCCGGCTGGCAGCAGGTGAGAAGGCGGCGGTGGCAGGACAGGTGAAAGGTAACTTACCCCCGGCCTTGGGGCTGATTTTTGGCTCGGGATAAACTGTCTAGCTGCGAGCGTGGCATTCGGAGACATATGCACTGTGGTGTTCAGCCATCTCGGAGAAATCTGCTGTTGAGCATGAGTCAGCCCTCCCCGGGTTAACTATTAAAGGGCAGCAGCAAGAGATAAGATCTTTGCTCTGCTCCCCAACCCCTTCGAGCCCTGCCTCCCCCAAGTGAGCCCTGTGGAGGAAGGGAGTATCCCTAAGGTACCGCTGCTTTGGTAGAGGTCACGGAAGTGTCCTGTCTTCCCACTGGGCTTGGGGCATTTGTCCCCAGGTTAGGGGCAGCCCCAATGAAGCCCAGAGCCCCCTTCCCGCTGGCAGAGCACGTTCCTGCTGCTCTTGCCCAGTGCTGGGGCCCGTGGTCAGTGCCGAGGTGGGTGTGGAGCTGCCGCGCTGCTCACGTAGGGATGGCTGAGGGTGGCCATGGAAAGCCGTGGTGCTAATTAGAAGGGGAGCTACGTGAGATCTAACGAGCATTGCCCACCGGTTGCAGAGCCCAGGTGGAGTCATCTGGAGATGTTCTACAAGGCGTGGAGGGTGCTGCATGAAGGGGAGCAGGGCTCACCCTGCCTTCCCGAGGGGCTGGAGCTGAACCTGGCCTCGCACCGTGCCTAAGGTCACCACTTTCCCTCGGAGAGGTGCTGGGCCTCCTCCCCAGCGAGACCCAGCCCTCCCACCCAGCCCCGCCGAGCCTCACACTTGGCTTTCTCCTGCTGAGCCGGGCGAGCGTCTCCCCTCGCCCGTGGCTGCAAACCCAGTGGGTGATGCCGCGGAGTGAGGAGAGCAGGAACCAATTCCTTAAGGGGCCATCTCAGAGCCTTCCCTGGCTTTTCCTCCTGTCGCAGGGAGAAGTGCCCCTGCCTAAGTGGAATAAATTGGTACAGACCATTAGCAGCGCAGGTCCTCCGCTGCTGGGGGGGAGGGAAGGGGCTGGCGGCACTGCTCTGGATACAAAGCAGCCAGCCACGCTCTGGCTCCTTCCTCCCGCACCCCGTTGGCCTCCTCCTCCTCCTCCTCCTCCCTGTTTGCACGCTCCCTCCCTCCCTCCCGCTCGCCCTCCCTCCCTCTTTCACTCTCTTTCTTTCCCCTAACGCCACGCTGCAGAAAGGCAGACCTGGGAACTGGAGGTCCGCGGAGGCAGCGGAGGAGGAAGGAGCTCTGCCCTGCTATTTCTCTGAGAGTGAAACGGGGAGGCAGAGATGCGATGAAGGAGTGTCTTGGTCGCCGCCTGGATTAAGAAAGAATACATAAAAACAACAACAAAAAAAAAAATCCGGACCCAACAAACGAGGAAAAAGGGAGGAGAGAAGGAGGAGGAGGTTGCTGGGGGGAGCCCACTCCAGTGGGCGAACAGCTGCTTTGAATCGTGCCTCTGTTCCCAGGGATTAAAGCATGAATGGGAGCAGCTTCCCGGCCACGATGGAGAGAGAAGGCGGTTCAGGCTGTGGGAATAAGGTAACTCTCACCTCTTGCAGACATTGCATGGCTGAGCAGAGCAGGACAGAGATCCTTTATGCACAGGGCTGGGTGTGTGTGTGTGTGCCTGCGGCGGGCAGGGAGTGGGGGAAAGCAGGAACGACTCAAAGCAATTTTCCTACCCCTCCTGGTGTGTTTGAAGGCTGCGGAATGGCTCTGGGGGGCTGCGGTGCTGGAGATCACTTTGCCCCCTTTCTCAGGCTGGGTGCCGTAGGTCGCCGAGCCTCTTTGCCTGGGGAAGGCTGGCTGGGTTGTGGGGAAGTACGCCCATGCCTCGCCTCCAGGAGCTCTGTGCTCCCAGCCGTGCCCTCCCAGACCTGCACCTGCTCTGGGGCTCCCCTCGTGGGCTTCGTGTGGCTCTCCGGAAAGCTGCGTGGGGGCTGTGGTGGTCCTGTGCCCTCCCAGCCCCCCGTGTGTCCGTGCTGAATGACGGGAGGGAGGTGAGATGCGACCGGGAGAGTTGCTTTTCTCTTCCCTTGGTCTTCCTCTGCCTTTTCTTTGCAACAGAAAGAGAAGGGGCTTAGGAGGAGGGGGAACTGAAATCCCTTTCATTCGTGCCAGCAGTGGCGAGAGCCAACTTTGAGGCTGCTTAAAGGGAAAAGCTTTGCGAGTGCTGTCTTCTGGAGGAAGAGGAGATGGCTGAGCGATGCTTTGCCAGCTGAAGAGCGATCTCGGTGTCACGCTGTGCTGTGGGAGTGGATGGGGATGAAAAATAGTGATTAGAGGGGAGAAAGTCCATGGTGATCGATGAAGCCGGCCACAAATGCTGCTTTCCTTTTCCCTGTTGGGCCTCTCCCTGACACAGTCCCTGGGGCTGTGACCCCGAAAGCCCTGGTTTCTCTCAGTCAGACCAGAAGGCATAACTTCAGATAGTCCTGGGAGGTGCCTGAGCCCCGATGTTGTTTGGGAACATGCAGAGGAGGTCCTGCTGTTTCCAGCTGTGGAGCCCATTTCCACTCAATCCAAGCGAGTCCAAGCCTTGGTTGGAGCCCCTCGCTATCCCTGGCAGGGTCTCGCTGCCGCGATGTCCCTTTGCCATGTGCTGCCCCTCGGGTACCCGCTCCCTCCCTTGCCTTTGAGGACTTCTTGATGGGTCTTCAGCTTGGCACAGGGCTCGGCGGCGTTAGCCTTGGATGCTTCACCAGTGACGTGTCACAGGAGTGCCTATGTGCACACAGGGCAGAAAGTCACGAGCTCTGATGTGCCGTCAGTCGACTTAGGAGCTCGTATAAACATCCGAGGAGCTCGGGGCCCAGCGTTTGTTACGGACCCAAGGAGACATCCATCGCACAGCTCTGTGTGGACCTGTCGGATGTTACGGTGAGGTGCCACCAACTCGTGTCAGTGAGGGAGATGGCCTGTGTGTGCATGCACCTAAATACAGAAAAAGGGCTCTGTAAACGTACGGCGGAGCCTCAGCCGTCCTTTGTTTTGTGAGTAATCCTTGCTCGTGTGAGGAAATTGTCTTAAGTCACTGCAGTGGATCTCGTTTGTGGGGTTAGTCTTGCTCTGCACACACATCTCCGATGGCAATGGATTGACCGAGGGTTGGCTCGAAGATTGCAGTGGTTGGGATCGCTTGGGTAACCTGCAGGCGGGATGGAAAAGGTGTGAGAAAATGGAGGTGCTAGGAAAAAAAAGGTGCAGTAACTTCTTTCTGTGTGTAGCCTCTTCTCTGTCTCAACTTCCAAGCACTGAGGGAGAAGGAAGATGTGCTGGGGAAGGGACTGGGCGATCAGATGGGGAAAAAGAAGGCTGTTTCTCCCAGAAGGGTTATTTCTGTGATATGGGCCTTGGAAATGGCCAAAGCCAGCAGGACAGCGGATGCTCTTTATGGGGGAAGGTGGCAATAATTGTATCTTCCTGCTTGAATATGCCTGGGTGTATGAAAGAGAAGAAAGAAACGAGCTCAGTGCCGTTGGCTGGGAGTACTTTCCCGTTTCATGCAGCTGAGTTATAAATCCCTCCCTGCCTCCCCCCAAAGGCGTTCCTAGTGAAACTGGCAGCTCCTCTGGCAAAGAAGCCCTCTGAACTCGGAGTCGTTAGCAACGCAGTAACGGCCCTAACGAGAGCTGGCTCCTCGGAGCCGGGCTCCCCTCACGAGGGCGCAGAAGATGGGATGCAAATCCAGTGTCACTTCTCTAAGACAGCATAGCGAGAGGACATCCAAGAAAAGGTCTCCTGCCGCCCGCACGTGGTGGCACAGAGAAGAGGGGGAGAACTCTGGCACGTGTTCCTTGGCATCCCAAAGTTTCCCGACCCATGGAGGTGGCTCAGAGCGGGGGCTCGATGCCGTCCTGCGCGTCCCAGGCCTGACGCAGTGCCTCTGGGCTCTGTCGTCCTGCTCTCCAGTGGCTTTGTCCCCATCAAGGCCGGACGGCAGAGCCCTGGCCAGCTGCAGAGCCGCCTGGATTTATTCCCTTTCCTCCCTTGACCAGCAGCTTTGCTCCGTGCCTTTCGGGCTTTGCGGCCGTGTGCCCTCAGAGGCAAGAAGAGCCGTGAGCACCTCTGTTGTGCAGGGCCTTGCAGATGAGCACGCACACCAAGTGCTTCCTTGTAGCAAATCTCTGCTGTAACGCGGCTATCTGCCCTTAGCTGGCCAAGAAACCTTCGGTGACGAAGTGTGAGCACACACTGCCCTTGTGCAAAGCTGGCTGCTCAATGTCAAAATAATGCTTTCTGAAAGGAAAGCCGTGCGCCTGCCCTTTTAATCTTTCCCAGCACCCTCATGTTGAAACAGCAGAAGCCTTGGGAAATGAAAGGAACTGTCTTTTAAGGGACATCAGGGCAAATGTTGCGGTTCTTTTTTTAGTGTTTCTTGGAGACTTGCCTTTTGCAGTGCCTTTGCTCTCTCCTGCCCTTGCTTCACTTCTGTCAGCTCGATAAAGTTGTGCAAAGGGAATTTTTTTCCTCTTCAAACAAAATCCAGCAGGCAGATTGGAACCCGTAGGGAGAATCCTGGCCTTTTTTGTATCACTGTGCACTTTGTCTTGCAGGGGTGAGCAGTGCAAGGGGCTGCTTTGGTTCCAAGGCTGCTTTTCGTATGGGCTTACCGGCAAAGTCTCTGACTTGTGGGCACGGAGCAGACCTTGGCCAGCATCTTTCTCCAGGGCTGTTGCCCTCTATGGGGCTTTCTTGCCCTGCACTTTTTTTACAGCTCTCCATTGCAAAGTGCCGTGCAGCAGCTTCGACAAGTTAGGCAGACTCCAACTGTAGTTTTTCTTTGGGTACATGGCTGGGGGTGAATTTGCTGTGGCTTCATTCCTCCCCGAGGCAAAGCATATTCTGGAAGCAGCGTCAGTGGATAGCGTCTCCCTTTTTCTCCTGTCAGCCCCAACTGTTTGTGTTTGGAGCGGCGAGTTGACATCAGGGCTGGGTTCAGCTAATAAGGGCTTCACTGAGGGGAGATCACAGGGTGCGCCCCGTAATTAATCTTAATGTCTTGATCTAGACACGTGGACCCCCCCAAGTGCTCCAAGTAACACCGCGTACTACTCACGGTTGACTGTATCCTCCTCCATTTTCTGATGGGAACTCCACACCTCCGGGGACCTGGGGCGCTGGGAGTTTGAGGAATTAACTGCGAGCTGCCCCTAACTGCAGCGCTAGTGGCTTTGTCCCACAAATGGGGGCATGTTGGTCCCCACCCTGTACTTCACCCTGTCTGTCTGCAGACACCATAGTTGCACAAGTGGCTCTTGCCAAGGCGTGTTGTTCACAGGCTCATAAAATAACTCATGAGTGATACCTTACGGGTACCTGTACGGGACCTGGAGCCCACCCACACGTGCAGCTTTGCACACCTGTATTTTCCATCCTGGCCTTTGTGCAGATGTGTATGTTCTTCCCCTCGTACAGCTGCGGGCAGAGGCACACACGCTGCGGGTTTGTCAGAGAAATGCCCTGTCCTGCCCGGTGCCACACAGCCTTGAAGCGATCCGCCAGCTGCAGCACTACCTCAGAAATCCCTCCAGCTCCGCCACCCAGATGATCCATGGGGAACACAGCGTGATATTCTTGGCAGCGACAGCAGAATAAATAGGAAACGCTCAAGATCTCCTTCCTGCCTGGATCAGAGCTATTTTCCTCAAGATGGGACAAGAGCTTCGTTCCTGTGCAAGGCTTCCTGTGCTGCTCGTGCTGCTGCGAGCTGGCGATGCAGCACCAGCGTGTTAATGCTTTGGTCACTGCTGGCCCGGCTCCAGCGGCACACTGCCCCGGAGTGCTATTTATTGTTAGCTCCCGAGACGTGCCTTGGTGCTCCAGGGTCCCTGTGCTGCCTGTATCCAGTCCGCACCGAAGCGTAGCGTGTAAGTACGGGACGGGCAGAGGAAATGTCTGAAGGGTGGCTGAATGCTGACACGGGAAAGGTGGCTGCCCTGTGGTCACGCAGTGACTCTGCTGGCAGAGATAGGGCAGTCCAGGGAAGAAATTCTGCCAATTAGAGTGGGACAAGCAACAGAAATGCCTGAAAGCCCCCAGCTCTGAGACCTCTGGGGAGGGGATTTACAGCTTCGCATCATGATGGCGAATTCTCTCCATTCAGCTCTGGGCTGGTGCAAAGACGTGCACGCGCTGCAGAGCCCACTGCACACAGATCTCAGTTGATCCCCGAGTTCCTTCCACGGTGTCTGCTGGAGTCTGGTTATCCTCCCTGAAACACCAACAGCTGCTTCACAGCTCGTGCAGCGTGGAGAGGAGAGTTCAGCCTCTCTCCTTCCATTCCTGCCTCCTGCAGTCTAGACTGGTGGGCTGGGTTGTCAGAAAAATTTGCTCTTCTGCACTGTCAGCCATCTGGGAACCCCGTCAAAGCCCAGTGGATAGGGAACTGAAAGCTGTGCCGCAGAGAACAAAGCCTACCTCCCCGCTAGAAAGGTGGGAATCCCCCCCTTTGCTTAAGGGCACTGAAGATGCAGATGTCTGCTTGTGTAGGTTCAGCTGGGTAGTGAAGAGAAGTCGGCATTTCCAGGGTGCAGCTCATCTCCTCTGGAGGCCTGCACCTAAAATAAGCCAAATTAATTCTCCCCATTGATTGCAAAAGGAATCTAGGCAGCTAGCCCGGCTGTGGGGATCTACATCTACAGCACAGCAGAAGGCAGGGGTGGATGTGTCCCACCATGGCCCTGCACTTGGGCACTGCAGGGCCAGCGCAGCCCTCATCTGACCTTCATCTGGAGCTCGACGTCCACGATCGCAACACAAAGATCTCCTCCCAGCCAGCTCTGAGCTCTCACTGCTCTCCTCCAGCCTCGTCCGCATCGTGGCGGTGGGACAGGACCCCGGGTTCTCCAGTGCTGCAGCTCGCTGTGGGTATGGGGGCAGCACTCACGGAGAATGAGACGCGCTTCACTTTGTGGCAGGAGACGGGGGCACGTGAGTCGTCTCGGGTGCTCTGCTGGCTGCCGTTCTTAAACGCCCTGGCACGATCTCTTCCTCGGATTTGGCACCAGAGAAAAAAAAGAAGGCTAATCCAGAAGAAATACCTTGACTCTGCCCGTTCCCCCTCGCCTTCCAGTCAGCTGGAAGGAGACCGAAAGCAAACGGATGGATGCTGAGGCTGTGCTCTGGATTTCACGAATGGATGAATGTAGAGAGGCAAGTGGGGATTTTGAGGGGATTTGGAAGCCTGTTCCAGGATTTGTCTGGCACGCTAAGCATTTATAATACTTCCAGCATTATGATAACATAATGCCAGCATGATTCGGGGCCCACTCCAGCTCTCGGTGAATAAAAAGCCTAACTCCTATCGCCATCGGTAGGAGAAGGATCGCACTTCTGAGAAGTTGTCGTTTTGAATAGCCCATGCTCCTGCCTCGCCCCAGTGCTACAAAGCAAAGGCTGCGGTGCTTTTGTGTGGTGCTGTGAATAAGTGGGTCTGGCTGCAGATGCGTGTGGGAGAGAGGGTGCTGAGCAAGCTGCACGCGTGATGCTGCCCTGGAGCAGAGCAGCGTGGCCTCTTGCGGAGAAACACAAAGTGACGGTGCCGTGGGTGCTGGGCTGCCTCCCCCTGGGCTGCTCTATAAATACCGCTCGGTGCTGAGGCGTTCTGGCTGAACTCCGTGGTTTTCTTGCTTTGTTTGCCCATCTGTTCTACAGCTTCTGAAGCTAGGGAAGGAATGTGTACTGACGCGTTTCTTCTAACACAGGTGGCCCTGTGGGGGCCAGGACTGTACTTGCCAGAGGCAAGTCCTTGGGGGAGTCCAGTGCACAGAAATGAGAGAGCAAAAACCAGCAAGTGCTGGGGAGCGGCATTGCTCCGGCCACATGGGACCGGGCTAGGTGATCTATGATCATTCCATCTGAATTGGGTAGCCTGTGGCACGGGGAGTAAATCTGGAGCTGTGCTGAGACACCGGTGGCCCCGCAGCGCTTCTGGCTCGTGCTCTGCAATCCCTCCAGCCCCGCAGGCACGGTGTCTGCAAGCCCAAGGGAAAGGTTGGAGTTTGTGGAGTGTACAGGAGGTGAGCGCTGCTGCGCCGTGGCCATTAACGAGGTACATTAACCAGATGATGAGGGAGCGGCCTGACAGGGTTGTTAACTCCTGTCCCTCACCGCAACAAAGCTGTAAAACCCTGCAGAGGGATGCAGGCAGGAGGGCAGCACTGCGCTCCTCCCTGGTTGTGTCCACGCTGAGGGAAGAGCAGCTTTGCAGGAGGAATTTCGCTAGAGACTGGGTGTGGTACCTGGGGCCTGTTTTGGCTGATGAATAAGCTGGTATTTCTCCTGAATAATCGATGCACACGCTGGTGGCTGAGAGGCAGACACAGGGGTGGGCTGGGTCCCCGAAGGAGGGAGCGAAGATTTACGGGGTACGGTCAGTCCTGTGCTGAGCTGGGGCTTGCTGCAAGCTGGGAGCCCCCCAGGGCTGTGCAGGGGTGAGGTGGGGACGGTAAAACCTGCGTGACTCAGGCACAGAGGGTGCTTGCTGTGTTATTTAGTGTCTCGTGGTCCGTATAAACCACTGCCCGGCCCAGGTGCTGGGGCTGAGGCAGGTAAATAGTTGTAGTGTGTAATAAATACATAAACACAGCGCAGTTTTTAATTCAGCTGCCTTCCTGAGGGGCTTGTGAAGGGGAGGGGAACGGTGCTGGGATGAAATCCTAGTTTACGGTGGGGTCAGCAACCCGGGATATATGTCTGCCAGGGCAAGCAGGCACGTCTGGGGCAGCGCACAGCAAGGCAGGACCCCGGGAGCTTTGGGGTTTTTTTGGGAGGCAGTCGCCGTGCTCAGATCAGCAGGATGCTTTGAGATGCTGCTTCACGCAGCGGCGCTGAGAGGCAGCCTCTTACTTCCCTGAGAGGCAGCTTCCACCTGACTTTCTAGTGGCACGTTTTGCTTCTAATTTGGGAGAGAGAAGGCTAATCTGGCACAGGCCTGCCATCCTGGAGAGGCTGCCCGCCGCTTTATGGCACCGCATGCCGTGGGGAGACCTGTCCTGTACCGCATCCACAAGGCTCGGCTCTAACACGTTCGTTTCCAGCGAGCGTGCAGCTCCTGCAATGCCTTCTGCTGAGGTTTGGAGACACGTATTGCTGTTCTTCAGGTAGATGAGCATCCTTTCTGGCATGGGTTTTGCCAGAAAAGAGCTGCAAGTGCTAAAATTTGGAGCACGGAAAAGCTGCAGTGGGGTCTGAGTGGCGAGGGTGGGCACGACCAGCCTACCTGCCGGGGAGAGCGCGCTGTAGGGTGGCGGGGCAGGGGGAGGGATGCTGCTGGGCTTCTCTTGGGGCTGAGCACTGAGATTCAGGAGACTGTTGAGAAGTTTGGGAAGCAATTTGACCAGAGTTCAACTCATTCTCGGGTGTCTGGGTCTAAAGTCGTGCCTCCCTTGGTTCCTGGGAGCTCTGAGTTCCTTCGGCTCTGGATTTCTCCGGGTGCAAGCAGCCAGTGCTCGGCCAGGAGGACCGGGAAGGGGCCTGGCAGGAGGAACCGCGAACAGAAGTGCTCCGGGATGAATCCTTGGCACCCAGATGGAGCTGTCTGCATCCTGGGGGTGGCGATGCTCTCTCTGCCTTCAGCCTGGCAGACCAGCCTCAGGAAGAAGCAAAACCAGCAGTAAAAGGTGCCTGTCCATAAATAAAGCCCAAAGGGCTGCAGGAGGGGGAGCTGCCAGTTTAATATGGAGGAGTAACTGGCCCCGGGGTTGTGAGGACACTGGGATTATTGTCACCCTCACCGTGTGAAGAGGTGCTGTGGTCAGGAAAGGATTGCACGCCATAAACCTGCTGGTGCTGAGTGCCCCCGGGGCTTTGTGCTGGCGGGACGTGCGTTGGATGGGGTGAGCAGGGGACCCGAGCTGTCTCCCAGCTGCTGCCCCGTCCCTTGGCTTTCAGAAACTTGACAGCTGTGAAGCTCCTGGTGGCAAAGGATTTGTTACAATCCTCTGAAGCTCTCACCCCACGCATACACCTCCTTTCTTCCTCCAATTTATCTTTTAATAATGCTGCCAACATTATTTCTCATCTCTGGCTCGTGCGCTCTGTGCTCTGCCTGGCAGTCCCTTTTGTCTCACCCAGGCATCTCGTACCACAGCGCCCTAATGGGAAGAGACTCTGGCTGCTGAAGTTAATAACTTGTGCGACAGCCTGAGTCATTCTTGGTACAGGGCGGTGGGGAGCGGGGCAGCAAGCTGGGCCTGAGCCCTTGGTCTGGGGGGGGAAAGGGGTTGTGTGGGGAGTAGGCTGATGTTGGGATCAGCACAGGCACTCCCCTGCAGCTCAGGAGCACTTGTAGCCGCTTTTTAAATCTTCGGATGCTCCCCGAAGCGGCATGGCATCGACTGGAGGTGGGAAGATGGGAAGCGAGGCGGTCTGGGGAGACCTGTTCGAAAGGGAACCTATGGAGGAGATGGGATGAAATGAGGTCTCCGCTCCGCGCTGAGAAAACCCATACAGAGCGACCGAGGGAGGAAATTCATCTCTGTGCACAACGTGACGGTGACCTGGAGGAGTCACTGTGCCGAGATGTCCCCATGAACGTGCCACACGCCCTATTTCATAGCCTGGATTCTGCTTTCACCAGGAGCCCCAGTCCCTCGAGCTGCAGAAAGAATTCAGGGCCACGAGCACCACGGAGCCCTCCTGCAGGCAGGCAGCGCCGGTTTCTCCCTCTCTGTGTCTACCGCCGTTACCCTCTGGCTCATTTTCAACTGAGTCAAGGAGTTTAGTAAGTTTGTCTTATTTTTAAAGATTAGTCATCTGTAGCAGTGACATTTGCAAGACTGACAGTTCCAATCAAATGACGAGGACTGCTCTTGTGCTAAAGATATTTGTTTAATTTTGTAAAAAGTAAGATCAACACGAGAATTAAGTGTTTTGCACGGAGGTCCAGCGCAGGAAAGTGCAGGTGTAGTCTGGGTCGCTTGAAGAAGGCACCAGGCTGCCGTGGCTTGGGTTGGGCAGCCCGAAGGGAGCGCAGCGGGGGGACTGTGACACGCTGTTGACACTCTCCAAACTCTGCTCCGTCCTTGGGCAGGGGGTGGCCTACCCCTCCGTCCCTGTCATGCGAGGCAGGTGACAGCCGTAATAACAACGATGCAATTTGCCTGGTTGATTTGAGCTGCACCGTAATTACGGCGTGATTACAATAATCTTAGTGCAGCCATTACAAAACCCTCCAGTTGCTCGGAGCTCCCCCCAGGGCTTGTCCCGTGGCTCACCTTGCAAGGACAGCCCCGCGGGTGTCCGTCTGTCCACCCCTGGCTGCGTCCCTCTGTGCCGGGTGGCACGTGCCTGCTGTTAGCCTCCTGCACACCAGAGCTCCCCGATGCCCAGACACTCACGGGGAGTATTTCCCTGTGTCCCAACTGATCTGGGGGCGGGTTGGTGCCTGGCTGAGCTGGTCAAGCATTTACAGGTGGTGAGGATGCTCTCGGATCTGGCGCCGGGGAGCTGGGCAGCAGGCAGACACCCCTCAGGGTCTCTCTTCCCTGGGGGCTGCTCGGGCACCGCTGCTTTGACTTGGGCCGAGAACCTCTTGGCTTAATTCTGCCTCCAGCTCTCGCTTGGCTTCTTCGTTTCTCACTCGTGTGGGTTTGGCCCTTGAGTGAGCCTAAAATGAAGAGGAGCGACCTTCCCCAGGCACGCTCAGCAGGCCGTCAGGTTGGTGAGAGGCGTGCTGTGCCAGCACCTCAGGCAGCAGCTTTGTGCCACGGCCGTGTTTGGCCGCTGAGCCACTCGAGCCCTGTAATTCCTGCCCAGAAGCAGGGAGCTGTTCTCATCTCCCTTCGAGAGCAAGCAAGGTGCAGGTGAGCCAAAATAACTAAGCCACGGGGGGAACCGGAGTCAGAATCGGGCTTGGATTGGAAGCAGGACAAACTGCTGGGTTCGGCCTTTGCCTGGGAGTCAAACCGAGAGCCAAATCCACCTCCCTGGGCACTGCTGGGGCGGCTGGGGGTTACTGGATCATGGGCACGTGGGTTCTGCTGGTAGAGAGAAATCCTTTCCTTCCAAATGCCTCTCAAACGGCAGATGGGCCACGTTATCGTGACACGGCAAAGCCTGCAGGCCCCCGGGCACGTGGAGTTCGTTGTTCGCCGTGGAGGAAGGGGACGAGGGCAGAGCCGCGGGAGGCCCCGGGTGCTTGCTGCCGGCGGGCGCAGTGGGGTTCGGGGGCCCTGCCACGTCTCGGTGGTGACCGGGAATCGAAGGGAGGTGGTTTTAAAATGACCATCCTGTTTCCAGGGAGAAGGTTGTGTAGCTCTGTGGCTGTGCTAATGGACTGCAGAGCTGCAAGCAGCGATTGATCGCGTTGCAAGCTGCTGTGTTACAGTTGGGCACTCGCTTTGTCATGCCGGGTGCCCCCCCTTTCTGTTTCCCCACTGTAGCCTGAACAAATCGATGTTAATCCCTCGGTCCCATTAGTGACTTCTGCAGAGGTCACGGGCTGGCGGTCTCTCTGTGCCGTGTAAAGAAGGCACCTGATGGGGATGGCAGCAGGGGATTTTCTCTGCAGGTTGCCCCTGATTTCTGACTGCTAACCCGGGGGCTGAGCGAGCCCTGAGCGCCTCGCTGCATCTTCGCTGGATCCGACCCTCAAGGCCACAGGAGGGAAAAGCTGCAGGAAGGGCTCCTGCGATGCAACGAGTGGCCCTGTCCCTCCGAAAGCGCTGCTGCTAGGATATAAATACATTTCTGCGGTGTGGGGCAGACTTTGTTGCTCAGGCAGCAGCTACCATGGGCTCTGGAGCAGGCTGCTGGAGCAGGGCGCAGCAGCCAGCCTGGAAAGCCGGGCCCTTTGTTGCAGGCTCGTCTGCAAGGAGAAGGTAGCGGGCGGTAAGGCAGGAACCGAGAGGCGAATTTATAGCACAGCCGCTCCTCGGCTTGAATTATCTGCATGGCTGCTCTCAGAGCCTCTGCAATACAGAGCAAATATCCCAGGCTTCCGCGGCTGCCTCGTGAGCAGCACATGCTGCGGGGGGCTCCGTGGGGTGGGAGCGCGGAGGAGACAGCACACGTGGATTCAGGAGCACGCCGCCTCCCCGAAGCAGTGAGGGTGACGATGTGGCAGGGGACGACGCTTCTCGCTGCCTGTCCCGAGCACCTCTCCTGCAAAGCAGTTTTCTTCCTTCAGTGCTGTCTTCGGGGACTTGCACTTCCGACAGCTGGTGTTTTCAGAAGTAAGGAAGAATTTGGATGCTTGCATATCTTTTTTCCCCAGCCTTCAAAAAAAAAAAAAACACCTTTAAGATCCTTGTTTGCTACTGAAAAAGAAGAAAAACGACGCTTTTGGAAACGAAACCCCCCGTTAACGTGTTTCAGGGTGCACAGCGGTGGCTCGCTGCAGCAGGAGAGGGCCAGGTTGCTCGCTAGCTCTGCAAGGTTTCATTTTTCCCCTTTTTTTGTGCACTGGAATCAGGTTATTAATAACTCTGCTACAATAGAGCAGGATTATTTTTTTTTGGAGGGTGGGGGAAGCGCTCGCTAATTAAAAGGAAGCGCTGGCAGCTCGGAAGGCAGCTCGCAGGTGCAGTCGGTGAGTCGGGTCAGTGCCCGGACCCCTCTGCGTCCCCCCACCTCGTGTCCCCAGTGATCCAAGCGGCTTCAGTGCACGGGAGGCGAGCAGTGCCATCTCCAGGGCTGGAACCGGGAACATAGCACAGCCAGGAGATAAAAAAATTAGGGCTTGTGGCTTGCTGGGCATGGCTCTTCATGTTTGACGGTCGTCTTTGTGAACTTTCACGGTTTGATGGGAGGCAGCTCCCACCAGCCCAGGGCTCTCAGGTGCCCAGGCAGGGCCCCACACCCTAAATTTCAGCACTGTATGAAAGCCTGGGACTTCTCCCAGCCACTAGCAACAAAAGATGGGAGCAGGGTGCCGGTGAGGTTGTCCTTACTACGCCGTTAGCAAGTGTTGCAGTCCTTGCTCTGACAGCCGTGCCAGTTAGTCCATCGCCCGGCCATGTCGTGCATGTTTAACTTGTTGTTCTTCCTTGGGCACAGGGAGCAAGGCAAGCCCATGGGGAGCCTGGTGCTGGCCGGCCAGATCTGGCTCAGTGATTCAGCCCCGCAGGTCCTGTAACACCTCTGTTACAGGGGGGATCACACCACGCGTGTGCCTTCAAACCCTTTGGACAAAGCATATGCAAAGCCTATTGTGGAGCTGTGGAACTGAGACCAGTCGTGTTGAAATTGGGTCAGCCTTTGTTAATGTCACTTTTAAAAATCTATGGAAGCCAGCGGGGCACAAAATATTCAGAGTAATGCACGGAGGTGGAAATGGAGTCCGGAAATACGTCTGCCTCTGCCAATATCGATGTGATCTGAGCTGAGCAGAGGGGATATTTCAAGGTATTGCTGTGTCACCAGTTCAGGAAGACTTCCTGGAGAAGGCCGTAAGAGAGCTGATGGCTGGAGTTGTTTGCTCGGCGTTCACCCCCAAGCAACCTTAGGAAAGCCGAACAACTTTTCTTGGGTGCCGTCAGCATTTCTCCCGAGATAACAGCTCCCAGTTGCCTTGCTATTTTGGAAGCGGGCTGCAAGTCAAACAGCTTTTCATCATGATAGAAAGAGGGATGCTTTTTAAAAACCATGTGTGAAGTGCATCCATTTATCAAGCGGCATTGGGCGCCGTAAAAGCTTTCTCATCCAAGACTTGAGTCAACCCACGGCTTCCCTGGCTTGGGAGGGAGGCTGGAACGAGCGCTGCCGATCCTGACGGATGGACCGGCGCATCCTGAGGGCAGCGAGCCCGGCGCCGCCTCTCCTACAGACAGGAGCTCCTGCGTGGCCACACCAGGACTGATGAGGCTCTCCCCGGCGCTAAGGATCCTCATCAGCCCTACCGCTTTCTGGTGCCAAGTGCATGACACATTTTTTGATTGTGCCGTCCTTATCACAAGAAGATTGCAAAGCCCCGTGTTCAATCCTCTTCAGAAGCACCGTAATAAAATGATACCTGCCCGTTTCGAGGCAGTCCCCTATACATCCTTGGAGCAACAGGGGAAGGAAGCGCAGCAGCTGTAGCTGAGGGTCCGTGAGAAATCCTGGAAAGCGTTTGGATGCGGCGCTGCGAGAACCTGCACAGAAAAGCAACCACATTTAGGACAATGCATTAAATCTTTTAAGGATTTAACAGAAGATCCGTTTTGCTGTTGGAAGCAGCGAAACCTTGGGACGAGGCAGTGTCGTCAGCACGTGAGCAGTGCTGGCACATCTCCTGTCCCGTCCCCAGCTCCGCCGGCACCTGCAAAGGCAGAGCAGCACGGGGGGATTAATGGGAGACGAGAAAGTTCCTGATGCTTGTTAAAATTTGGCTTAAGCTCTGAGACTCAAGGGTTTATGTGTTTTCCAAACTGGTGGGTGGCTCATTCTAATTCTGGATATGCAGTTTATTCATATACACAACTAATCCTTTTGCGAATCCTGTTAAGTTCTTGTTCTTCTTAGTGTCCTGTGG
This sequence comes from Anser brachyrhynchus, assembly GCF_964034855.1. NCBI lineage: Eukaryota > Metazoa > Chordata > Aves > Anseriformes > Anatidae > Anser > Anser brachyrhynchus. Next base: position 4,735,346 of record NC_137718.1, read on the forward strand.
CAATAAGTTACAGAAACTAATTGTGCTTGTGTTGAGCTCCCCTGATCCACTTTGCTCATGCTCGCTTTAAATTCTGAGAGTTGATCTGAGAAGCTCGTTTTTTTTTTTATTTTTTGTGAGGTTTTTTTTGTGACTTTTTTTTATTTTTTTGTGTGTTCTTGATCCCATTTGTTGCAACAGGGATCAGGGACTCAGGACTGGGAGGGGAGAGCAGGTCAAATTTTGTCTCGACTGTTGCAAGTTTGGGGAAATTCTGCAGTCTCCGGGCCCCGGTTTCTCCAGCAGCTCGGGGAACACAAGCGCTGGCACCTGTGTGCACAGCCAGGGAGTGTGTGGGCAGGCCTGGGGTTCCCAGGTGGAGCTGGCCAAAAGAACCGAGTGGAAAAACAGCCTCCTGAAACCCAGCTTCCTTTCCAGGCTTTGCCAGTATATCTGAATTTTCTGGGTTTGCAGAGAGGGAGGCAGGGAGGGGAGAAAGGAAGGAAGGAGGGAGGGAAGGAAGAAAGCAAGCAAGCAAGGAAGCAAGCACATATTATTTCTGTATTTTTAGCCAGAGGACTTACTTTAATTTTTTAAAGGAGAAAACAAATTCTGGATGAAGAATATAAATAAATAACCCCAGGAGAGGAAAAACACACTTTTTCTTTCTTTTCTTCTCTCTTTTTTCTTATATTTTTTTCCCCATAAAAGCAAGTTAACGTTGAAAAAAATTTGTCCTATTTGAAGACTGTGGCAGCGGGGATTATTATTCCTCAGGCCTCCCTGGGCGAATTTAACCTATTTTCCTTCAGTCACCCTGACCTACGATGCTGTCCTGGCGCTCCCCGCCTGAGCTCCCCGTCCCTGCACAAAACGCCCCATAACGCCGCCCTGCCTGCCCTGCTTTGGGGCCTGCCGACTCCTCCTGCAGCCCCCGTGCTGTTCTGCTGTGGGTTTCCCTCCGTGACGCTGCTGCACCTCTGTCTGGGGCGTGGATTTGGGGTTTTCTGAAGAAGTTTGCAAGCATCTTGTTGAACAGGGACCATAAAATGGTTGACACCCGCTGGAGTAACAGGTAACCACTTGGATTCCCATGGATGAATCCGGTTCCCCTCTCACCGTCAGAGTGGCAGAGGTGATCTGAAACGTTTCCGACTCATTTTCGCTCCCTTTTTGGTTTGCAGCTGGAGCTCGGTGCCGTGCAGAGCAGCTCTAGCTGGTGCCCTCCCCCGGGGTGTGCTGCAGCCCTCGGGCGGCGCTGGGCTGCCAAGCCCCGTCCCGGCCGCCAAGCTGGGAAAACCTGGGGCTGAACTTCACGCCCGTGATTAAATCCTCGAAGAATGAGCAATTCTGCGTGCTCATTACTCAGTTCTGGCGATGTTCTGCTTAATAACTAAACAGTAATTAGCTTCACAGTTTTGCTACTATACTTATAATAGTCCCCATTAAAGTTATGGGGTTTTTAGGCAGTTATGGCTTACAGAGTAATTAACGAGCAAGAGGCTTTTATTACTACCTTTATTTTTTAGCCAGTGCTTTACAAGCCTTTTCTGCCAAACACCAAAACCGCAGGCAGGAGAGGAGGCTTCTGTGCCTGTCCCCTGCCCGCGGCGTGGAGCGGAGCCGGGCTGGGATCGGTGGCCCCAAATCCCCCCTGCTCCCCTGTAGGGCAGAGGGAGCCTTGTAGGGCTCTCGTTTTCCCCCAGGGATCAGGACCAGTTGCTATTTAAAGGTGAAAAAACCACAGAGTTTGGGTTTAGGGGATGCTTTGGCCAGGGGGAGAAGCTAGCAGTGAGAACACGTGCTGCATCCTGCAGCATCGGTGTTTGTTTTCCTCTGAAAGCTTTTGTTGAGGGATTTGGCAGTGTTTGATATTCCTGGCTGCTTTTGTAATGCAAGTAAATGTTTGGTGTGTTTGTTTGGGGGGGTTGAGTGTGGTTTTGTTGCGTTTTTTGTTTTTTTTTTTTTTACTTCTGGACAATATTTTTCCTTCGGTGACTGCTGTTCATATACGGGCTCGGTGAAAACAATCCTTCAGTTTAACACGTTCCAAATCACTTCTGCTCAACGTGGGAAAACCACGCAGGGATGGCACTGGGGCTGCTCAGCCTCAGAGGGAGAAGGAAGGGAAAGCTGCCTGTAAACCAGATTACAGATCAAATCGGCGTTTCCTACGGTAAGTGCCAGAGCTGACGCCAATTAACGTGATTTAAAAAAAGAACCTTCCGCGTTTAATAATCCGACGCGTTGCTAACACATGGCTCCGGGATTTATTAAAGCTTTCCTATTAGATGAGTGCCCTTTTAATATCGCCGTGCCTTGACACCATTGCCCTCTGCCGGAGGACGGGAAATCTCTGCCACCGTGTGGCTTGCAGCGTGGCAAATGTGTTTCTGGCAAGGAAAGGCTCTCCAAACTGTGCAAACACCCTTGTTTTAGAAATATTTTAACTCCCAAATTGCTTACATTTGAGCTGGTGATTTGTGCATTTTGCTTTAATTTTCAAACCTGGAAAAAAAAAAATGCTTTCTGTAGTGGAAAACAGAGTGAACAGAGTGTGTCTTTTAATTAATTCATGTTTAAATTCATTCCCCCTCCTTCTTTTCCTGGTGGAGGTGGAGATGGCAGAAGCCTAAACCAGACAATCTGGGAAAAGCCAGGTTTTGTTCTGAGCATTTCAGTGGGGAAAAGAGAGTGGTGTTATGGTGGGGCACGGGGAGAGGGAATGCCTTGAGGAGGGGCACAATTTTCCCTGGCCTCACCCGTGCCATGAACAGCAACAAAAACCATCGTTCAGCTTTGGCAGCGAGGGGCTTTGGGATGCAGGGCGAGCCCTCTGTTCTGGGCCGTGAAGCTGTGACTTTTCTCACCAGCAGCGTGAAGTCGTAGGCGAGCGCGTATTTCCTAGCTGCTGCTGTTCCTAGCACAAAATGGATTTCACCTTTCGCAGCCTCAGCAGGTGATGGGAGCGGGAGCGTGGCTTTGTGAGAGCGCAACGAGCGCTGCCCTGCCCTAAGGCCCCCGGCTGGATTCGCTGGTAAAGGCAGCAGCCCCCAGTGGATTCTTACGGTGTCCTTCAGCCGGGCTTCTCGGGGTCACCCATAAAATCCCGGTGCTCAAGGATTTAGCAGCGAGCAAACGCCTTCGGTGCGGAGCAGAGCTCCTGGTGCCGGCGGGCAGCGCGGGTGCAGAGCCGTGGGTCGCGGCGTGGTCGGGGGCTCCACGGCCACCCCCAGACGGCCGCCGCCGTCTGAATTCGGGTCCAGGCTGGGGCTGTGCCCCTGCGGGTTCATTACAGTCGCTGTGCTCAGGGTGCATATCTGACCCACAGCTGCAGCCCGCGATTGTTGACAGCAGTAAAGGAACGGCCCCAGGAGGACGCGTGCCCGTGGCAGATCCCGTCCCCACGAGCTCTCCTCTGCCATCCCGAGCAGCACAGCGCAGCCCTCGGCTCTCTGCTGGGGCACTCGTGGGCCGGGCTGGCCCTCGGCAGCTGGAGAAGCACCCCAGCCCAAGGGGGCCCTTTGTGCATCGCACCGAGCCCAGAGCCGGGCTGTCCTGGGGGAGGATGGATGCTGGCGATTTGAGCCAGGGAAAAGGCGAAAGCACTGGTTTCAGAGGAAGCTGCCCTTGACAAATGGGGTGTTTGATGCGTGCCAGCCCAACGTGGCAGCTTGACGGTGCTACAAATCGACCCCGAGTGGCCCTTTTGGCATGGCATTCCCTGCCACCCCTCCCCAGTGGCACAGTCCCTTCCCTGGTGCATTTGCAGCAGAGGCACCTTACAGGCAAGGTGTTGGGTCCTTTCAGGGCTGCCCCTTAGGGCTCTGCCCTACAGGAATGCTCAAAAAACATGTCCTGGGTTTAGTAGGGGATTTAAGGGATGCCAGCGCTCGGGGTCCCCCATTCAGGCACTGACAGCAGCTGCAGGGACAGCCAGGATGAGGCCAAGTGCTCTTCCCTGAGGGCACTGCGTGCCTTGGCAGTGCGAGGCCAGCAGGATCTCTGGTGCTTCAGGAGCTGTACAGGGATGGAGCAGGAGGCTGGAATAATTCCTCCTCTTCCTCCCTGGTTTATTTTGTGTGAACAAGGCTGCTTTCACCAGTTCTGAAAAAAAATAAGGACAAATCCGTGTTGCCAGGAGATACTTGAAAGACTGCAGGGTGTCCGGCTGCACGGCGCAGTTCCTTGGGCTGTGAAAAGCTTTTTAGTGCTGGCTCCCTGAGCTGGGCTGCAGGAGACCCTGTTCTCAGTAAAAAAGGATGTATTTGGTGGCTGCTTTGGGGTTTTGTCGTTTTCTCTGGAGACCCTTCCAGAAGACTGGCTCTCTTTCATCACCCTTACTGGCTGCACCTTGCCCTGATCCACCGCGACCTCCTTCAGTACTGCGCATCCTTGCACTTCCACAATGCAGTTTTCCGGTGCGTCCACGGGCTGTGTCCTCTGGCGGGGGGCTCTTGGGGGAGGCACTGCCCCCGCGCGTGGTGCCAGAGGGGTTGCTGCATGCAAGGGGCACGCTGGAGTTGGCTGGGGATTTTCTGTCCTGTGGGGTTGTTGTATAGGTTGAAATAAAGGATTCCCTGAAGCATTTGTTGAGGATTTCCATGTGCCCTGGAAGGACAAAGGCCAATCTCTGTTTTCCCTACCCCTTGTCTTCCCTGGCAAATGAACGCCTCTGTGCTTGGAGTGCCTATGTGGCAGAGCCAGATTCTGCCCAGGGCCTTGCATATCCCTTGCCTGCACTTCAGAGGGGCAGCCCATCGGCTCTTGGAGCCATTTCGCTTCCAGTCTGCCACCGGGCTTGGTGCCAGAGGCTGCCTGTGCAGCCCAGTGGTCAAGGCATGGCCCTGGGCAATCCAGATCGACCCGAACTGGGCTAAGGAAGGCTTTGAGCCCAGATCTCTCCGTGACTGCCCACTGCCCCCCAAGAAAAGGCAAGCTCCAAAGGGTCTCGGGGGAAAACACCTGCGAAGTAGCATCTGTGTGCATCAGAGGCTGGGCTTGAGGAGCTCCCCCCTGATTTTAGGAGGGGATCTGATGGTTTCCAGGGCACTGCAGTGAAAGTAACCCGCCAGGTGGTGGTGGTGGGGGATCGGTGCTTTTCCCCAGCACTGAGACCTCGCCGCCTGTGGCTGCGGTGTGCTCTGGGCTCTCCCTTGTCTGCAGTGCAGCCCTTGAAGCAGCAGGCTAATGCATTCCCCCACAAGGGAGCCGTGGTACTAAACTGCTACCCATGTTTGCAAACTGTCCACCGCGCGCGTCCCTGCTAAGTGATGCACTTTGCTTGCCAAGATACTCGGATAAAATACAGCCTGCTTAAATCTTGTATGCGCTTGTATTGAATCAAAGCAAGCCATTGTGGCACTTTAATACACTCCAGCCGCAACACCTCCGAGATGGAAGAAATGAACCCGACCAGGCTGTTGGAAGCCTGAGTTAAACCCAGCTGCGTGGAAGGTGCCAGTGGGATGCTCTGAGCCGAGGGGATGACGATGACAAGCAACACACGGGGTCACTGGCTTCCCTGGAGCCACGTCCCCAAGAACACAGGCTCGGTTTCCCTCCTGGTTGCTGAGAGCTCTGCCCAGTGGAGGGAGAGGCTCTGGTGGGTCAGGGCGCTTGCTGCTGTGCTGATGCGGCTGGAGCGGTGTCTGCATCTTCCTAGGGCTTGGGCTCAGCACGGGGTGCTGGGAGAGCCGGCTGCCTGGTGGCTGTAGGGCCCTGTGCTGCGGGGGGATGGCTCAGGCACCGAGCAGCTGCTCGAGGGCCTTGCTTGCCAAGTGGGTGCAAAGGGAAGCAAGGCCCTGGGCACCCAGGAGGCATCTCTCTTGGAGGGGTGGCACACGCTCCTCTTGGTCAGTTTGATTTGCTGTTCGCAGGGAGGATTTGTGAGCTTTGCGTGCTGCCATGTGCTTTTCCCCGCCTGCTCACCGGTGCTTTGTGTTGCAGGTCTCCTGCCAAATGTGTCCCTGAGGTTCCTGCTGGAGGCCCCGGCAGCGCCCTGTAGAAGTTGTCTCCTGCTCCTGGTCCCAGCAGCCGAGGCCCCTCCAAACCTGCTTCTGCAATGGGTGGGTTGTGAGCACTGGTAAGACCTGCGAGTCGTGTCGCCTTCGCTGCTCTCTCCCTCTCTCGCGTTCTCTTTCTCTGTCCTTGTTCCTTCTTGCCCATTTATTTCTGTTCTCCATGTGCTCTGCTGTTCTGTCTCTGGGGTTTTCACTGTCAGGTAATGAGGAGCTGTGGGTCCAGTCAGTCTTGGAGATGCCGAAGAGACGAGACATCCTGGCTATCGTGCTGATAGTTCTGCCCTGGACGCTACTAATCACCGTCTGGCACCAGAGCACCATTGCTCCACTGCTTGCAGTGCACAAGGGTGAGAGAAATCAAACCAGCCCATGCCAAGTCTGTGCATCCCTCCCTCGTCCTCATCTCCTCTCCCATTTCATCTCTCCATGGCAGCCATGCTCATCTCAGCTCCCAGCCCATGCTCACGCAGAAGCCTCCCCACTTGTGCTGTAGGAACAGCCCAACGCTTTCCGGGCTTCTTTGGAGACATCAAACTCCAAGCCATGGGCATGCCCCTGTACTTGGGGAGCTCTTCATGACCTAAATCTAGATTCAGGGGAACAGAGCACGGAAGGAAGATGCTTTTCTTTGTTCCCTGGTGATCTGGGAGAGGAGTCCCTTTCTGCTGGCATTTGCAGCATGCTCACAGAAATTAGTCCAGCAGGAAAACTGCAAAAAAAAGAGAGCAGAGGAAGTAAAGCTGCTACTGGAGACAGTTGGTCTAGGAGACATGAGGCAAAAAGCATTTTTTTGTGTCCCCAGGAAAGCAGCAAACTGGTCCTCTTGGGCTTGAAGGGGAAGGCACGTGCTGAGAGCCAGCATCTGCCCTGATTGTTTGGTGAAGATAAAACGCAGGAGAAAAGCCAGATTCCACCTTAACCTGTCGCACAAAGCATTAAGTGGAGCTCTGGCTCAAATCAGACAAATGCGGGAGGTTCTTGGGGGTCCTCTCTGGCCAGAAGGGTCCTGGTTTTTGTCCCGTTCTTCTCAAAGCAGCAGTATCCGAGGGCAGTGAGAGCTCCAGGGGGCTGGAGAAAGCCACACTGCCTTCAGCCTTTGTTCTCAGTTCTGCCCTGCTGCCGGGGAAGAAAGCCAACTTGTTTGCTCTCTCCAGGCCCTTTCTCTGGGAGATTCTCTCCCTTTTCATTCTAGGGCTCACACCCATCCTCCACGGCTGCTTATGCTTTTGCTCAGCGGTCTGACGTGCAGTGTGAGCTGTCAGAGGTTCGGAGTCCACCCCGAGCTGTTCCACCTTGCCCTCCGGAGGCCTTTGGGCTGGCAGCACCCCCCAAGGCTTCGGGCAGCTCGTAAGGGAAGGACAGCTGTGAGCCTCTCTGAAAGGTGGACAGGGTGTCAGAGGACGAGGGGTCTCTGTTGGGCTCCAAAACAGGGCTTGAAAGTCTCCTAAGAACATGCTGGCTGTATCGTGGTTTGATCCAATGCCCTAAAAAACCAGGAGCTGCTTTTTGGTGAAAGGCCACGGCCACTGAGGTTCCAGCACAGAGACCGCCCCGCTCTGCCTTGGTCCTGAGCTTGCTGGTGACCTCGGTAAGCTGCTTGCTTTGCCTGTGCTGCTGTGAGCCCCCGGTGGAAAATGCGTGGTGGTAGGGACTGGCCTGAAGCTCTTAGGAGAAATTGTTTTGTACTTGTCATGCGTTTCTGAGATCCTTCGGCAGCAGGTGCTGAAAGTGCGATGTGTGTGCAGGCTGCTAAGCACGCGGCAGCAGCCGATACACGTGCCAGGATTTACAGCTGAGGGGCTGACCTGGAGGGGTTTGCAAACTATCTCGTGTGTCTCCAGCCTGGCTAATCGCGTTTCCATCTGTGCCCCGTGCATTCTGTGGTTTTATTGTTGAACTGATTCCAGTGCACTGCGCTTTCAGAGCTGTGCTGTGTGAAGCAGACGTGCTTTACCGTGCTAGGGCCTGATCCCAACACGTGCAGGACACTTTGCTCTTGTCCCCCCACCCCTCCAGACACACACCCTCCCTCCTTCGATGGTACGGTGTGTGAAGCCTTCGTTCAGGGCTGGTATCGATGTCTGTGCTGCTGGAAGGGTAACATGCTATGAACAACCACATAACAATTATAAGTAAGACCCTACTGGGTCAGTGCTAGTGTCTGTTCCCATTCTTTCTCATCTCAAGCTCCTGGCAGTAGCTGGCTTTGCAATCTCTAAGTTTTAGGTGCCCACCAGCTGGCTTATCTCTGCAGAGCGATGCCCCTTCACCTCTGCCAGTCCCTAGATGCAGACTGTGGTATCCCTGCCCGTCTGCAGTGGTATGAACCTGTGGAAGTTGCATCCTGGAAAAGTGACAAATGCAGGAATATTTTTTTTTTTTTGACCTTGAGCCAGTTGTGCCCAGGTCTCCCTTTGCGAGGATTTGAGGTGTTAGGGTCAGTTGATCCTACATGCTGTCAGCTGGTGCAGTGCTGTGCTGCTGCTCACATCCTAACACCGAACGGGCTGTTAGTTCAGAAATCTGTAGGGTCTTGTTGAGGAGAAGTTAGGGGCAGGCGAAAGTCTCTGCAGGAAAAAGCCTACAACTGCAGGCTTTAGTTTCTGCTGTCTCTGGACTTAACGAGTGTGTCTTGCCCTTCTCCGTGCAGCATCCCAGGCCGGTCAGGAAGGGGGGTACTGCAGTATCCAGACGATGCTGCCCGGGGAGCTTCCCTCTCGCCCTGGAGCTCTTTGGGAATGACAGATCGCCAGTCCTTGATGCTATTTTCGTTACCTAGATCTGTCTGTCTCTTCTGGGTGCTTTTGGAAGCTGCTTACTCTGAGCAGCACCACTGGGCTGGGCTCTCAGGCCTTGCTTGGTGCTGCTCTTCTACCAGGAGGAACTTCTTTTCTCACGGGTGTGCGTCCCTGATTCCTTTATTCATCCGTGTACTTATTTATTAAAGCCTCCATTTCAGCTTGTTTCCTTTCCTCTCGAGCTGTGGGGTGACCTCCTGCGCTCAGCAAGCAGCCTGCGGGCTCGGCCCGGGGAGGGTGGGTGTCGGAGGACCGAGTCCATGCGGTTTTTTCTTCTCTCTCGTACCCTTGCTCAGATGATGGTGGTGACTCCCGGCGTGATCTCGCTGCAGGCTTGGACTCCAAGGAATACTGCTTGTCGGACCGGGACATTGTGGAGGTGGTGAGGACAGAATATGTTTATACCCGCCCACCCCCGTGGTCAGACACCCTTCCCACCATCCACGTCATTACACCCACCTACAGCCGGCCCGTCCAGAAGGCAGAGCTGACGCGCCTGGCCAACACCCTGCTGCACGTCCCCAACCTGCACTGGATCCTGGTGGAGGACTCGCAGCGGCGCACGCCGCTCATCACCCGGCTGCTGCGGGACACGGGGCTGAACTACACCCACCTCAACGTGGAGACACCTCGCAACTACAAGCTGCGGGGAGACATGAGGGATCCCCGCATCCCCCGCGGGACCATGCAGAGGAACCTGGCCCTGAGATGGCTGAGAGAGACCTTTAACAAAAATAACAGCCAGCCTGGCATCGTTTACTTCGCCGACGATGATAACACCTACAGCCTGGAGCTCTTCGAGGAGGTAAGAGCCTGCTGGGGGAGCCCCAGCCAGCTGAACGCAACAGATTTGTGTGTGAGTTGTAAAAGATTATCATGTACTGAGCCAAGGAGATCCTGTACACATCCCCTGAGCTCTAGGTCAGTTCTGTCTCTGTAGTGGTTGCCCTGAAGTTTCCTCCAGGGCTTGGCCACACCACTGCAAAGCGTGCGCTTCCAGTGTCAAAAGTAATGCAGAGCAATGGGAACCCCAATTTGTCCTGTGGCACGTGGTGGAGGCATACTAGTGTATGTCTGTGCTTGTCACCTGAAGTCATTTGCAGCATTTGAAGGGATCTCGTTGCCCTGGCTCTGCACTCCCACCTCTGCCTGTTGGTGCTCCCAGCTGCACTGCTTCCCTCCGAGTGGCAGCACAAGGCTTTTCCCTTGGTGGCAGAAAGCCACGCTAAAACACGTCCACAAAAGGGTGTTTATGACGAGGAAGAGCGGTCGTCTCGAGGCAGGAGCTGGCTGGTAAGACCCTAGCAAGAGAAACATGCAGGTAGTACTTACTGCAAAGGAAGAAGAGCCATTGTTAGGGCCGGAACATCAGCTGCTCTCCTTCGTACCCGCACAGACACGTGTGTGTGCCTAGGAAGAGAACCCTTGGCCATCCTCCCTCCATGTCCCACCCTGGGGGAGATTTCAGGCTGGTTCCTGGTCTGCTGTTATCCACTTTTCGTCTCTGCCACCAACGTATTGCACTCGGCTATTTGTTAATCCCTGTTTGTTCTTGCTTGAGGAGTCCCTGGGGTTTCTCCTCCTTGCTTGCCATTTGCATTTGTTTGCTCTCATCCCAGAGCGTTCTGTGCTTCAACTCTGGAGCTGTCGAGAGCCCGGCATCTGCTCTGTGCAGCTCCCAGCCGAGGGAGCAGACCTTCAGAGTTACGCCTGAGTGCTGTTGGCGCAGGCAGAGCACTCGCAGGACGTCTTCTTCAGAGATGCTCTCTGCAAATTGTCTCTGGGCTGCCGCACACACGAGGAGCATGCGTTTGTCAGCGCTTGCTTCACCTCCCAGAAAAGTGGAGCCCTTCCTGCAGCGGGGAGGTGTGTGCAGCGCTCCCCTCTGCAGCTCGTCCTCCTGCGGCACCGGGGAGTGATGGGCTCAGGGTGATTTAAGCAGGGGCTGGGGCTGAGCTCTCAGCCTTGAAGCTTGCGGCTCAGGGAGCTGTGATTGCAGGCAGGATTTCAGCACATCCTGACAGTCTTGTCAGACTCGAGCAGGGGAAGGCTCCCCTGTGCTTTCCCACTTTTGCTGCCTGTTCCGCGCTCGCGCGGGCTGTAAATGACCTCCTGCCCCTCTCCCTGTCTGCAGGGAAGCAGCGGTCTTACAGCGCCACGTGCACTGCACCTCCCCTGCTCCCGGCTCAGAAATGCCCCGTTCCCATCTGCCGAGGCTGAGCTCTTGCAGCAAGGGACAAGGACGTAGGATTGCCTCCTTAATGGTTGCCAGATTTCATTCCAGGGATCTCCTGTTTATTCATTCCCCCCCCCACTTTCTCTCCCCGATGGCTTTCCCTTGGGCTCGGACAGCCACAGGAATACACGCGCTTTTAAAACTGAGAGCAAATTCAAACTGAACGCAGTTTTTCCACACTGTCCTTTGAGGCTGGCTCTGGCAGCATCCTCAGACAGACACCGTGCATTAATAAAGCAGAAAGGGTTCCTCCGTTCACCCGTGTGCTTCACGCGGGTGCTCTGCTCGCAGAGGCTTCTCCTCTCCGAGATGTAGCTGCAGCTCAGGTCGCATGGAGCCGATGAAATGTGCTGTGAAATGCAGAAGACACGCATTATTGCTCCCTGCGGACAGGGACGGCCGTTAGCATGTGTATAATGCAGAAGGGCAAGTGCCAGAGCTCTTCTGGTCTCGTTTGCAGTAATTAGCAGTGACTAGATTAGCTCTGGGAGATCCCTGATCTAAGGGACTGGGCTGAGAGCAGGAGACGAGGCTAAGCCTGGCAGCAGAGCAGGGCAGGGTGCCGGGGGGTGCGCAGGCGGGCTGGCAGGCACATCATCTGCACTGGCAAGCACGGGCATCCGAGGTGTCCCCTGATGGCTCCTCTCTGCTTCTGCTGACTCCACGGGGAGCAGAAGCCTCCAACATCCCTCTGGGCAGCAGGAGCGGCTGCAGGGCCCTGTCCTGTGTGCTGGGAGCTTCTGGAGGGGCTGTGCTTCCAGCTGTCCCCGAGCTTCTGGGGAACAGTTGTGGTGCCTCACCCTAAGGATGCTTTTACCCTTAATGTGCCTCAGAGGCTGGGATCGCAGCTCAGACTCCTTAGCTTTCAGAGGAAACGCCTTTCTTCCTAGATAAGCCATCCCTGGGTCCCCAGGTGGCCTCGGACAGCGTGCTTCCCTCCTCTGCGTCCTGGTTTCCCCAGCTGTCCGCGTGGAGAACCCAAAGCTCTAAAGAACCGAAGCTCCAAAGGCCTTCTGACCAAACCCACATCTCGGTTAGGTTTCGTACCGGCAGCTTTGTTTCTAGCACTGAACTCACACGTGGTCCCCAGCTGCCACTTCCCAAAGCACTCTGCTTCCCCGGCCCCAGGACGTGTGTCCTCGTGGGGGTGAGCAGAGCACGGAGCCCCGCTGCCAAGCCACAGCGGGTGTCTGGGAACCGTGACCCGGGCTCTTTGCTGCACCATGCCCGCCGTCCGGCCCCCGCAGGGCAGCGAGCGAGGTGAAGGCGCGCTGCTGGGGTGCTGCTGGGGCCCTGGAGGCGGCGTGCAGCCGGTCCTTCTGCGTGCACCCACCCAACGCTTCTCTTTCCTCGCCTGCAGATGCGCAGCACCAGGAAGGTGTCGGTGTGGCCGGTAGCCTTCGTCGGCGGCTTGCGCTACGAGTCGCCCAAAGTGAACGCCGCGGGGAAGGTCTACGGCTGGAAAACCGTCTTCGACCCGCATCGGCCCTTTGCTATAGACATGGCGGGGTTCGCTGTGAACCTCAGGCTGATCCTCCAGCGATCTCAGGCTTACTTCAAACTGCGAGGAGTGAAGGGGGGCTACCAGGAGAGCAGCCTGCTCCGGGAGCTGGTCACCTTGAACGACCTTGAACCGAAAGCTGCCAATTGCACTAAGGTACGGTCTCCTCCTCGTTTACGGGATGCGAGGGTCTGGTGGTGGGCCAAAAGGCCGTTCGGTCGCTTGTCCTCTGTGTCTTGAAGAGAGCACATCCCCACTGCAAGGGTGCTGGGTAATTGCCTTTAAAAAGGCGTGGTGGGAAGTTCCTTTTTTTGTTACGTGCTGCTGCTGGCTGCAGTAGGCTTTGAAATACGGAGTCTTCTCTTCCTTAAATTATCTCCAGATAACATCCCTATTATTTTCAAGATCAGCTTGCCTGTGGCCTTGCTAATCTCCAGGGGCAGGGAATTCCCTGGGTGAAATGTAGGTTGGTTGCTTTCCATGAATTCCTTACGATGGCTTCTGAGTGCTGGTATGCCTGCAATCAGCCAGTGTCGTATGAGATCTGGCTCTCTGGAACTTGTCTGAGCTGTAACCCAGCAGTACCATGCCTTGTTGTTTCCTGCCTGCGGGGCAAGACCGTGCACATAAAAGCTGCCTTATTGCAATGTTGCCTCTTCCCTCTTGTTATCAGTAAAATATCGCTATAGCTGACCGCAACAACGCCGATTTTTCTGTGCTAGGGAGAATGTAGAAATGTTTTAATGCTTGGGGTAGTGCGCTGAGCTCTGGGAGGCTTCCATGGAGCTTCCTTTTGGGGGGATTTTGCTGGTGATGACTGTCAATTATTTGACTTTACACGTAGTCTAGGAGCCACCAGGTTATGAAGCAGAACCCCTCTGTGCTAACTAAGATACAAACACAGGATACGCTGATGGCTCTTGCCCTGAAGACTTCCCAGGCTAAGATGAGCGACAGCAGATGGAAATCTATCTGGGATGACAGGGAAACACGCGAGATACAATGAGACAGTGCTGGTTAGCGTGACAGGCATCAATCATGGCACAGCAGCAGCAGCGATGCTGTCATGTGCTTTGAAAGCTTTGTGAGTGGGTGCCCGGAGCACAGCCAGCACCGGAGGGGCTCCATTTGGGATCAGAGACCCCCGTGCAGTGCTCGGGCCTCTGCCTGTAGCAGGCAGCCACCCAGTCCGATTCAGGGACTCTTTATTGTGTAATCCTCCCAGGTGGATTTTTCTTTTTTTAACAAATGAGCTGGTACTGCTGATACACCCCATGTTGGACCCAGGTCTCCATCCCTTTGGGGGTTACTTTGAATAATAACTTTTGCCTCTGCTTCGTGGCTCCCAGCCCCAGTAAAAGAAGGATCTGGATGTTCAGCAGTGCTCGCGCAAGGAGCCCAGGAACAAGGAAGAGGCGCTGCGGGGGAGAAATGACTTTATTTATTATCTGATACCTGCTGTGCCTCCTTGTTTAAATCTGCATGTCTGTGGTTAGGCGTGTCCAGCATCACACAGATGGCCTCCTAAGGGTGGGCAAAGGGACTGGGTTAAAATTAGATCTGTGCTCTTGGGCACTGTGTCAAACAGGCTCGCAAAAGGCCAGCCCAGCAGGGGCTGCAGTGGGTTGCTTACCTCACGAGTATGATTTGGAGGTCTCTGGTTTGTTTTTGTTGTTGTTTGGTTTTGTGGAGAAGGATATAGATACATCTGGGCCTGCCTCTTTCCCCTCTTAGTGCCCTCCCAGCTAACAGGAAAGCGCTGGCTGGAGATGTGTGCTGCCAGCCGATCGGGGGAGATGCCCGGGTCGCTTTCAGGCTGGTGCACAGAAAAACAGGGACTTTCGCTCCGTGGTTATGCAATCTTTGGGAGATCATCCCTGCTGTAAAACAGCTACAAGGAAAGAGGCTTTGTTTAAAAGGCTGCGAGTAAGAAATGAGGGCTGTGGGGGAACACGTGGAGGAAGGAGAGGAAGGGAAAGGTTATTTGCAGGCAGGAGGTAAGGCACGGCGCCGTCAGACAGGCTGCTGGGTCAGGGCCGTCCTGCGGGAGCTGCAGGTCAGAGCTGATGAGGAAGCAGGAGCTGCCGGCCAGGATTTGAAGCAGACTGCATTTCTTTTCTTGGCTGGGCTGTGGGGCTGTGACAAGGGTCCTTGTTGTGCACTGCCTGCTCCTGGCAAACCCCGCGTGCGGCGTTGCAGGTGGAGCTTTGCCTTTCTGCTCTCAGCTGCTGCCAGCAGCCTCCATTTTCCAGTTGCTGTTTTGTTCATGCTCCTGGCGAGGAGGAGAGTCCGGACCAGCAGCAGAGAGGGACAGAAGCAGGCTGGGGTCCGGGGGTCCTCTTGCCCCAGGATGGAAGCACGGACTCCTCGGTGGGCAGCTGGCACGCTTTGCCCTGCTCGGCACAAGCACGCGCCTGCTTTGCGGTGAGATTTACATTACAGATTATGATGTGCTCAGGTACAGTCATTAAGGAGGGATGAGAGAACTATGTAAGATAAGCACAGACATCTGTTCTCCCGAAATGCTGTCTTCCCCGGGTACAGTGCTGGTATTCACTTGGTAGTGCCCATCTGACCTCAGCCCACAAACACTCCTGCAAAAAGCTTGTGCTTTGGCCAAAGACATGCATCCTAGTTATTTTCTTTGGTTTGAGATCTGCTCAAAATGAGGGAGAAAATGAAGGAAGCCAGCATTAATTGCCTAGTGGAAAAGAGTTAGCCCTCTTCGTCAGGAGGGAAGGACTGGTTTACACCGGAGTTAAGGGAACAAGGCTGTGCAAGCATGCCGTGTATTTCTGCGTCCTGCTGCTTCTGCATTTCCCACACACACCACCAGAGCAGGCAAAGCTTGCTCCACTCCATTGATACATCAAACCTGACAGGATCAAGGTCTCAGAGATCTTGTGTTCCCACAAGGTTGATGTAACTGGGACATACTCTGCTCCCCATTTTCTGTTAACACCTGAGGAAAGGAGCTGCAGTGTGCTCAGAGGGCGCTCAAGGGAGGGAGACCTTACCAGTGGCCCCCGCTCTTAAAAACCTCAGCTGGTACTGGTATGAGAGGAGAGACCACAAAATACCAGGTCAGTGGAGATGATGCATCTCATTCCAGCTGCTCCTGGACCCCCTCATGGGCAGGAGGGAAGGAAAACGTCAGCCTAAGGCAAGAAAGCTTGCAAAGGAATACTTTGCTTCCTTCCGATTTTATCCTGTGGTGCTACAGCCAGAAGGCAGAGGAATTGGCTTCCTGAGCTCTTTGTGTTCTTTCAGGGGCTGAGCAGCAGGGTACGGATGGAGCAGATCTGTCCTCGTTTTGGTTGGATTGTTCCTGAAACGGGGCTGCTGTCTTCCTGTAGGTTTGTGCCTGGTGGTTTGCAGTGAGCCGTCAGTACCCTGGCTGCTATGCAACAGCACCTTGTTGGTGAAGCTTCACACGCACGCCACAACAGTGCTGGAGCTGTTGATTTTTATGAGACGTGCAGAACTTGGAGGGTTCTTTGCACCTTGTCACATCCTGATTAGTCACCAGAACTGCTGTGCCAATGCCATCCCCTATATCACGGCTGAAAGCCGTAATTACACCCAACTAGTTCGGGTTTTGCTGCACCGTCTGCCTGCCCCGCTCCACAGTGGACCTTCAGCTCCGTGCTGCTCAGGTTGGCGATCAAGTAAGTTTTGCCCATAATACCTATCACAAAGCAAAAATCTTCAAGTCGGTGTAATGGCAGAGCTGAAAATTCCTGTTTGAGCTCTGGCTCATTTACCAGCAGCAGGGCATGTGGCCGTGATTCGCAGCACACGGGAGGAGCAGAGGCACGGGGAGAAGCACGCTGTAGTTGTTGTACCAACAGGCAGGCTGTGGCGAGAACGGGGCCTCCATGATGCCTACGAGACCCTGCAGGAATTTGATTAGGCACAAGCTGGGAGGAAGCAAATCTGTCGTTTCGGCTTGCTCTCTCTTTTTCCTTCACGTTGCATAGCCTCCCTTTCAAGTAACAATTATTGGTGTCCTCCGTGGAGGCTTGAAATCTGTGACCCCCTCCAGCTGCAGGTCAACTTCTTGGCTGTTTGCTTTTTAATTTCCTGTTAGAAGACAACGAAAAAGTCTGCGGTGGAGATGAATCCTTGAAATCTCTCAGGTCTGTTCTGAGTCCTGTGATTCTGGATGAGGAGGCTGGAAGTGAACTGCAGCAGCAGAGATTTCACTCTCCGGGTGACCCGTCTGAGTCAGTGATGCACACTTGGTCCCCTACCCTGCTTGCTCCTGTGCAAGCCGTGCTTTTTGCACAAGCCAAAGCTTCCCCGAGACATAAAACAAACACACTCCTTGCGGAGAAAATCAGGCAATTGGCTGCGAGGAAAAGCAGGTGTTTCTGTACAAAATGGTGATCTCCCTCCCATGTTAAAGAGCATTGCGTGACAAACGGTAGAAGCCGCTGAATCAAGCTGCAAACTGTGAAAAATTAGTCAACTTCAGTCAGTTAATTTAACGTAACTGCCTTTTTGGCACTCGGGTTTAACAACGTAGAAGCGGGATGCAATTTAAAAGAAAAGCTATTAATCTGTATTTGTGGTCTTCTGCTCACGGAGCGCGTGCCTCAGTGGGGAGAGCTGTTTAAAGGCGAGCCGTGCTGCTGGCAGAGCGCGGTGCCCGGCCATCAGCAGGGCTGTGTTCGTGTGGCAGCAGGGGAAACAGCTCCCACCTGCTCCCGCTGGGAAGAACCGCCTACAGGATCTTATTCCTAGCACCTGGACTGCATTAAGGTTTGTGCTGGATGAGGAGCCCGTAACGAACGCTTACCCGGCCCCAAAAGCCACTCGTGGAGCCCTGTTTGGCTTTGCCTTTTGAGAAGAAAGCAAGGCCGTAATTGCAGCAGCGCCGCTGCAGCGGGTGAGCGGGGCGGTGACAACGGCGAACTTCGACGAGAGGGCTCTGAAGTGGCTGCGCGGGAGCGATGGAAGAGGTTTTGGCCCCGCTCCAGGCAGCGGTTGGTCTCGCTGCCTTGGCATTAGCCGGCGAGATTTGAGCCCCGCGCAGGAGGCGAGCGCTCACATCAGAGACAAATTTGGTCAAACAGCTTCTCGGGAGGGCGGGGGTGCTCCTGTTTAACTACAAGGGTTTGAGGAGGGCTTTGTTCGTCCTTCAGAAGCAGAACGCGGCCTAATTTTTCAGGAAAGCAGGGACTGGGTATGAAACGGCTTGCAGATAGTCGGATTAAAGGCACGGAGTATTGTCATAGCAACCAGAGGGAGACCCCCGCGAGGTAGGAAATAGCAGTGAGCAGGTGAAAGGACGCAGGAAACCAGCTCTGAAGGGATGAAACTGCTCCCAGCAACGCAGGTTTAGGAGCAAAACAATGAGTTTAATTGAGTCTGGTGAGGGGAGAGCATTTTTCAGCAGCTTCCAGAGCTGCCTGGGCTCGTAGTGGAGCACAGCTAGTAGACACTATGGACCTATAGTGCTTCCCCACACCCCAAACATTAGACCACCGCTTCATTTTATTTTTTTTTTCCAGATCTCTCTCACAGCTGTTGATTTACATTAAATTTTGCTGCCAAGTCTGAGGGCAGTTTTTAGTACACGTTACGACCCTGACGTGCTTCAGCTCTGATTTAAGCAGGTTGGAGAGGGACCTTCAACGAGTTGCAACCTATTACACCTGGTAGAGAATAGCGGTGGCAGCATGGGGCCAGCATTTCAAAGGGCAGGCACGTGGGGCTTTGGAGGGGGTGTGGAGCACTAACGCTGGGTTACGAAGGAGCTGCATACAGCCCAGAGCGTGTGGCAGGACGGTCGTATTCTGCAGCTACCTTGTGCCTCTGAGACAGCAGAGGTGGCAACAGAGGACCAGAGGTACTTCTCCAGTCAGTGTCACTCCAACACCTCTTCAAAGTAATAGGTTAGAGGCCAAACTAACGGCTTCCGCCCAATAACGGACTTAGAGAGGCCCACTGAAAAATCAGTTTGAGCATTTCTCACAACCCATAGGAACGGGATGACTGGAGCAGCCAGAACTCCCCTTCTCTAACTGCTTCTTCCCTCTCCTGCAAGAGTCTCAACGTGACCTGACATGGCGAGAACGGCTCTTCCACTTTGAGCCTCCTGGCTAACTCCATCCCGTGTTGTGTAGTAACATAACCAAGAACCAGAGCAAGGAACTTGACTCTGGGAAATATGCATCTGATTCCCCAGTTCTGAGGGAGCTGCCTTACATCAGTGGAAAGGTTGATGAGCCTTTCGCAGAAGATGGTTGATAACTACATGGAAGGAGCAGGTTAATGTCCCACGACAGTACACTGTAAAATAGGTAATTTCTGTGCACTGTGCATTTTGGGTATCAGTAGGGCTACCTAAATGAAGTTTTATGCAAACCTCCTTTCAGCTGTGAATGCACCATTAGGCTCCAGGGTAGCTGGTTAAATTGCACTATTGATTTAATGTGCAAGAATATTTGTTAGTGCAGTGAAGAGATGCAGCTAATGACTGCTGGTTTCTTCAGATTTTAGTCTGGCATACGAGGACAGAAAAGCCTGTGCTGGTGAACGAGGGGAAGAAAGGATTCACAGATCCCAATGTGGAAATCTGACTGTGCACGGCTGGGCAGAGACCAACACCAGGTAAGAGCTTACGGTCTTCAGCTGTAATGAGAAGCAGCAGTAAAGAAGAAAAATCCTAGACCATGACAGGAAAAAGAGGAACTCTTTTAAACGTGACTTTTGATTGCAATTTTTCACATATCTGACCCTCCCTTGCTGCAAAACTTAGAGATTATTAATGAATCTCTCTTTTTAAAATCTCTAAGATAAGCTGCTAAAGGGGAACTACCTGGTGAAATCCAGGTAGTGAGAGTTTGGGCAGAAGTTATGCTATTTAAAGCAACAAAACAAAAAACTTGTCTAAGCAAGATGGGTTCCTTATTAACTGTACAGCTAAAGCACAAGGGTGAAAGATGTGGATTCACCCACCTGAAAATGCCTGAGGGAAGCTAAGCCAAGCATCAGTTAAAGCATTTTAAAGTCAGGCAGAAGCTTTCACAGAGGGAAGAATTTAATTTAGATCCACAAACAAGCCACACAAAGTCAGTGACAAGTAAGGGAGAGTGAGGATTAAATCCCACATGAGGCTTCATGTATTTATTTACCCAAGGTGAGCATGTAGTATCTTTTTCAGTGGAAAGGAGGAAAACACAGGAGCACACACTGGTGGCTGACATCTCGATTAGTTGTCCATGCCCTGGCTTCTCACCTTTAATTACCTGAGCATCCCGGTGCATTAAATCTTCTGCATCCCCAGAGCACACACTGCAGCTGGTTTGCTCGAGGGAAGGATGGGCTGTTTGCTTATGCCTGCATCCAGACTCTACTGCTGCTCTCCATTATTATGGGGAAAAATGTATGGAAAAAATGTATGGAAAAAAATGTACACACAAATCCCTGTAACTGGAGTATCGAACCAGGCCTGGAGGGGTGAGAAGGTTGCTGCTTGGTCTCTTCTCCTCTCACACAGAGAAGAGCAGTGAGGGCTACGGGAAAGGGGCGGATTTTCTCAGCAGCGGTGTATTTTTAACCGTAATGAGCTCTCTTACAGCACGTTCCCTTGGGCTGTGGTGATGGAGCCCTGCGTGCTGCAGTAGCCTGCGTTTGCGGCCTGTTGGCAGGACAGCAGAGGAAAGCCTGCGCTGCATGTTGTCTGCGCTATATATAGCGGCTTTGCAGAGAGGCTGTAGCTCTTCGGTGCTGTCACAACTGCTTTTCACTAACACCAGTTGCCTAGCAGCAGCAGTCACAGATCCGCAATCCGAGATGGGTTTTGGGTTAGTTCCAAGGGGTGGCAGCTAACTGCAGCGAGGCAGAAGGGTAATAAACATGCTGCTTGTGTCTCTGTTGCAGAAGATTTCTTCATGCACAGCCTACAAGGTTCCTCTCCACAGCATACAGCCAGCCAGACATGCAGTAGCCAGGACCTCTGCTGACTTCCAAGAGTTTTAGTGTACTGAAAACAAGCAACACTGCATACATAAACTACCCGGATTCCCCTGCCCTTCCTCCTGGACTCTGAGCAGAACCAGATGCTCTGGAGGTGGAAGAAAAAGCACAGAAAATACAAGACTGACATCGACTTCTGTACAAGACCAGCTGCCTCGGGAGCTGCTCGGTTTGGGAGAAGCGCATGCAGGGCATGATGCACTGAAGACGTGGCCCAGCTGGAATGGTAGTCTGGACTGAGGGGGCTGTTTTACGGGACCTGAGAGCAAGGGTGAGAACGCCCCCAGGAGCGTGTTGGCCCCTGATGATTGTTTTTTTCCGGAGACACACGTACCTGGTGGCTATGTGTGCGACAGCCTAAGCAGCTCTCTGTTCGTGGAGGGGACAGCTGCCTTCTGAGATGGCACCTTAGCCCTTAATTTTAAACCTACTTTAATCCGTGTTTATTACGCTGCACAAGACAGGAAGGTTTTGGGGGAGGGTGAAAAGCAAGGCAGGTTAAACAAACCCATAGCTATTTCTGTTTCTTTGTACCCCCTCTCCTTTCCCTTAAGCAGTTTCATGGTTTGGGAGGGCGCTCTGACATACCTCTGTGTTCCTGGATGGAGTTATGTTTACAGCACACGGTTCTCTGTTCATCCATGCTAAAATAACTGGGGGAGGGTTTTAGTGAGATTGTTGTGGCCCTACACCCTAATACTTAATCTGGACTCAGATCTTCGTTCTATTTAGCTCTCATTTGGTCCACGTGAACATTAGGTGTGGGATTCTCTGAAGGGTACTCCAAGAGAAAGACAAATTTCTACTCTTAAAAAATAAAGTTAACTGCTTAATACTAGGGATTGAATGATAACCGCTGATTTTAGTGCATTTACCATCCAGGTGGATTGTATCCTTCAGTCCTAGCTCCTTTTTCAGGGCCATGCCAGAGTACCGCCGAGCTACTGGCGTGAAAAGCCACGCTGGAGCAGTTGGAGTTAACTTCTGATGCACCCTTGTAAAGGGGATCCTGGGCTTAGTGCTCTGTTTCTTCAGCCCCTGGCTTGAGGTAGGTTGAAAAACTGTCTAAATAGAACAGTAGTTGCCTCTTCCCTGCTCTGTAACATGAAAGGAGCTGAGATAGCACTGAAGAAAGGGTATTTATTCTCTGATGAAACTATTTTGCTCCTCAGTGAGAGAGACGTGACTGAGCAATGCAGAAGAGGAACCTGGGTGCTACTACCTTGGTTGACTCTATTTGAGAGTGACAAACTTGCTGAGGAAGAAATGAAGGTACAATTTACCCCTTCTCCCCACCTCCAGCCCTTGAAAAATACACCAAAACACCCTTATCCCCTCCATAGTTGTTGTCAAACATGTGATCAATCCCCAGTGTCCCAATTCTTTCAAAAGGGTCTGAAGCACAATTTTACTTTTGAGTTGAGGGAAAATATAATCCTGAAAAGAGACTGGGTTATTTTTAGCCCTAACACACAGAATTATTAAAGCATTACAGATTTGTTAGCTTCCCAGTGCAGGAGCCTCCCATTGATCTAATGACTGTATATTTCCTAATATATTTTTAAATGTTTTTTTCCAAGTTGTTTTCTCCCACTATTTCAAAATCACTGGGGAAAAGCTGCCTTCTTGAGCTCCCAGTCACAGAAGCCTTGCTACGTAGCCTTCACAAAAATGTTCTTTTAGATGCATTGGCTGAAGTGCTACTTGGATAGAAACCGTCTGATCCTACTGGCCACTAGCTTCTCTGTGGGAACAGGCTTGTTACCTTGCATTAAAATGGTAGCTCTTTGCACTCTGGCAGGTTTATTCTGTTCTTGTACTAGCATCCCAAGCTCAGTTCAGTCTGCATACCCTAGAGTGGAAAGAGGCATTTTTAAAGGCAAACAAAGCTCTTGTGCTATTCAAGTAGCTTCCAAGTGATGTCCTCTCCTGGCTGCATGTTTTGTTCACTAATGTTAGTTCCAGTCCCTGCTGAGTTGCAACCTTCCCTCCTGGGAAGGAAATAACTTCCAGAGAAACACGAAAGGATCAGGTCCTGAACACAACCCTGCTTTTATGCTCCACTCTCCTCAAAGTTGGTCACACGGCTCTGGGCGGGCCCTTCCAGCTTGCACAGAGGCTACCACGGTCCTTGGCAGCAGAAATATATGTTCAGTAAGACCAGCTCTGGCCAGGATGGAGTGTATTACAGCTGCAGTCTGTTCTCAGTTTTAAATAAACTATTTAAATTTGTTAAATAAAATCAAGTATGGTTTTTAAGAGCCAGAATACCCTGCAACTCCATTATCAGAGCCAGTGCGCATGCCTGGTGTTTCTCTCATAGCATGAATCCTCCGGTTACTGGAACAGAAAGCAGGGGCCGAGCAACTTCTCAGAGACTCTGAACAGATTCACAGCTTCAACTCGATCTCTCACTAAAAAGGTGGCAGCTCCTCAGTGACTGTGGAGCTGATGGGTTAAAAAAACAGCATGTTTTCCTAAATTCCATGTTTCTCTTTAGAGGGACACAACAACAACAATCTATGATTTCACAGCAGGTGTAAAACTAGAAAGTATGGATGTGCTCCCCCATTTACAGCTGTGTGTGCAATCCCTTTACTTCTTGTAGAGCCAAAATCTGATTGCTGCTCCTTTGTAAGGGGGAATTTCATCTTCAGGTGCTTTAAAGTGAGGGCAGAAGTAGAAGAATGATGGGAAGCTCTCACTCCTGCCTGACCTGAAACAGAATTGTATTTCTGACTGAGGAAAAAACATATCTGACTTTTTAAAACTTTTTTTTTCTTTTCTGAGAGAGAGATAACCTCCATATTAAAACTTAGTGGAAAAAAAGCTCGGAGTTAACTTATTTGACAACCAACTTGGCTTCCAACAAGCGAACAAGTCATGGCCTCTTTGCAGACTGAGTTGCTAAATTCTGCCTGGAAGCACAACAACATGGTTTTCCACACCTGGTTACCCACATGTTCACCGACTATTTTCTCCCTATCTAATCATAAAAACAAAGAGGCCAGTAATAACACATTTTTAAAGTCACTGGAGAGCTGAGCTCAGGTTTTGGTTCAGATGGCTTCAGTTCTCTCTCTCTCTCCCGCCTCCAGCGCCTTTTTCCTCCCCCACATTCACCAGACTGTCCGTAACATCATGCACAGTCATCCGAGCCACGGGTCCTTGGTAGTGCAGGCAGATGAGCTTCTGCATCCATCAGCGCAACAATGGACTCTGGTTCCTTCGGGGCCCATTCTCTCTTCTGAGCTTACTGCCAACAAGCAAATCCTTTACCTGGGTCTAGTGGAAATTAAGATGCCCAAGTGCCCGGGCCATCGTGTCCCCAGACATGCAACCAGGAATATTCAAGATGAACCAAACACGGGAAAGAAGCTCCCATCAGTCCACGTACTGGGTCCTTCCTAAATAAGGTATGTCAACAGACTGTATTATCCGTCCTGCAGTGCGTTCTTCAAAAATGACAATCTGCAGAAGAGAGGGACACGTAATGTACCTTCATACAAAGACCGAGTTACTTAAAAAATTTGTAGAGGTAAAGGGCATACAGTCACGGCAGGGGAAGGAAGCATCAGTTAAAGAGACCAATCAATATTAGTCTGAGCAGTAACTGATTCTCCTTCAGCACTACATGATGCAGAAAATGAACTAGCACCAAATCAGATTTGTCTTGATTTTGAACTTGATGCTGCACTTCGAAGTTTAGCTGGCATCCTCGTCATGTCTTAATGGTTGTCAGAGCCACGTCCTCAGCTTTAGAGCAGCACCTTCCTTAATTTTCACAGATAACAGTCTCCTTCCTTTGTTGTTGTGCTGGTTTTAAGCTGCAGATAGCTACTTAATGCACTTTATGCGTTTTTGGATTGTGACCCAGAGCAGGATCTTTACTAATACAAAAAAGAGAAACCCCACCAAAGGCTCTCACCTCATTGTTTCCTTTCCGTAACCAGGGGCCAGGAAGGTAGAGTGTTTCCTGAGGTCCAATTCTCCAGTAGCGGCCGAGGTTGTGACCGTTGACAAACACGACGCCTTTTTCCCAGCCCTGGAATCAGGACACCACACAGAATGACTGATGAAGCCGTATCTAGCATCCCCGCAGGAAACTCAGCCTACTTTCACACTTGCATTCTTTCAAGCCACTTTGTGCAGGTTTTCCATTGGCTTTCCCTGTACAACTCCCTGAAGCCAGGAACATTTAAGCAAGCCCTGTTGAGCGGGAGTTACCCTTAACGCTCGCAGTATTAATTAAAAAGATAAAGCTTTCAAAAACAAGCAATTTGAGATTCATGGTCATACAGAAAACTTGATTCAAACAGGCATATCTTTATTTCTTCCCAAGCACAGAGTGTCTTCCCTCACCTATTTCCCAAGCAACAGGACTACTGTATTGCTATTGACTAGCGTAAATTACAACAAAGCATAAAAGGAGAAGTGAATGGTACAATAATGACTAGCTTGAACCATAGGGGGTGGCTCTAAGGGAGTGAAATCAGAGGAGGAAATTTAATAATAGTTAATATCTCGTCTTGTGTTCTGTGCAAAAGGAAGAATTTTCCCCAGATGCAAGACGTGAATGCTAACTCCCATGCTGTGTCTACAAAGAAGCGATTCTTCCCATACCACATGAAGAGATAGGGATAAAACTAGCACCCCCTTTATTTTTTTTGGTCATTACTCTTCTGCAACAAGAAACAGCACTTGTGTATCAATGAACAAGACTAACCATTCATCAGCAGTTTTGCAGGGTCAGTGTTGCCCATGTTTTCTCATCAGGGCCACCACAGACTGAACAGAATTACCTGCCAGCTTTAGAAGGCTTCTGCACCCTCAAAATAATTTGCTTTCTCAAAGATCAGAGGAAGACTACAAGACAGTGGCGTTGACTCATTCAGAGCTATTACACAAAGCCCTCTCTCATCAGCTTTTTGAAAACCTTGAAGGAAAAAAATGGTGGGGAAAGACAAAGACTTGCCTGTAGCTTCAAGAAAGTATCCTGTGGCTGATGCTCTATCCACAGCCTTCCACGAAAAAAAGCAGGACCCACAAAGTAATCTGGGACCGCACTCCATCCAGCAACATGCTGCAAGCTGTAAGAGAATGACCAAACATAACTAACAGCAGGGAAGCACCAGGCAGCACTGGGAGATCCAACAGAAGCCTGAGGATCATTTCAAACCCCTGCTTACAACATGGATGAGCTTTTTACAAGGTATCTCCTTCCATGCCTGATATGCCAGGCAGTTGTTTCCTACTGGTAGAGCCTGAAGGTAGTGCTGCAAAAACACGGCACCATTTCACTACTGTAAACATTCACGGCAAGCACCTAGTTGCTATCTCCCCTCCACTTCAGGTAAATGTATTGGTGGTACATGTCTCAGTCTTCATTATCCTCGCCACAATACTGAAATGCAAGTCCTCGGTAAAAGAAAAGGATATATGGAGCTCTCTGTCTCTAGCACTGTACAGCCAAGTGACCATCTCTGCTTCACGCTGGCTGCTGAAGCGCCCCATCCTGCTTCAAACAGGACAGTACCTTGGTGTAGGCTTTAAATGCACGTGGCCTGTGCAGTCTAAACTAAAACCTGCAGAACTAGTACGATTCAGAACAGGCCTTCCTGCCCTGACAGAATACAGCAAGCTAGTTTTTTTTTTTTTTATGATAACCACAAAACCGAGGCTTCCTAAGGCACAGACAGTGAAGTTAGGCTCAGTGCAGATCAGCAAAGCTGACACATTCTTTACAGGTGACTGGAATTTGAACTGCTCTTTGCATTTACATGTTATGGCAATGTGTTCAGGAAACGTTAAGACAGCACTCACATTACTGCATAGAGCTGATGATCAAACAATGATCTAGTCAGGAGTATCTGAATACTTGGCTGGAATCATTACCAACCCTTCAATACACACAATCCCAGGCATTTTTCTTGCACGCTCTCCATAGATCTACTGTCCCCTAAAATTGTGCTAAAGCTCTAGCTGCAGGACTAACAACAGCTGACTGTGTTTGGGATCAAATGTTTGGGATTATGCTGAAGTTGTGTCATGCAACTAGTAACTGGGTCTTAATCCTGTTTAAAGCAAAGGAAGCTTAGTCTGCCAATCTACAGACAGCATTTTAATTTTGTATGCAATTAGAAGAAACCAATCCTATCACGGAACATGAACACACCTGTGCAAGTTTGTGGTAACTGGGGGCAATCTGACATTATTTCTTACCTGTGGCAACAATTTGGGAGCAGAGGACAAACAGAACAGCAAATAAGGAGCGTAGAAGTCCCACAGAAGGCTTGAGCTTGTGTCAGAACACGTTCCTTCCAACCCTTATGAGCTGCATCTCTTGGATGCAGGGAATTTATTGATCCAGTGCAGCTTGACTGCTACTGAATTATTCAGCTAAAAGCCTACGACAATTCCTTTCACAACACCACGCGCTCCATCCTCCTACGCAGCGACTGTAAGCTGATTGTGTTTCATTGCTACTGGTCAATTGCCAGTAACTGACTGCAGCGTTGATTAATCTTGCTTTTTGTTTGGGCATGGCAGGTCACTCGCTGTAATGTCCCTCACTGGAAATACTCTTCTAAAACAACTCTGCAGACAAAGGTTATGCAGGTTACCCCATCAATAAGAGTCCTTCATGTAGTACCCTAGCACCTGTTAAGTTTGTCCTTAGAAATTTCAAAATGTGTTTTTTCTTTTTTTTTTTTAAAGCCATTTCAGTTTAACAGCACCTCCCTCTCCTTCCTACACAAAATGTGGAGCTGTGATATCTTAGGGGATGCACATGTGTTATCTTCTTGTATTAACAACATAACTGAAAATAGTCTTTTTGGAACATTGGCCGGAGTCCACAGGGCATCTGTTGCCTTAAACATTTGCTAAGGTTTCCTAACAGAAACCTAACAGAGGCTCCTTGACTTACCCTGCAAGGCTTATTCAGTCTTCCTTGAATTGAAGCAAAATAACTTTAAAAGCATGTAAGAGAGGAAGCCATCTGGACTTGTTAATGTACTATTAGTAGCTTGCTAGAATTAATCCTTCCCTCGTGAGCTTGAATTACTAAATATATCAGCCAGACTGCTAATTTGAAGCAAGGCACCACCTTCTCCAACATGTGGGTGTGCTGGGACCCACCCCTTTGGGTAAGCCACACTTTTACCTACCCGATCTAACCCTGCAGTACAGGCTGTGGGGAAGTCTTTAAACCCTCCACAGTGGGAATACATTTTGCCCCTCAGTAATGGAATGAAGAAAGTGGTACAGTTGTCTGCGCTATTTTGGGCAAAGGCATCATCAAGGAACTTCCAGCGCAAAAATTCACTAACCTACGTGTACGTAGCGTTGCCTTTCTGATTCACATTTAACTGCTACTTATTAGGTTTTGTACTGCTGCTAAACAGTTTCAAATGAGCAAGAAAAATCTTTAAAATCCCACAAACCTTTTCATGAAGCCAGGTTTCATCTCCAAACTGTAAATCTTGAAGTTCCTCAAGGGGGTTTTATTCAAGAAGACGTCACCAATTAAGCCTACAAGAGCAATGGGGGTAATGAAGAGTTGAAAAGCAGCTAAAGCTGATAGATTTTCCTATTTGAATGCGAGGAACAGCAGGAGATGGAAAGCAGCCACATTCTGCAATGGAATTAGAGTCCATATGGTCCCATTGCTCATCCAGACTGAGTGGAGAACATTACTATACTTTGGCCTCTCCACTCCCTCCTTTGCTTTAACTCACTAAGCCGTTAAACACCCTCCAAGCAGAAAACATTGCTGGCACGCACAGCAGATGGGGTTTTGTTGTTGCAGTTTTTTAGTTAGCTGCCCATGTATAGGTTTTTTAAAGCAGTAGATCAGTTACTTCTCTAATAGAAACAGCAAAATTTAACAGATGAAAGCACTAATGTCCAGTGCTTATCCACTGCTTTTCATCCAAAGATCATAAGACACTTTAACAAGTAATTTACCTTCAGCCCTCTCTTGTTAGGTAGTCTCCATGTAGCGGTCAAATCTTGGTCCTAGTCTACGCCCCCTAATTACAGGACTGCAGTTGAGACTGCCTAAGCAGCAGAGGCTTTATATACCTCCTCTGCAGTAAAATAAAATTAGTACAGTCACATGCCTAACTCCATTAGTCTATTTTGTATACATTTCCCCACTAAAATAGAATCCTGGGGTTTCAACCTCTTCCAGCTCCACAATTGTATGTAATGGACTTGAACATTTCAGCAAATTCTGCTCAACAGGATGCAATTCATTCCTCCTGAATGTGTTGAATATTGTGTGAGTTTTAAAATGCCATGATCCTTCAACCTCAAACCCCAGGGGAAAGCATAGATTAGAAAAGGTCTTTTCTGTCTGAAGTAACACACAGAGCAAGAGAAATGGGTACCCTAACATCACCAGGCGAAACTGGAGTAGAATAAGATTCACTGATGGCTTTGTTTTCTGTTGTTTTTTTTGTTTCATTGTTTTTTGGTTTTTTGTTTGTTTGTTTACAAGGTCCCTCTGTCTTACTGTCCCCCTGACGTCCTGACTATAACTAGGATAGCTACACTGGGTCTTCAGTTTGATTCTGTGTAAAGTGCTTAAGAAAGACAGTTTTACAGTGGTAGAACTATCTAGGACAGTTTGAGGCTCCAAGAACAAAGAACCTAACTTACCTTTCCTCTGTTCATTCAATGCCAGGCCATAATTGACACGACCACGGTTCTCTACTAAGAGTCTTAGCTGCCTGAATCCCTGAAAAAAAAAGAAAAAAAGAAATGGAAGAGCATCAGCTAGACCAGAGCACAGCATGTGCTGCATCAGCCGTAATGCTTGATAAACAAAGGTCAGTAGAGGTGTTAAGGAGATGAGGTAGCAACAGTACCTTTGGCAGTTGCATTCATCTGTTTGCTGAGGAACTCAGTCTTTTCAAAAAAGGTTTCTGTTTTTTCCTTTTCCATTGAATTTTAAGTACCATTTTGATTTCACACACACACACAGCCAGAAATGGAGTTGGACACAGTGCAGGCATGTAGCTTTGCCATGAGTCATAAGAACAACATCTAGCACACACACCCACTCACATAGTCCTAGAGGCCATGCACAGCTCTGTTGACATGCATCCAATCAATATATTATTTTTAATGCCAGCTTCTGCCAGCTTAAGGTTACTGTCAGAGCTAGAGGGAGACGTTCCCCCTTGTTTCATTTGAGACCCAACAGGTGCAAGAGCCCCCAAAGCACCTACTTTGTGCTGAGGAAGACAAACATGGACTTCACCTGCACAAACAGAGTGCCTACACTTGATGTCTACAGTTTGTGGGTGTGGCGGGAAGACTGGCAAATTTTACACAGCAGGGACTGCACTGACTTGGATCTGCTCCATGGCAGAGTATTCAAAAAACATATCTAAATTGCAAAGAATAACTTGGTAGTGAAATCGTCAGTAGTGAAATTGTGTCTAGTTAGGGTATAACAGCTGTTCTGTGCCAGAATACCATCCTAGCTAGTTAAGTGGGGTACGTGGGAGGTGCCTCCTTGAGAGCTACGTCTCTTTAGAGGTCTTGGTTCTGTTACCCACATACTATTGCCGCGAGCAATCTCCAATTAGTTACCTGTCCTTCAGGAAGGGAGAGCTCCACGGTGTTGTAATCCAGCTCACCAACATACATGGTGTTAACAAACACCTGCAGAACAGAGCACAAGGGAGGAGAGCAACGTCTAATCAATTATACTATAATCATGTGTTGCATTGGTTATTGGAGCTGCATTTGGGGAGAAAACTGTTCCACAACTCTGTTACTGATCCAGTCTAAGTGGAAAAAAAGATTCACCAACAACATTTACCAGAACATTCAATATTCTGATATTTAAAGACGTTCTAATTGTTAGTAGACCTCAAGCTGAAAGGGTTGGGACTTCACTGAGAACTGAGAGAACAAGTCACACTTGTAATTTAAAACCTCACATTTATTTTACTTCATGGTTGGCCCACTTTCTGCCCAGCTGCCAAGACCAAAGCGTTGACATCTGTGTGAAGTTACTCACACTTGCCCCGTCCTCCTTACCTGTGCTCGGTCACGGACATGGTCCCTCGAATGCAGGTGTCCACCACCAAATATGACAGTCTCGTAGAGTACATATCCATAGGACTGCCCACTGCTATCATTCACACGGAGGTTCTCCATGTTAACTGGAAACTCTGATTTAATGGGCTGCAAAGGAGAAACACGTTTAATGTCAGATGTGGCCTCTGAGCATCAACAGGCCACTTAGTGGCAATTCATTGAGATAGGTGTTCCACTCTGCCACAGATTACATCGACCCTGTAAGCCTCCAGAGATCTGTCCCAACCTGAATTACCTTACAAACCCCATAAAAGCTACAGCAACGAAGACAAGGCACCAGGAAAGGGAGCCAAGGACTTGCAAAACCGGAATCCCAAGAGAACAGAAGTAGCAGTAAAAAGTCTAAGATAAAAAGATTTGTCTCCTTTGCATATCCTTGACAAAACATTCCCCACCCTTATCCTTACAGGATAACATGCCAGTGCACTGTCTTTTCCACCTAAGAGGTGATGCCTTTTAGTGCTGAGATGCATTAGAATTGGTCGTACTACCTGTATAAGAGATGGTAACACATCCCAGAGAGAGATGTATTGATGCAACAGGATTGCACCGTATGATGCCTTGCTTTCAATCATGGGAGGGAGAGGAAGAGGCTGGCCTGTGGTGCAAAAAGAAAGAGAAAGATGGAACAACTATTTCAGATGCATAAGGTCAATACAGATTTAAGGCCCTTCTAGACTTCATTTGATCAGCCTTTCCGTTACAGAACCCTATATCTGCTGCAAAAAAAAAATAAAAAAATAAAACAAGTATAAGCACTGGGTGAGAACTATAGTTATTCTGCAATAATGGCCACCTATCTGGTCCTGGAACAGAAAACACTGAGGTATAGTAAGATATAATATAACCAGTGGTGTTCCCTTCAGATTTGCACTTCCAATTAGCCAACATACACTTCCCGGCACAGACAGAAGCTGCTAAATGCTACCTGCCTGCTGATAGCAGACAAAATACCCGATGTCCCTGGTCCTCCCTCCCATCCTTTGGAAAATGCTCCCAGGCAGCCAACCAGAGCCACAGGGCCCCAGCAGAAGGGCCAGTTTGAACAAGTCTCTGATTTAGCGCCGTAGGCTAGAACAGCATTTTGGCTCTTGGATTTATAATTACCAATGATTGCACTGAAGAGTTGTCGGAGTTTGAAAAATTTGGATGTGTAGTCTCCAGCCTCTGTCAGCACAGCATCGTAATCTGAAAGAGAAGCACACATCTGGGATGGCCTTCACACACACTGTCATCTAAGAAGTAAAAGCCCAAGACAATTAGCATCGTGTTATGGAAATTCAGTCTCCTATCAGCGTGAATGTGGCTAGACAAGCATACAAATTCTCCTAATTTGGAAAAGGCCCACTTACTGGGGAGCAACATCCTTTGAGAGATCTAACTTGCACGTGTGTCCATAATTTCACCCAGGATCAACTTTTAACCAAGGGCTGCTGGGATGAAAAGAGCTTTACAATACAATGTGACTTGGTAAAACAAAAGACATAACAGTATCTCAGATCACCAGATTTCACTAGAAAGAAGAGCCAGCCTGGACATAACATGAAGCAACACAATCATCTGTGACTTTTGTTCCCAGTCCAGAACGAGGGGATCCTCCACACCCTGGAATGGGTCTGGAAATAGGAAACCC